>NW_026613960.1:0-333500 GCF_026250575.1 Diorhabda carinulata
GGAAGATTTTTATTGAAAAATACTCATAATAATATATATTAGTTACGAACATATAGTAGAAACGTGTAGCGCAAGTCAGGGTAGACATGTCACCATTCAAATGATAATTGCGGTATTATTTCAATTGGTTTTCATATTTTTAAATATTGGTCATTATTGTGAATAGACACGTTTCTATTTACGTTCATTGTATTTTAAGAAGGACTTTTATTTAATTTCGAAATTATATCTAAAGTGCTAAGCATCGTCGGAAATAAATTTTTAACCATTTTTAAGTGGTACTTTTTTTTAATAACAAACGTTATTAGCCGTTATTAAATTATAGTAAAACCTCGGCGAAAGTTCGAAGTATACCTTAGTTAGTTCTTCGTCAATTTTTTTCATTACATTCGATTCGAAAATCTCGAGGAAACCAAGGTTTTTGAGGTTGGTTTGGTTTATGAGGTTCGTTTTTTAACTTAGTTCTATTCGTTCGTTCAGTCTTCCGTCCGCTTCATTTGAATGACTACTCTTGTAACTCATTACACGCGGAAAATTAAAAGTCTTTTATACTACTAAGTGTATATATAGAGGTGAAATTTTATATAACGAAATATAAAACTACATCCAATATTTTTTTTCTCTTTTTTTCTTTATATCAGTTTAGTGTAGTTTATCGACGATATATAATAACACACAAGGTTGTTAGTAGTTATGGCGGATATAGAAAATCAAACTTCGGTTGTAACCGCAACGTCTGCGTCTAATTCACCGCAGGTTTCGTCGTCTCCAATAAATAAAAAGGAAAAAAAAGCTAAAAATCCTAGGACCAAACCATCTCATCCACCGACTTCGGAAATGGTAAACAATGCGATCAAAGGTTTAAAGGAACGCGGAGGCTCATCTTTACAAGCAATTAAAAAATACATTGCTGCCAATTACAAAGTTGATGCAGAAAAAGTAGCGCCATTCATCAAAAAATATTTGAAAGCATCTGTAGTATCGGGATCTTTGGTACAAACTAAAGGTAAAGGAGCTTCGGGATCATTCAAGTTAGCTTCGGCAACTTCAACTGGTGGTACTTCGGCTAAAACGAATGCTATTGACAAAAAGAAAAAGAAAACAGCCGCTTCTACTACAGGCGTAACTAAATCCAAGAAAATTGTAACAGCAGCAAAACGAAATGCTATTATTGGAGGAGGAGTAGATAAATCGAAAAGTATTAAGAAATCTAATAAAGGCAAAAAAACGACAGGTACAGCAGCGGCGGCATCCTTAAAAACTTCGACGACAACAACAACACCGATTACTGATAAGAAAGGCGTTAAAGTTGCCAAAAAAACGGACAAAAAATCTTCGGCCAAAGGAGGAGTCGCCGCCGCCGCCGCCGCCGCCGCCTCCAATACAGCCAGTGCCGCATCATCCGAAATTAAAACGAAGAATCCTACTAAAGCAAAAAAATCCAATAAAGGCAGTCCCACGAAAAAGCCGAAAGCACCAAAACCGAAAACTGCGAAAGCAGCTGCTAGCAGTTCCTCTCCTAAAGCAAGAAAAGCCGCCGCCGCTCCTAAAAAGAAGAAATAAAAAGAATATTTTTTTTCTGACAGAAAGATAGTACAACAATCGAGAAGTATTATCGGACTGATGATGGGTACGACGACAATCGACAATAATAACAAATGGCCCTTATCAGGGCCACAATTTTTTCATTTATTTATGAAGAAAATGAAAAACAAATGTGTTTGTTTTGATGAAACAAGAATTTTTTGAATTTCGTTTCAATAATTGATATGTTATATTATATAAAATATTCATCGATCGATGTAATTGTAGGTTGTTACCTTCTAGATTTGTCTCGACCTACCTAGGATATAGTAGATATAATGTGTTTTATAAACATTCAATTATTATATGTCGATATTGTCTAAAATTTGTTAGTTAAAAATAATAATTTTTCTCTATTTCGTGTGTGTGTGTGTGTGTGTGTGTGTGTGTGTGTGTGTGTGTGTGCGTGCGTGCGTGCGTGCGTGCGTGCGTGCGTGCGTGCGTGCGTGCGTGCGTGCGTGCGTGTGTCTTCTTTATCCAATCAACAATCACATCTTCCTTTTATATTTCAATGTTTTCAAACGAACACCTATGTTTATATTAAGATATTATACTACTATCATAAATGTTAAATTATTTGTGGTTCTGAAAAGAACCGTTTTTACTTACTATATATATATATATATATAAACAAAAAATCTATTATCAAATAGATAAAATGTAATTCTATAAAAAAAAAAAAAAAATTTTTTTTGTATTTATGCTCGTTCTCCGCGAATTCTTCTAGCCAATTGGATATCCTTGGGCATAATGGTGACTCTTTTAGCATGAATGGCACACAGATTAGTATCTTCGAATAGACCTACCAAATAAGCCTCACTAGCTTCCTGGAGAGCCATAACCGCTGAACTTTGAAAACGTAAATCTGTTTTAAAATCTTGTGCTATTTCACGAACTAATCGTTGAAATGGCAATTTTCTAATAAGTAATTCGGTACTCTTTTGATAACGTCTTATCTCACGAAGAGCTACTGTACCTGGCCTATAACGATGAGGTTTTTTTACTCCTCCAGTAGCTGGTGCGCTTTTACGAGCGGCTTTCGTCGCTAATTGTTTACGAGGAGCTTTCCCTCCAGTCGATTTTCTAGCCGTTTGTTTAGTACGAGCCATCTTATTTTTTTTTTTTTTTGTAAGTATACAAGAAATTTCAATATACTAAACCGCTATAGCAGCTTGATACACACACAATGAATGAGATAAATTTAAAAAAAGAGAGAGATTCGTTGTGAAAATTTAGGAAGGAAGGTTTTTTTTTTTTTTTTGGTAATTTGGTTAAGATTTGTTTAGGCCCTGATATAGGAATTTTTTCCTCTGCAGGGCTGGGTGTGGGGATATTTAGTTGGGAAGTGTTTGCAGGCTGCTTCTAGCGGTGTAGTTACATTTTTTTAGTTCAAGATTTTTTTTTTTCTTTTTATATTTTTTTTTTTGGTTTTTTTTTTATATTTTTTTTGTTTATTTTTTGTTTTTTCTTAATCTAATTGGGGGTGGGCGGGTACAGCTGCGGCTGTATTATTCCCTATCGTCGGACATTTGTCTGGAGAATCGGTTCTCCAGGTTGCAGGGAAACCGCAGAAAACCTGCAACTCCGACGATGGATGACTATGTGGGTGTGTGTTGGGGGTAGGAATTTATCTGATTGATGTGGGAGCTACTATTGAGGAAATTGAGGAAGGATGAGGAGGGACTCTTTCGCTACGGAATTCTTGATTCGATGGATCGAATCAATTAGAAGGGGCTTGAAACGGGGGTTATGTCAGTATTGACATAAATGGTGTTGCTAGGGGTAAACCTACACTTTTTCAGTGGGACGTGTTTGGTTTTTGGGTGAAAGCGAAATGAATGCGGTTACCCACGCCGCTGGTTACGGTACAATTATAACCGTAAAAAGGGGGAATGAGGCGTTGTAGCGTTTCGGCTACTAGCGCCCGAGAAGTAGGGATGGCATTCATTATGGTTGTTGCCAGGATTTCAATTAGGATTTTAGTGTCAGTAGACAGGTCATAAGGGGTTTGAGGTTTTTCTAGGGTGACTGGGGCTGTATCCTGGGGGGCTTTCGGAGTTTCAATCCTTTTCGGACAGCGGGGGTGGAAGGCGGGGTGAGGTCCACCGCAATTTTTACAGGTAGGGGAGTTAGCTTTTGGGCATTTTTCTGGCTTGTGACCAGAACCACCACAGGTTGGGCAAATAGGTTTGGCTTTGCAGGTGTCTGCGGAGTGGCCGGTAGTCGAGCAACGGCTGCAATATTTGGGGACTGCGGGTATGGTGTTTGAATTTGAGGCTTCGCAGTAGTGCGAAAGCCCGTGGAAGTTTACACCCTTGGTTAGGGCGTGATGGTAGGCGGTTTCGGAATCTGTAATAATTCGGAACATGGATGTGGGTTTATTTGTGGATCTAGCTATGATCCTCCAAGTTTTAAGGACAGGGAATTTCAGGATAGAAAGGATATCAAGGAACTCTTCTTCGGTGTAAGATTGGTCTACATTCTTGCAGACCAAAGAAAAGGTAGTTTTTTTGGTTTTACTGGATAGGGGTTTTTGGACGCGTTGGGGAGAGTTTATTGGGATTACGACGATTTTCTCGTCGCCTATGGCGTAACGGATTTTCCTTGCCAACGTTTCGTGATTAAACGTGGAAGGAATTTTGAGGAGGGCGGTTCCATTGGGGTTAGCTTTGAGAAAGCTCATTTGTCCCCTCAACAGCTCTTGCGTGTTGAGGAGATTGTAGAGCTCTCTCTGTGAGGAATATTTGGTTGGGAGGTTTCTCAGATTGAGTGTTTGAATTGGAGGACCTTGAGAGGAGGAGCGAGATTGAGGTTGTTGTTGGGTGATGGTTTGGGATTGTTGGTGGGTTCTGGGGGTCTGGGGTTGTTGGTGGGTTCTGGGGATCTGAGTTTGAGTTGGTGTTTGGGGTTTGATAGAATTTTGGGTATTTTGTTTTGACTTTTGGCTTTTTGTTAAGGGAATTGATTTTGAAATTAGAGGGGGAATATTTTTTTTGGGAATAGCGCCTAGTCGGGAGTAATCAACCTGTTTGGGTTTATAGCTGGCTGATTTCTGTGAGACCCTAGATGCATAGGAATCCACAGATGGTGCTGGTGATGAGCTTCTGCTATTCTCCAGTGATTTACGTTGTATATGATCTAGGGCATTGCTAATTTGGCTAAATTCATTTGGATAGGACCGCGAGATTTCTGCGATCATTTCTGCGAAGGTATTCTTCTCCGAAGGAGAATTGGGGTTGGTTGGGAGTGGTGGGAATTCATCGGCGGGTTTGCTTCGGGTTTGTATAGGGGAGCGGCGTACTCGGGGCATTTTCGAGAAGAAAATGGGTAAAATTAGAGAGAGAGAGTGAGAATAAGGGATAAGGATTTCGAAAATTTAAATCCTTTGTTAGTACCTTACAAGGGGTGGCTATCAAAGCCGACAGCGGACTCACTGCCGGAGGGAGTTTCCTCCCCGGTTAAAGAATTCCTGACCCTTTTGATTGCCTGTTAGTGTTTTAAGAAAATGAAAATAATATTCACCTGATCCTAGGACTCACGTTGGTTCTTGAAATACTTGCCCCCGAAAGGGTTTATTTCATTATAAAAAAAAGCCCCGAAAAGGGCAGGTAGGTGGAGCAACAAAGCCCCGAAAGGGGCATTTTTTGCAACGGTACACTAATATAACGACTTTCTTTGTCAGCGAGAGTTTGAATCGCAGTAGGCGACCCTGCGTTTACCGGTGTGTTTTCTAAATAAAACAGTGACCGATTATACAGAAGTCCTTGTATCCGTACTTGCGACCTTCTCGTAGCGCTCTAAGAAAGCAACTGGAGATAAATTTATTTATGACCTTCTTTTATAGCTTTGCCCAACATTACGGAGTACTAATCTGGGATTGGTGCGTACTTTTTCTAATGGGCGGAGCCGATAGGTATTATAAAGAGATTAGGGAAAATTCTTAGGTCAGTATTTTGAAGTCTTTTCAAAGTTATCATCGGATTGTTTTAGTAGGTATATAGAAAAAACAAAACAAAAGAAAAATAATGACCGGTCGTGGAAAAGGTGGTAAAGGACTTGGAAAAGGGGGTGCAAAACGACACCGAAAAGTTTTACGTGATAATATCCAAGGAATTACCAAACCTGCTATTAGAAGATTAGCTAGACGTGGAGGAGTAAAACGTATATCGGGATTAATTTACGAAGAAACTCGTGGAGTTTTGAAAGTGTTTTTGGAAAATGTTATTAGAGATGCCGTAACATACACTGAACATGCTAAAAGAAAAACGGTAACGGCTATGGATGTTGTTTATGCTTTAAAACGTCAAGGTCGTACTTTATATGGTTTTGGTGGTTAATTTTCATTTTTCATATGTGAAGTAGAAGAATATGTCCTCTATTGCATTTCCATAGCATATGTATATATAAAAAAAAAACGGTTCTTTTCAGAACCACAACATAATTTGCTTGAATATGAAAATTTAAAAAAAAAAATAAATAAATAAGTAAGTAAAAAAAGAACTTACACATTAGTTTGTTCTCTTATATATAAGAACAACCTCGCATTTATTGATACGCACATACATACTACATACATGTATACATAATAGATAAGAAAATAAGCGAGTAGAGGAACTTTTATTTATTTTTATCTCATTATTTACAATTTTTGTTTCTAGTACGAACGTTTCTATTAACGATGTTAAATATATATATATATATATTATATATATATATATATATATATATATATATATATATATATATTATATATATATATATATATATATATATATATATATATATATATATATATATATATATATATATATATATATATATATATATATATATATATATATATATATATATATATATATATATATATATATATATATATATATATATATATATATATATAAAATGATATATCTATATTATAATCTCTTTCTATATATATATATAAAAAAAAATAATTGTGGCCCTTAAAAGGGCCGGTTTATGCATATGTATGTATTTCGATAAAATAAAGAAAAATAATATAATGAATAAAGAATTAAGCTTTCTTTTCTGTCTTTTTCGGTAAAAGTACAGCTTGAATATTGGGAAGAACACCACCTTGTGCGATGGTTACTCCAGACAACAATTTATTCAATTCTTCATCGTTTCTGATAGCTAATTGTAAATGCCTTGGAATTATACGGGTCTTTTTGTTATCTCTAGCAGCATTTCCTGCTAATTCGAGTACTTCGGCTGCCAAATATTCCATAACAGCTGCCAAATATACTGGAGCTCCGGCACCGACTCGTTCTGCATAATTGCCTTTTCTCAACAAACGATGTATACGTCCTACAGGAAATTGTAATCCAGCTCGGTTTGAGCGAGACTTTGCCTTTCCCTTTACTTTACCACCTTTACCACGTCCAGACATATTTTTTTTATATTTTCTTTTTCCAAAAAAAAAAAAAATAGAACTCAGTCAATTGATAACTATGAAGCAACCGATGCGACGAAACTAACTGTTAAACAAAAAATTTAAAACTCGACCTATCTATTTATATTAACATGCCCTACCAATGAAATTATAGCAAACGCGCAAACGTAGAAGGGCGGAGCCTATTACAATTACGTACGTTGATATAAAAGAGAGGAAAATTGTGCGTGCTGTAAATTCTAATTTTATCCACTTTTCGATAAATACGGTACGTTATCCAAGTGTTTCTATTATTTTTTTTTTTTAAAGAGAAATAATGCCACCAAAAGCTAGCGGAAAGGCAGCGAAAAAAGCCGGAAAGGCTCAAAAGAATATTTCGAAAGCCGACAAAAAGAAAAAAAGAAGGAGGAAGGAAAGTTATGCTATTTACATTTACAAAGTACTTAAGCAAGTTCATCCTGACACCGGTATATCGAGTAAAGCTATGAGTATAATGAATAGTTTTGTTAATGATATATTCGAACGTATCGCCGCCGAAGCATCCAGATTGGCTCATTATAATAAACGTTCAACAATTACAAGTAGAGAAATTCAAACTGCAGTGAGATTATTGCTTCCCGGAGAATTAGCAAAACACGCAGTCAGTGAAGGAACTAAAGCCGTTACCAAATATACCAGTTCTAAATAATAAATATAACACATCTACTATATTGACCGAAAATTTTTTATTTTATTTACTTAAATAATATCATCGACCAAAAAAAAAAAACGGTTCTTTTCAGAACCACAATACTATTATTTTTGTTATTTATATATGATAACAACGAACGAACGAACGACTTTAATTCAATTGAATTCTATTAAATATGAATAAAGATGATATTCCACTTAACTGAAAATTATATATATATATATATATATATATATATATATATATATATATATATATATATATATATATAAAAAAACTTTCTAACGTCGCTTTTGTTTTAAAAAGTCTCATATACTAATTCATTGTCGGCTAAAGGAAAAAAAAACTCGACCGTCGGTAAAATAAAGCATACAAAGCGGTTGGTGTCGGTTATCGTTGGTTAAAGTAGTTTTTGTGGCTTCTTTGAAGTTTTGTTAAAAGTAAAAACACTCTTTTTTGTTCTTTCCAAATTGGTTTGAAATTTTAAATAAAATATGTTCATTTCCTAAAATAATATATTATACAATGTAAAAAAAATTGTCGGATAAAATATTAAATAATATTGTAATAGACAGACATATTTTGCGAATAGAGCAAAGTTCGTTTAAAGAAAATTTAATCAGTCAATCAATCTATTGTAATAATTATAATTTGCTACTACCATCATTCAATATCTAAAATGAAATATACGCGGATTCCAATATTGAAATTTGATATTTTTTTCTTATATTTAGTATGTCGGAAGATTTTTATTGAAAAATACTCATAATAATATATATTAGTTACGAACATATAGTAGAAACGTGTAGCGCAAGTCAGGGTAGACATGTCACCATTCAAATGATAATTGCGGTATTATTTCAATTGGTTTTCATATTTTTAAATATTGGTCATTATTGTGAATAGACACGTTTCTATTTACGTTCATTGTATTTTAAGAAGGACTTTTATTTAATTTCGAAATTATATCTAAAGTGCTAAGCATCGTCGGAAATAAATTTTTAACCATTTTTAAGTGGTACTTTTTTTTAATAACAAACGTTATTAGCCGTTATTAAATTATAGTAAAACCTCGGCGAAAGTTCGAAGTATACCTTAGTTAGTTCTTCGTCAATTTTTTTCATTACATTCGATTCGAAAATCTCGAGGAAACCAAGGTTTTTGAGGTTGGTTTGGTTTATGAGGTTCGTTTTTTAACTTAGTTCTATTCGTTCGTTCAGTCTTCCGTCCGCTTCATTTGAATGACTACTCTTGTAACTCATTACACGCGGAAAATTAAAAGTCTTTTATACTACTAAGTGTATATATAGAGGTGAAATTTTATATAACGAAATATAAAACTACATCCAATATTTTTTTTCTCTTTTTTTCTTTATATCAGTTTAGTGTAGTTTATCGACGATATATAATAACACACAAGGTTGTTAGTAGTTATGGCGGATATAGAAAATCAAACTTCGGTTGTAACCGCAACGTCTGCGTCTAATTCACCGCAGGTTTCGTCGTCTCCAATAAATAAAAAGGAAAAAAAAGCTAAAAATCCTAGGACCAAACCATCTCATCCACCGACTTCGGAAATGGTAAACAATGCGATCAAAGGTTTAAAGGAACGCGGAGGCTCATCTTTACAAGCAATTAAAAAATACATTGCTGCCAATTACAAAGTTGATGCAGAAAAAGTAGCGCCATTCATCAAAAAATATTTGAAAGCATCTGTAGTATCGGGATCTTTGGTACAAACTAAAGGTAAAGGAGCTTCGGGATCATTCAAGTTAGCTTCGGCAACTTCAACTGGTGGTACTTCGGCTAAAACGAATGCTATTGACAAAAAGAAAAAGAAAACAGCCGCTTCTACTACAGGCGTAACTAAATCCAAGAAAATTGTAACAGCAGCAAAACGAAATGCTATTATTGGAGGAGGAGTAGATAAATCGAAAAGTATTAAGAAATCTAATAAAGGCAAAAAAACGACAGGTACAGCAGCGGCGGCATCCTTAAAAACTTCGACGACAACAACAACACCGATTACTGATAAGAAAGGCGTTAAAGTTGCCAAAAAAACGGACAAAAAATCTTCGGCCAAAGGAGGAGTCGCCGCCGCCGCCGCCGCCGCCGCCTCCAATACAGCCAGTGCCGCATCATCCGAAATTAAAACGAAGAATCCTACTAAAGCAAAAAAATCCAATAAAGGCAGTCCCACGAAAAAGCCGAAAGCACCAAAACCGAAAACTGCGAAAGCAGCTGCTAGCAGTTCCTCTCCTAAAGCAAGAAAAGCCGCCGCCGCTCCTAAAAAGAAGAAATAAAAAGAATATTTTTTTTCTGACAGAAAGATAGTACAACAATCGAGAAGTATTATCGGACTGATGATGGGTACGACGACAATCGACAATAATAACAAATGGCCCTTATCAGGGCCACAATTTTTTCATTTATTTATGAAGAAAATGAAAAACAAATGTGTTTGTTTTGATGAAACAAGAATTTTTTGAATTTCGTTTCAATAATTGATATGTTATATTATATAAAATATTTTCATCGATCGATGTAATTGTAGGTTGTTACCTTCTAGATTTGTCTCGACCTACCTAGGATATAGTAGATATAATGTGTTTTATAAACATTCAATTATTATATGTCGATATTGTCTAAAATTTGTTAGTTAAAAATAATAATTTTTCTCTATTTCGTGTGTGTGTGTGTGTGTGTGTGTGTGTGTGTGTGTGTGTGTGTGCGTGCGTGCGTGCGTGCGTGCGTGCGTGCGTGCGTGCGTGCGTGCGTGCGTGTGTCTTCTTTATCCAATCAACAATCACATCTTCCTTTTATATTTCAATGTTTTCAAACGAACACCTATGTTTATATTAAGATATTATACTACTATCATAAATGTTAAATTATTTGTGGTTCTGAAAAGAACCGTTTTTACTTACTATATATATATATATATAAAACAAAAAATCTATTATCAAATAGATAAAATGTAATTCTATAAAAAAAAAAAAAAAATTTTTTTTGTATTTATGCTCGTTCTCCGCGAATTCTTCTAGCCAATTGGATATCCTTGGGCATAATGGTGACTCTTTTAGCATGAATGGCACACAGATTAGTATCTTCGAATAGACCTACCAAATAAGCCTCACTAGCTTCCTGGAGAGCCATAACCGCTGAACTTTGAAAACGTAAATCTGTTTTAAAATCTTGTGCTATTTCACGAACTAATCGTTGAAATGGCAATTTTCTAATAAGTAATTCGGTACTCTTTTGATAACGTCTTATCTCACGAAGAGCTACTGTACCTGGCCTATAACGATGAGGTTTTTTTACTCCTCCAGTAGCTGGTGCGCTTTTACGAGCGGCTTTCGTCGCTAATTGTTTACGAGGAGCTTTCCCTCCAGTCGATTTTCTAGCCGTTTGTTTAGTACGAGCCATCTTATTTTTTTTTTTTTTTGTAAGTATACAAGAAATTTCAATATACTAAACCGCTATAGCAGCTTGATACACACACAATGAATGAGATAAATTTAAAAAAAAAGAGAGAGAGATTCGTTGTGAAAATTTAGGAAGGAAGGTTTTTTTTTTTTTTTTGGTAATTTGGTTAAGATTTGTTTAGGCCCTGATATAGGAATTTTTTCCTCTGCAGGGCTGGGTGTGGGGATATTTAGTTGGGAAGTGTTTGCAGGCTGCTTCTAGCGGTGTAGTTACATTTTTTTAGTTCAAGATTTTTTTTTTTCTTTTTATATTTTTTTTTTTTTTTTTTTTTTTTTTTTTTTTTTTTTTTTTTTGTTTATTTTTTGTTTTTTCTTAATCTAATTGGGGGTGGGCGGGTACAGCTGCGGCTGTATTATTCCCTATCGTCGGACATTTGTCTGGAGAATCGGTTCTCCAGGTTGCAGGGAAACCGCAGAAAACCTGCAACTCCGACGATGGATGACTATGTGGGTGTTTGTTGGGGGTAGGAATTTATCTGATTGATGTGGGAGCTACTATTGAGGAAATTGAGGAAGGATGAGGAGGGACTCTTTCGCTACGGAATTCTTGATTCGATGGATCGAATCAATTAGAAGGGGCTTGAAACGGGGGTTATGTCAGTATTGACATAAATGGTGTTGCTAGGGGTAAACCTACACTTTTTCAGTGGGACGTGTTTGGTTTTTGGGTGAAAGCGAAATGAATGCGGTTACCCACGCCGCTGGTTACGGTACAATTATAACCGTAAAAAGGGGGAATGAGGCGTTGTAGCGTTTCGGCTACTAGCGCCCGAGAAGTAGGGATGGCATTCATTATGGTTGTTGCCAGGATTTCAATTAGGATTTTAGTGTCAGTAGACAGGTCATAAGGGGTTTGAGGTTTTTCTAGGGTGACTGGGGCTGTATCCTGGGGGGCTTTCGGAGTTTCAATCCTTTTCGGACAGCGGGGGTGGAAGGCGGGGTGAGGTCCACCGCAATTTTTACAGGTAGGGGAGTTAGCTTTTGGGCATTTTTCTGGCTTGTGACCAGAACCACCACAGGTTGGGCAAATAGGTTTGGCATTGCAGGTGTCTGCGGAGTGGCCGGTAGATGAGCAACGGTTGCAATATTTGGGGACTGCGGGTATGGTGTTTGAATTTGAGGCTTCGCAGTAGTGCGAAAGCCCGTGGAAGTTGATACCCTTGGTTAGGGCGTGATGGTAGGCGGTTTCGGAATCTGTAATAATTCGGAACATGGATGTGGGTTTATTTGTGGATCTAGCTATGATCCTCCAAGTTTTAAGGACAGGGAATTTCAGGATAGAAAGGATCTCAAGGAACTCTTCTTCGGTGTAAGATTGGTCTACATTCTTGCAGACCAGAGAAAAGGTAGTTTTTTTAGTTTTACTGGTTAGGGGTTTTTGGACCCGTTGGGGAGAGTTTATTGGGATTACGACGATTTTCTCGTCGCCTATGGCGTAACGGATTTTCCTTGCCAACGTTTCGTGATTAAACGTGGAAGGAATTTTGAGGAGGGCGGTTCCATTGGGGTTAGCTTTGAGAAAGCTCATTTGTCCCCTCAACAGCTCTTGCGTGTTGAGGAGATTGTAGAGCTCTCTCTGTGAGGAATATTTGGTTGGGAGGTTTCTCAGATTGAGTGTTTGAGTTGGAGGACCTTGAGAGGAGGAGCGAGATTGAGGTTGTTGTTGGGTGATGGTTTGGGATTGTTGGTGGGTTCTGGGGGTCTGGGGTTGTTGGTGGGTTCTGGGGATCTGAGTTTGAGTTGGTGTTTGGGGTTTGATAGAATTTTGGGTATTTTGTTTTGACTTTTGGCTTTTTGTTAAGGGAATTGATTTTGAAATTAGAGGGGGAATATTTTTTTTGGGAATAGCGCCTAGTCGGGAGTAATCAACCTGTTTGGGTTTATAGCTGGCTGATTTCTGTGAGACCCTAGATGCATAGGAATCCACAGATGGTGCTGGTGATGAGCTTCTGCTATTCTCCAGTGATTTACGTTGTATATGATCTAGGGCATCGCTAAGTTGGCTAAATTCATTTGGATAGGACCGCGAGATTTCTGCGATTATTTCTTCGAAGGTATTCTTCTCCGAAGGAGAATTGGGGTTGGTTGGGAGTGGTGGGAATTCATCGGCGGGTTTGCTTCGGGTTTGTATAGGGGAGCGGCGTACTCGGGGCATTTTCGAGAAGAAAATGGGTAAATTAGAGAGAGAGAGTGAGAATAAGGGATGAGGATTTCGAAAATTTAAATCCTTTGTTAGTACCTTACAAGGGGTGGCTATCAAAGCCGACAGCGGACTCACTGCCGGAGGGAGTTTCCTCCCCGGTTAAAGAATTCCTGACCCTTTTGATTGCCTGTTAGTGTTTTAAGAAAATGAAAATAATATTCACCTGATCCTAGGACTCACGTTGGTTCTTGAAATACTTGCCCCCGAAAGGGTTTATTTCATTATAAAAAAAGCCCTAAAAAGGGCAGATAGGTGGAGCAACTGAGCCCCGAAAGGGGCATTTTTGCAACGTTACACTCAAATTTGACGACTTTCTTTGTCAGCGAGAGTTTGAATCGCAGTAGGCGACCCTGCGTTTACCGGTGTGTTTTCTAAATAAAACAGTGACCGATTATACAGAAGTCCTTGTATCCGTACGTGCGACCTTCTCGTAGCGCTCTAAGAAAGCAACTGGAGATAAATTTAAAGAGAGAGAGAGAGAGATTCGTTGTGAAAATTTAGGAAGGAAGGTTTTTTTTTTTTTTGGTAATTTGGTTAAGATTTGTTTAGGCCCTGATATAGGAATTTTTTCCTCTGCAGGGCTGGGTGTGGGGATATTTAGTTGGGAAGTGTTTGCAGGCTGCTTCTAGCGGTGTAGTTACATTTTTTTAGTTCAAGATTTTTTTTTCTTTTTATATTTTTTTTTTTTTTGGTTTTTTTTTTATATATTTTTTTTTGTTTATTTTTTGTTTTTTCTTAATCTAATTGGGGGTGGGCGGGTACAGCTGCGGCTGTATTATTCCCTATCGTCGGACATTTGTCTGGAGAATCGGTTCTCCAGGTTGCAGGGAAACCGCAGAAAACCTGCAACTCCGACGATCGATGACGGTGGGAAGGGTGTTGGGGTTCGGAATTTATCTCACTGATATAGGGGAACTATCGAGGAAATTAAGGTAGATTTCCGGGAGATCCTCGTATGCTGTTGCAAGCAGTCGAAGAGGCGGATAAGGGAGCTTTTTTTTGGGTTTTGAGCCTAGTGGCCGCATATTGTTGGTCCAGGGGATGAGGAGGGTCTCTTTGGCAGCGGAATTATCTGATTCGATGGTTCGAATCACATATCGGGCTTGGAGGTCATTTAGGCGGCTTGGAATGGGGGTTATGTCAGTATTGACATAAACGGTGTTGCTAGGGCTAAACCTACACTTGTATTGGCAGTACCTAAGAATGGACTGCTCGCAGGTCAAGAGTCTTTTGATCAGATATTCGGGTAAGGTGCTGAAGACGTTTGCTCTATATTCGATAATGGGGCGGATGTATGTTTTATACGTATGAAGTAGGGTCAGGGGGTGGGTTCGTCCGAAATTTCCACCAAGAGCTTTGATGAGCCTGACTCGTTTCCGTACTCTGTTCAGAGTGTCATTCAGATCGGCCGTCCAATTGAGAGTGTGAGTGAATTTCACACCCAGATAGACGGCTTCTCTGCGGATTTCGAGCCCCTCTCCCCAAAGTCTCAAGTGGAGGTTTTGAGGTTGATGTTTGCGCACGGATTGGGGATGTATGAAGGCGATGGCTTGAGTTTTTTGAGAATTGAGAGTAACCCTCCATTTTCTGCACCAATCCGAAAATTGATTCAGAATATTTTGGGATTTGATATTGAGGGAGCGCATGTTTTGAGCGTAGGCGATGAGTGCGGTGTCATCCGCGTACATTTGGATTTTCACTGTTGGGTCCAGTAGGACTGGGGTGTCATACGTATAGATAATATAGAGTAGTGGGGACAGAATTGAGCCTTGTGGAACGCCAGTAAGTGGGGTGAAAGATTCGGAAAGGCAATGACCAACTTTGACTTTGATGGAGCGGTTGGTGAGATATGAATATATCAATTTTATAGTAGGAGGTGGCATGCGGATAGTCAGAAGCTTCCTAATCAGTCCGGCATGCCAGACCTGATCGAAAGCTTTTTGAACATCCATGAAAATGGCGGAGGCACACTGGTGTTGGTTCATCGCTTTGGTCAAGATGGTTTGAAGATTGGTGATGGCGTTTTGGGTGGAGTGTTTGGGCCTGAATCCGAATTGAAGTTTTGGAATAATATTAAGCTCTGTACAGAAGTCCCAGATTCTGTCTTTAATCAAACGTTCAAAGACTTTACCCAAGACGCTGATGAGCGAAATAGGGCGGTAAGATTCAGGGTTGGAAGGGTCTTTGCCGGGTTTGGGAATGAGAACCGTGTTGGCGGATTTCCAACATTGAGGAAAGTAAGAAAATGCCAGGCATGCGTCAAATAGACCGCAGAGCTTAGGGAGAGCTGTCTCAGGCAGGTTTTTTAATGCCTGTCTTGAGATTCCGTCCCGCCCGGGAGCGGAGTTCTTCCCAGCTCGGCAAGCCGATCTAACAACATCCACGGTAAATGGTGCGAGAAGTGGGATGTTCTCATTTAGTTGGGTAATCCAGTGGGGGCTCAAGGTAATGTTTTGGGTGAAGAAGTGGGTTTCATCGGCAAAGTCCCTTGAGAAATGGGGGTTGTCAGTTGGAGTAAAGACAGTTTGTAAGCTGTTTTTGAAGACGGTAGCTTTGTCTTCGGGTGAGAAATACTTTTGTCCTTGTACTTCAAGGTGTGATTCTACATGCTTTCGTTGGCCAGTTAGTCTGTAGAATTGTTGCCAAAACGCACGACCCCGTCTATAGTCCAAGTCGGCAGTGGCGGCCTCCCACTTTCTCCGCTTTTCAGCATTGATTTCCAGCCTGACTTGGGCGTTGAGACGGTTCCATTGCGTTTTGACTGCTGGGTCTCTAGTTCTAACGTACAGCCTATATAACTGTCTTTTCTGACGAATTTTGGATCGGATATTTTGAGAGATTGATATATAGTTGGTATGAACGGTGGTAAGAGGGACGGCGATGTCTTGCGCATCGATAATGAGGGATTGGAAATCCTCCGCGTATTTGTCTAGTTCTTCGGTAGTTCGAAGAATAGTGGGTTGGGGTAAATTGGTATTGATATGGTTTGCGAAGGAGATCCAGTCGGCTTTTTTGAAGTCCCGATAGGTGAAGCTAGTTGGAGGGGGTTTTATTGGGTTGAAAAAAGATGTGTTGACCAATAAAGGAACGTGGTCTGAGGTGATTGGGTCGCCTATAGAGCATTCGTCCTCGATAAGAGTGATTAATCTGTCCGTGCAGATTATGTGGTCGACGATGGAAGAGCCCAGGTGACTTACGAGTGTTGGGTTTCGGTTTTTAATCCGAGAAAGGGGAAGAGAAATTAGAGAGTCGGCGAGAATTCTGCCAGCTAGGTTGGTTGTGGTATCACCAAAAAGGGTATTCCTGGAGTTGAGGTCACCCATAATGATGGCTTTAGGAAGAGTGGATGCATATTCGAAGAGGTCGAGAGAAAGTGATTGTTGTGGGTGTTTGTAATAAGAGATGAAAGTGATAGTCTCGTTATTACACGAGATATCGATGGCTATGCAATCCAGGTTCTGTTGAGACAGAAATGGGGGTAGAGGATGGGGTGTCGAAGGGAGTCCGTTACGGACGAGAAGTCCGTTGCCGTGACAGTAGGGATTTCTGTCCAAGTGGAAAGTGGTATAGCCAGTGAAACTTGGAGGTAATTTGGAAAGAGTGTCGGTTATAGATAAGATTTGGATATTGTGAGAGCTTAATAAGTGCTTCAGTAGATGTCGTTTTCTGGCTAAACCTTGGCAATTAACGGTCCCTATTGTAAAGTCCATGGGACTTCATTTTTTAGTGGGAAGTGTTTGGTTTTTGGGTGAATGCGAAATGAATGCGGTTACCCACGCCGCTGGTTACGGTACAATTATAACCGTAAAAAGAGGGAATGAGGCGTTGTAGCGTTTCGGCTACTAGCGCCCGAGAAGTGGGGATGGCATTCATTATTGTTGTTGCCAGGATTTCAATCAGGATTTTGGTGTCGGTAGACATGTCGTAAGGAGTTTGAGGTTTTTCCAGGGTGACTGGGGCTGTATCCTGGGGGGCTTTCGGAGTTTCAATCCTTTTCGGGCAGCGGGGATGGAAGGCGGGGTGAGGTCCACCGCAATTTTTACAGGTAGGGGAGTTAGCTTTTGGGCATTTATCTGGCTTGTGACCAGAAGCACCACAGGTTGGGCAAATAGGTTTGGCGTTGCAGGTGTCTGCGGAGTGGCCGGTAGATGAACATCGGTTGCAATATTTGGGGACTGCGGGTATAGTGTTTGAATTTGAGGCTTCGCAGTAGTGCGAAAGCCCGTGGAAGTTTATACCCTTGGTTAGGGCGTGGTGGTAGGCAGTTTCGGAATCTGTAATGATTCGAAACATGGATGTGGGTTTATTTGTGGATCTAGCTATGATCCTCCAAGTTTTAAGGACAGGAAATTTCAGGATAGAAAGGATCTCAAGGAACTCTTCTTCGGTGTAAGATTGGTCTACATTCTTGCAGACCAGAGAAAAGGTGGTTTTTTTCGTTTTAGTGGTTAGAGGTTTTTGGACTCGTTGGGGAGAGTTTATAGGGATAACGACGATTTTCTCGTCGCCTATGGCGTAACGGATTTTCCTTGCCAACGTTTCGTGATTAAACGTGGAAGGAATTTTGAGGAGAGCGGTTCCATTGGGGTTGGCTTTGAGAAAGCGCATTTGTCCCCTCAATAGCTCTTGCGTATTGAGGAGATTGTAGAGCTCTCTCTGTGAGGTATATTTGGTTGGGAGGTTTCTAAGATTGAGGGTTTGAAGTGGAGGAGATTGAGCTGTGGTGTGAGGTTGTTGTTGGGTGTTGGTTTGGGATTGTTGGTGGGTTCTGGGGATCTGGAGATAAATTTATTTATGACCTTCTTTTATAGCTTTGCCCAACATTACGGAGTACTAATCTGGGATTGGTGCGTACTTTTTCTAATGGGCGGAGCCGATAGGTATTATAAAGAGATTAGGGAAAATTCTTAGGTCAGTATTTTGAAGTCTTTTCAAAGTTATCATCGGATTGTTTTAGTAGGTATATAGAAAAAACAAAACAAAAGAAAAATAATGACCGGTCGTGGAAAAGGTGGTAAAGGACTTGGAAAAGGGGGTGCAAAACGACACCGAAAAGTTTTACGTGATAATATCCAAGGAATTACCAAACCTGCTATTAGAAGATTAGCTAGACGTGGAGGAGTAAAACGTATATCGGGATTAATTTACGAAGAAACTCGTGGAGTTTTGAAAGTGTTTTTGGAAAATGTTATTAGAGATGCCGTAACATACACTGAACATGCTAAAAGAAAAACGGTAACGGCTATGGATGTTGTTTATGCTTTAAAACGTCAAGGTCGTACTTTATATGGTTTTGGTGGTTAATTTTCATTTTTCATATGTGAAGTAGAAGAATATGTCCTCTATTGCATTTCCATAGCATATGTATATATAAAAAAAAAACGGTTCTTTTCAGAACCACAACATAATTTGCTTGAATATGAAAATTTAAAAAAAAAAATAAATAAATAAGTAAGTAAAAAAAGAACTTACACATTAGTTTGTTCTCTTATATATAAGAACAACCTCGCATTTATTGATACGCACATACATACTACATACATGTATACATAATAGATAAGAAAATAAGCGAGTAGAGGAACTTTTATTTATTTTTATCTCATTATTTACAATTTTTGTTTCTAGTACGAACGTTTCTATTAACGATGTTAAAAATAGTCACATAACCACAATTTCAGTTATTATTACAGATGATAAGTTTTCTTATATATCAGGGCATTTTTTTCTTCTTTTTTTTTTATCTAACAGTACACGTTACACGAGAATCTCTTCTATCTCAACCAATCTCAACCAAAAAAAAAATAGAGAAATCAACGAATCAATAAATCTATATATATATATATATATATATATATATATATATATATATATAAAATGATATATCTATATTATAATCTCTTTCTATATATATATATAAAAAAAAATAATTGTGGCCCTTAAAAGGGCCGGTTTATGCATATGTATGTATTTCGATAAAATAAAGAAAAATAATATAATGAATAAAGAATTAAGCTTTCTTTTCTGTCTTTTTCGGTAAAAGTACAGCTTGAATATTGGGAAGAACACCACCTTGTGCGATGGTTACTCCAGACAACAATTTATTCAATTCTTCATCGTTTCTGATAGCTAATTGTAAATGCCTTGGAATTATACGGGTCTTTTTGTTATCTCTAGCAGCATTTCCTGCTAATTCGAGTACTTCGGCTGCCAAATATTCCATAACAGCTGCCAAATATACTGGAGCTCCGGCACCGACTCGTTCTGCATAATTGCCTTTTCTCAACAAACGATGTATACGTCCTACAGGAAATTGTAATCCAGCTCGGTTTGAGCGAGACTTTGCCTTTCCCTTTACTTTACCACCTTTACCACGTCCAGACATATTTTTTTTATATTTTCTTTTTCCAAAAAAAAAAAAAATAGAACTCAGTCAATTGATAACTATGAAGCAACCGATGCGACGAAACTAACTGTTAAACAAAAAATTTAAAACTCGACCTATCTATTTATATTAACATGCCCTACCAATGAAATTATAGCAAACGCGCAAACGTAGAAGGGCGGAGCCTATTACAATTACGTACGTTGATATAAAAGAGAGGAAAATTGTGCGTGCTGTAAATTCTAATTTTATCCACTTTTCGATAAATACGGTACGTTATCCAAGTGTTTCTATTATTTTTTTTTTTTAAAGAGAAATAATGCCACCAAAAGCTAGCGGAAAGGCAGCGAAAAAAGCCGGAAAGGCTCAAAAGAATATTTCGAAAGCCGACAAAAAGAAAAAAAGAAGGAGGAAGGAAAGTTATGCTATTTACATTTACAAAGTACTTAAGCAAGTTCATCCTGACACCGGTATATCGAGTAAAGCTATGAGTATAATGAATAGTTTTGTTAATGATATATTCGAACGTATCGCCGCCGAAGCATCCAGATTGGCTCATTATAATAAACGTTCAACAATTACAAGTAGAGAAATTCAAACTGCAGTGAGATTATTGCTTCCCGGAGAATTAGCAAAACACGCAGTCAGTGAAGGAACTAAAGCCGTTACCAAATATACCAGTTCTAAATAATAAATATAACACATCTACTATATTGACCGAAAATTTTTTATTTTATTTACTTAAATAATATCATCGACCAAAAAAAAAAAACGGTTCTTTTCAGAACCACAATACTATTTTTGTTATTTATATATGATAACAACGAACGAACGAACGACTTTAATTCAATTGAATTCTATTAAATATGAATAAAGATGATATTCCACTTAACTGAAAATTATATATATATATATATATATATATATATATATATATATATATATATATATATATTATATAAAAAAACTTTCTAACGTCGCTTTTGTTTTAAAAAGTCTCATATACTAATTCATTGTCGGCTAAAGGAAAAAAAAACTCGACCGTCGGTAAAATAAAGCATACAAAGCGGTTGGTGTCGGTTATCGTTGGTTAAAGTAGTTTTTGTGGCTTCTTTGAAGTTTTGTTAAAAGTAAAAACACTCTTTTTTGTTCTTTCCAAATTGGTTTGAAATTTTAAATAAAATATGTTCATTTCCTAAAATAATATATTATACAATGTAAAAAAAATTGTCGGATAAAATATTAAATAATATTGTAATAGACAGACATATTTTGCGAATAGAGCAAAGTTCGTTTAAAGAAAATTTAATCAGTCAATCAATCTATTGTAATAATTATAATTTGCTACTACCATCATTCAATATCTAAAATGAAATATACGCGGATTCCAATATTGAAATTTGATATTTTTTTCTTATATTTAGTATGTCGGAAGATTTTTATTGAAAAATACTCATAATAATATATATTAGTTACGAACATATAGTAGAAACGTGTAGCGCAAGTCAGGGTAGACATGTCACCATTCAAATGATAATTGCGGTATTATTTCAATTGGTTTTCATATTTTTAAATATTGGTCATTATTGTGAATAGACACGTTTCTATTTACGTTCATTGTATTTTAAGAAGGACTTTTATTTAATTTCGAAATTATATCTAAAGTGCTAAGCATCGTCGGAAATAAATTTTTAACCATTTTTAAGTGGTACTTTTTTTTAATAACAAACGTTATTAGCCGTTATTAAATTATAGTAAAACCTCGGCGAAAGTTCGAAGTATACCTTAGTTAGTTCTTCGTCAATTTTTTTCATTACATTCGATTCGAAAATCTCGAGGAAACCAAGGTTTTTGAGGTTGGTTTGGTTTATGAGGTTCGTTTTTTAACTTAGTTCTATTCGTTCGTTCAGTCTTCCGTCCGCTTCATTTGAATGACTACTCTTGTAACTCATTACACGCGGAAAATTAAAAGTCTTTTATACTACTAAGTGTATATATAGAGGTGAAATTTTATATAACGAAATATAAAACTACATCCAATATTTTTTTTCTCTTTTTTTCTTTATATCAGTTTAGTGTAGTTTATCGACGATATATAATAACACACAAGGTTGTTAGTAGTTATGGCGGATATAGAAAATCAAACTTCGGTTGTAACCGCAACGTCTGCGTCTAATTCACCGCAGGTTTCGTCGTCTCCAATAAATAAAAAGGAAAAAAAAGCTAAAAATCCTAGGACCAAACCATCTCATCCACCGACTTCGGAAATGGTAAACAAATGCGATCAAAGGTTTAAAGGAACGCGGAGGCTCATCTTTACAAGCAATTAAAAAATACATTGCTGCCAATTACGCCAATTACAAAGTTGATGCAGAAAAAGTAGCGCCATTCATCAAAAAATATTTGAAAGCATCTGTAGTATCGGGATCTTTGGTACAAACTAAAGGTAAAGGAGCTTCGGGATCATTCAAGTTAGCTTCGGCAACTTCAACTGGTGGTACTTCGGCTAAAACGAATGCTATTGACAAAAAGAAAAAGAAAACAGCCGCTTCTACTACAGGCGTAACTAAATCCAAGAAAATTGTAACAGCAGCAAAACGAAATGCTATTATTGGAGGAGGAGTAGATAAATCGAAAAGTATTAAGAAATCTAATAAAGGCAAAAAAACGACAGGTACAGCAGCGGCGGCATCCTTAAAAACTTCGACGACAACAACAACACCGATTACTGATAAGAAAGGCGTTAAAGTTGCCAAAAAAACGGACAAAAAATCTTCGGCCAAAGGAGGAGTCGCCGCCGCCGCCGCCGCCGCCGCCTCCAATACAGCCAGTGCCGCATCATCCGAAATTAAAACGAAGAATCCTACTAAAGCAAAAAAATCCAATAAAGGCAGTCCCACGAAAAAGCCGAAAGCACCAAAACCGAAAACTGCGAAAGCAGCTGCTAGCAGTTCCTCTCCTAAAGCAAGAAAAGCCGCCGCCGCTCCTAAAAAGAAGAAATAAAAAGAATATTTTTTTTCTGACAGAAAGATAGTACAACAATCGAGAAGTATTATCGGACTGATGATGGGTACGACGACAATCGACAATAATAACAAATGGCCCTTATCAGGGCCACAATTTTTTCATTTATTTATGAAGAAAATGAAAAACAAATGTGTTTGTTTTGATGAAACAAGAATTTTTTGAATTTCGTTTCAATAATTGATATGTTATATTATATAAAATATTTTCATCGATCGATGTAATTGTAGGTTGTTACCTTCTAGATTTGTCTCGACCTACCTAGGATATAGTAGATATAATGTGTTTTATAAACATTCAATTATTATATGTCGATATTGTCTAAAATTTGTTAGTTAAAAATAATAATTTTTCTCTATTTCGTGTGTGTGTGTGTGTGTGTGTGTGTGTGTGTGTGTGTGTGTGTGTGTGTGCGTGCGTGCGTGCGTGCGTGCGTGCGTGCGTGCGTGCGTGTGTCTTCTTTATCCAATCAACAATCACATCTTCCTTTTATATTTCAATGTTTTCAAACGAACACCTATGTTTATATTAAGATATTATACTACTATCATAAATGTTAAATTATTTGTGGTTCTGAAAAGAACCGTTTTTACTTACTATATATATATATATATAAAACAAAAAATCTATTATCAAATAGATAAAATGTAATTCTATAAAAAAAAAAAAAAAATTTTTTTTGTATTTATGCTCGTTCTCCGCGAATTCTTCTAGCCAATTGGATATCCTTGGGCATAATGGTGACTCTTTTAGCATGAATGGCACACAGATTAGTATCTTCGAATAGACCTACCAAATAAGCCTCACTAGCTTCCTGGAGAGCCATAACCGCTGAACTTTGAAAACGTAAATCTGTTTTAAAATCTTGTGCTATTTCACGAACTAATCGTTGAAATGGCAATTTTCTAATAAGTAATTCGGTACTCTTTTGATAACGTCTTATCTCACGAAGAGCTACTGTACCTGGCCTATAACGATGAGGTTTTTTTACTCCTCCAGTAGCTGGTGCGCTTTTACGAGCGGCTTTCGTCGCTAATTGTTTACGAGGAGCTTTCCCTCCAGTCGATTTTCTAGCCGTTTGTTTAGTACGAGCCATCTTATTTTTTTTTTTTTTTGTAAGTATACAAGAAATTTCAATATACTAAACCGCTATAGCAGCTTGATACACACACAATGAATGAGATAAATTTATTTATGACCTTCTTTTATAGCTTTGCCCAACATTACGGAGTACTAATCTGGGATTGGTGCGTACTTTTTCTAATGGGCGGAGCCGATAGGTATTATAAAGAGATTAGGGAAAATTCTTAGGTCAGTATTTTGAAGTCTTTTCAAAGTTATCATCGGATTGTTTTAGTAGGTATATAGAAAAAACAAAACAAAAGAAAAATAATGACCGGTCGTGGAAAAGGTGGTAAAGGACTTGGAAAAGGGGGTGCAAAACGACACCGAAAAGTTTTACGTGATAATATCCAAGGAATTACCAAACCTGCTATTAGAAGATTAGCTAGACGTGGAGGAGTAAAACGTATATCGGGATTAATTTACGAAGAAACTCGTGGAGTTTTGAAAGTGTTTTGTTATTAGAGATGCCGTAACATACACTGAACATGCTAAAAGAAAAACGGTAACGGCTATGGATGTTGTTTATGCTTTAAAACGTCAAGGTCGTACTTTATATGGTTTTGGTGGTTAATTTTCATTTTTCATATGTGAAGTAGAAGAATATGTCCTCTATTGCATTTCCATAGCATATGTATATATAAAAAAAAAACGGTTCTTTTCAGAACCACAACATAATTTGCTTGAATATGAAAATTTAAAAAAAAAAATAAATAAATAAGTAAGTAAAAAAAGAACTTACACATTAGTTTGTTCTCTTATATATAAGAACAACCTCGCATTTATTGATACGCACATACATACTACATACATGTATACATAATAGATAAGAAAATAAGCGAGTAGAGGAACTTTTATTTATTTTTATCTCATTATTTACAATTTTTGTTTCTAGTACGAACGTTTCTATTAACGATGTTAAAAATAGTCACATAACCACAATTTCAGTTATTATTACAGATGATAAGTTTTCTTATATATCAGGGCATTTTTTTCTTCTTTTTTTTTTATCTAACAGTACACGTTACACGAGAATCTCTTCTATCTCAACCAAAAAAAAAAATAGAGAAATCAACGAATCAATAAATCTATATATATATATATATATATATATATATATATATATATATATATATATAAAATGATATATCTATATTATAATCTCTTTCTATATATATATATAAAAAAAAATAATTGTGGCCCTTAAAAGGGCCGGTTTATGCATATGTATGTATTTCGATAAAATAAAGAAAAATAATATAATGAATAAAGAATTAAGCTTTCTTTTCTGTCTTTTTCGGTAAAAGTACAGCTTGAATATTGGGAAGAACACCACCTTGTGCGATGGTTACTCCAGACAACAATTTATTCAATTCTTCATCGTTTCTGATAGCTAATTGTAAATGCCTTGGAATTATACGGGTCTTTTTGTTATCTCTAGCAGCATTTCCTGCTAATTCGAGTACTTCGGCTGCCAAATATTCCATAACAGCTGCCAAATATACTGGAGCTCCGGCACCGACTCGTTCTGCATAATTGCCTTTTCTCAACAAACGATGTATACGTCCTACAGGAAATTGTAATCCAGCTCGGTTTGAGCGAGACTTTGCCTTTCCCTTTACTTTACCACCTTTACCACGTCCAGACATATTTTTTTTATATTTTCTTTTTCCAAAAAAAAAAAAAATAGAACTCAGTCAATTGATAACTATGAAGCAACCGATGCGACGAAACTAACTGTTAAACAAAAAATTTAAAACTCGACCTATCTATTTATATTAACATGCCCTACCAATGAAATTATAGCAAACGCGCAAACGTAGAAGGGCGGAGCCTATTACAATTACGTACGTTGATATAAAAGAGAGGAAAATTGTGCGTGCTGTAAATTCTAATTTTATCCACTTTTCGATAAATACGGTACGTTATCCAAGTGTTTCTATTATTTTTTTTTTTTAAAGAGAAATAATGCCACCAAAAGCTAGCGGAAAGGCAGCGAAAAAAGCCGGAAAGGCTCAAAAGAATATTTCGAAAGCCGACAAAAAGAAAAAAAGAAGGAGGAAGGAAAGTTATGCTATTTACATTTACAAAGTACTTAAGCAAGTTCATCCTGACACCGGTATATCGAGTAAAGCTATGAGTATAATGAATAGTTTTGTTAATGATATATTCGAACGTATCGCCGCCGAAGCATCCAGATTGGCTCATTATAATAAACGTTCAACAATTACAAGTAGAGAAATTCAAACTGCAGTGAGATTATTGCTTCCCGGAGAATTAGCAAAACACGCAGTCAGTGAAGGAACTAAAGCCGTTACCAAATATACCAGTTCTAAATAATAAATATAACACATCTACTATATTGACCGAAAATTTTTTATTTTATTTACTTAAATAATATCATCGACCAAAAAAAAAAAACGGTTCTTTTCAGAACCACAATACTATTTTTGTTATTTATATATGATAACAACGAACGAACGAACGACTTTAATTCAATTGAATTCTATTAAATATGAATAAAGATGATATTCCACTTAACTGAAAATTATATATATATATATATATATATATATATATATATATATATATATATATATATATATATATATATATATAAACTTTCTAACGTCGCTTTTGTTTTAAAAAGTCTCATATACTAATTCATTGTCGGCTAAAGGAAAAAAAAACTCGACCGTCGGTAAAATAAAGCATACAAAGCGGTTGGTGTCGGTTATCGTTGGTTAAAGTAGTTTTTGTGGCTTCTTTGAAGTTTTGTTAAAAGTAAAAACACTCTTTTTTGTTCTTTCCAAATTGGTTTGAAATTTTAAATAAAATATGTTCATTTCCTAAAATAATATATTATACAATGTAAAAAAAATTGTCGGATAAAATATTAAATAATATTGTAATAGACAGACATATTTTGCGAATAGAGCAAAGTTCGTTTAAAGAAAATTTAATCAGTCAATCAATCTATTGTAATAATTATAATTTGCTACTACCATCATTCAATATCTAAAATGAAATATACGCGGATTCCAATATTGAAATTTGATATTTTTTTCTTATATTTAGTATGTCGGAAGATTTTTATTGAAAAATACTCATAATAATATATATTAGTTACGAACATATAGTAGAAACGTGTAGCGCAAGTCAGGGTAGACATGTCACCATTCAAATGATAATTGCGGTATTATTTCAATTGGTTTTCATATTTTTAAATATTGGTCATTATTGTGAATAGACACGTTTCTATTTACGTTCATTGTATTTTAAGAAGGACTTTTATTTAATTTCGAAATTATATCTAAAGTGCTAAGCATCGTCGGAAATAAATTTTTAACCATTTTTAAGTGGTACTTTTTTTTAATAACAAACGTTATTAGCCGTTATTAAATTATAGTAAAACCTCGGCGAAAGTTCGAAGTATACCTTAGTTAGTTCTTCGTCAATTTTTTTCATTACATTCGATTCGAAAATCTCGAGGAAACCAAGGTTTTTGAGGTTGGTTTGGTTTATGAGGTTCGTTTTTTAACTTAGTTCTATTCGTTCGTTCAGTCTTCCGTCCGCTTCATTTGAATGACTACTCTTGTAACTCATTACACGCGGAAAATTAAAAGTCTTTTATACTACTAAGTGTATATATAGAGGTGAAATTTTATATAACGAAATATAAAACTACATCCAATATTTTTTTTCTCTTTTTTTCTTTATATCAGTTTAGTGTAGTTTATCGACGATATATAATAACACACAAGGTTGTTAGTAGTTATGGCGGATATAGAAAATCAAACTTCGGTTGTAACCGCAACGTCTGCGTCTAATTCACCGCAGGTTTCGTCGTCTCCAATAAATAAAAAGGAAAAAAAAGCTAAAAATCCTAGGACCAAACCATCTCATCCACCGACTTCGGAAATGGTAAACAATGCGATCAAAGGTTTAAAGGAACGCGGAGGCTCATCTTTACAAGCAATTAAAAAATACATTGCTGCCAATTACAAAGTTGATGCAGAAAAAGTAGCGCCATTCATCAAAAAATATTTGAAAGCATCTGTAGTATCGGGATCTTTGGTACAAACTAAAGGTAAAGGAGCTTCGGGATCATTCAAGTTAGCTTCGGCAACTTCAACTGGTGGTACTTCGGCTAAAACGAATGCTATTGACAAAAAGAAAAAGAAAACAGCCGCTTCTACTACAGGCGTAACTAAATCCAAGAAAATTGTAACAGCAGCAAAACGAAATGCTATTATTGGAGGAGGAGTAGATAAATCGAAAAGTATTAAGAAATCTAATAAAGGCAAAAAAACGACAGGTACAGCAGCGGCGGCATCCTTAAAAACTTCGACGACAACAACAACACCGATTACTGATAAGAAAGGCGTTAAAGTTGCCAAAAAAACGGACAAAAAATCTTCGGCCAAAGGAGGAGTCGCCGCCGCCGCCGCCGCCGCCGCCTCCAATACAGCCAGTGCCGCATCATCCGAAATTAAAACGAAGAATCCTACTAAAGCAAAAAAATCCAATAAAGGCAGTCCCACGAAAAAGCCGAAAGCACCAAAACCGAAAACTGCGAAAGCAGCTGCTAGCAGTTCCTCTCCTAAAGCAAGAAAAGCCGCCGCCGCTCCTAAAAAGAAGAAATAAAAAGAATATTTTTTTTCTGACAGAAAGATAGTACAACAATCGAGAAGTATTATCGGACTGATGATGGGTACGACGACAATCGACAATAATAACAAATGGCCCTTATCAGGGCCACAATTTTTTCATTTATTTATGAAGAAAATGAAAAACAAATGTGTTTGTTTTGATGAAACAAGAATTTTTTGAATTTCGTTTCAATAATTGATATGTTATATTATATAAAATATTTTCATCGATCGATGTAATTGTAGGTTGTTACCTTCTAGATTTGTCTCGACCTACCTAGGATATAGTAGATATAATGTGTTTTATAAACATTCAATTATTATATGTCGATATTGTCTAAAATTTGTTAGTTAAAAATAATAATTTTTCTCTATTTCGTGTGTGTGTGTGTGTGTGTGTGTGTGTGTGTGTGTGTGTGTGTGTGTGTGCGTGCGTGCGTGCGTGCGTGCGTGCGTGCGTGCGTGCGTGCGTGTGTCTTCTTTATCCAATCAACAATCACATCTTCCTTTTATATTTCAATGTTTTCAAACGAACACCTATGTTTATATTAAGATATTATACTACTATCATAAATGTTAAATTATTTGTGGTTCTGAAAAGAACCGTTTTTACTTACTATATATATATATATATAAAACAAAAAATCTATTATCAAATAGATAAAATGTAATTCTATAAAAAAAAAAAAAAAATTTTTTTTGTATTTATGCTCGTTCTCCGCGAATTCTTCTAGCCAATTGGATATCCTTGGGCATAATGGTGACTCTTTTAGCATGAATGGCACACAGATTAGTATCTTCGAATAGACCTACCAAATAAGCCTCACTAGCTTCCTGGAGAGCCATAACCGCTGAACTTTGAAAACGTAAATCTGTTTTAAAATCTTGTGCTATTTCACGAACTAATCGTTGAAATGGCAATTTTCTAATAAGTAATTCGGTACTCTTTTGATAACGTCTTATCTCACGAAGAGCTACTGTACCTGGCCTATAACGATGAGGTTTTTTTACTCCTCCAGTAGCTGGTGCGCTTTTACGAGCGGCTTTCGTCGCTAATTGTTTACGAGGAGCTTTCCCTCCAGTCGATTTTCTAGCCGTTTGTTTAGTACGAGCCATCTTATTTTTTTTTTTTTTTGTAAGTATACAAGAAATTTCAATATACTAAACCGCTATAGCAGCTTGATACACACACAATGAATGAGATAAATTTATTTATGACCTTCTTTTATAGCTTTGCCCAACATTACGGAGTACTAATCTGGGATTGGTGCGTACTTTTTCTAATGGGCGGAGCCGATAGGTATTATAAAGAGATTAGGGAAAATTCTTAGGTCAGTATTTTGAAGTCTTTTCAAAGTTATCATCGGATTGTTTTAGTAGGTATATAGAAAAAACAAAACAAAAGAAAAATAATGACCGGTCGTGGAAAAGGTGGTAAAGGACTTGGAAAAGGGGGTGCAAAACGACACCGAAAAGTTTTACGTGATAATATCCAAGGAATTACCAAACCTGCTATTAGAAGATTAGCTAGACGTGGAGGAGTAAAACGTATATCGGGATTAATTTACGAAGAAACTCGTGGAGTTTTGAAAGTGTTTTTGGAAAATGTTATTAGAGATGCCGTAACATACACTGAACATGCTAAAAGAAAAACGGTAACGGCTATGGATGTTGTTTATGCTTTAAAACGTCAAGGTCGTACTTTATATGGTTTTGGTGGTTAATTTTCATTTTTCATATGTGAAGTAGAAGAATATGTCCTCTATTGCATTTCCATAGCATATGTATATATAAAAAAAAAACGGTTCTTTTCAGAACCACAACATAATTTGCTTGAATATGAAAATTTAAAAAAAAAATAAATAAATAAGTAAGTAAAAAAAGAACTTACACATTAGTTTGTTCTCTTATATATAAGAACAACCTCGCATTTATTGATACGCACATACATACTACATACATGTATACATAATAGATAAGAAAATAAGCGAGTAGAGGAACTTTTATTTATTTTTATCTCATTATTTACAATTTTTGTTTCTAGTACGAACGTTTCTATTAACGATGTTAAAAATAGTCACATAACCACAATTTCAGTTATTATTACAGATGATAAGTTTTCTTATATATCAGGGCATTTTTTTCTTCTTTTTTTTTTATCTAACAGTACACGTTACACGAGAATCTCTTCTATCTCAACCAAAAAAAAAATAGAGAAATCAACGAATCAATAAATCTATATATATATATATATATATATATATATATATATATATATATATATATATAATGATATATCTATATTATAATCTCTTTCTATATATATATATAAAAAAAAATAATTGTGGCCCTTAAAAGGGCCGGTTTATGCATATGTATGTATTTCGATAAAATAAAGAAAAATAATATAATGAATAAAGAATTAAGCTTTCTTTTCTGTCTTTTTCGGTAAAAGTACAGCTTGAATATTGGGAAGAACACCACCTTGTGCGATGGTTACTCCAGACAACAATTTATTCAATTCTTCATCGTTTCTGATAGCTAATTGTAAATGCCTTGGAATTATACGGGTCTTTTTGTTATCTCTAGCAGCATTTCCTGCTAATTCGAGTACTTCGGCTGCCAAATATTCCATAACAGCTGCCAAATATACTGGAGCTCCGGCACCGACTCGTTCTGCATAATTGCCTTTTCTCAACAAACGATGTATACGTCCTACAGGAAATTGTAATCCAGCTCGGTTTGAGCGAGACTTTGCCTTTCCCTTTACTTTACCACCTTTACCACGTCCAGACATATTTTTTTTATATTTTCTTTTTCCAAAAAAAAAAAAAATAGAACTCAGTCAATTGATAACTATGAAGCAACCGATGCGACGAAACTAACTGTTAAACAAAAAATTTAAAACTCGACCTATCTATTTATATTAACATGCCCTACCAATGAAATTATAGCAAACGCGCAAACGTAGAAGGGCGGAGCCTATTACAATTACGTACGTTGATATAAAAGAGAGGAAAATTGTGCGTGCTGTAAATTCTAATTTTATCCACTTTTCGATAAATACGGTACGTTATCCAAGTGTTTCTATTATTTTTTTTTTTTAAAGAGAAATAATGCCACCAAAAGCTAGCGGAAAGGCAGCGAAAAAAGCCGGAAAGGCTCAAAAGAATATTTCGAAAGCCGACAAAAAGAAAAAAAGAAGGAGGAAGGAAAGTTATGCTATTTACATTTACAAAGTACTTAAGCAAGTTCATCCTGACACCGGTATATCGAGTAAAGCTATGAGTATAATGAATAGTTTTGTTAATGATATATTCGAACGTATCGCCGCCGAAGCATCCAGATTGGCTCATTATAATAAACGTTCAACAATTACAAGTAGAGAAATTCAAACTGCAGTGAGATTATTGCTTCCCGGAGAATTAGCAAAACACGCAGTCAGTGAAGGAACTAAAGCCGTTACCAAATATACCAGTTCTAAATAATAAATATAACACATCTACTATATTGACCGAAAATTTTTTATTTTATTTACTTAAATAATATCATCGACCAAAAAAAAAAAACGGTTCTTTTCAGAACCACAATACTATTTTTGTTATTTATATATGATAACAACGAACGAACGAACGACTTTAATTCAATTGAATTCTATTAAATATGAATAAAGATGATATTCCACTTAACTGAAAATTATATATATATATATATATATATATATATATATATATATATATATATATATATATATATTATATAAAAAAACTTTCTAACGTCGCTTTTGTTTTAAAAAGTCTCATATACTAATTCATTGTCGGCTAAAGGAAAAAAAAACTCGACCGTCGGTAAAATAAAGCATACAAAGCGGTTGGTGTCGGTTATCGTTGGTTAAAGTAGTTTTTGTGGCTTCTTTGAAGTTTTGTTAAAAGTAAAAACACTCTTTTTTGTTCTTTCCAAATTGGTTTGAAATTTTAAATAAAATATGTTCATTTCCTAAAATAATATATTATACAATGTAAAAAAAATTGTCGGATAAAATATTAAATAATATTGTAATAGACAGACATATTTTGCGAATAGAGCAAAGTTCGTTTAAAGAAAATTTAATCAGTCAATCAATCTATTGTAATAATTATAATTTGCTACTACCATCATTCAATATCTAAAATGAAATATACGCGGATTCCAATATTGAAATTTGATATTTTTTTCTTATATTTAGTATGTCGGAAGATTTTTATTGAAAAATACTCATAATAATATATATTAGTTACGAACATATAGTAGAAACGTGTAGCGCAAGTCAGGGTAGACATGTCACCATTCAAATGATAATTGCGGTATTATTTCAATTGGTTTTCATATTTTTAAATATTGGTCATTATTGTGAATAGACACGTTTCTATTTACGTTCATTGTATTTTAAGAAGGACTTTTATTTAATTTCGAAATTATATCTAAAGTGCTAAGCATCGTCGGAAATAAATTTTTAACCATTTTTAAGTGGTACTTTTTTTTAATAACAAACGTTATTAGCCGTTATTAAATTATAGTAAAACCTCGGCGAAAGTTCGAAGTATACCTTAGTTAGTTCTTCGTCAATTTTTTTCATTACATTCGATTCGAAAATCTCGAGGAAACCAAGGTTTTTGAGGTTGGTTTGGTTTATGAGGTTCGTTTTTTAACTTAGTTCTATTCGTTCGTTCAGTCTTCCGTCCGCTTCATTTGAATGACTACTCTTGTAACTCATTACACGCGGAAAATTAAAAGTCTTTTATACTACTAAGTGTATATATAGAGGTGAAATTTTATATAACGAAATATAAAACTACATCCAATATTTTTTTTCTCTTTTTTTCTTTATATCAGTTTAGTGTAGTTTATCGACGATATATAATAACACACAAGGTTGTTAGTAGTTATGGCGGATATAGAAAATCAAACTTCGGTTGTAACCGCAACGTCTGCGTCTAATTCACCGCAGGTTTCGTCGTCTCCAATAAATAAAAAGGAAAAAAAAGCTAAAAATCCTAGGACCAAACCATCTCATCCACCGACTTCGGAAATGGTAAACAATGCGATCAAAGGTTTAAAGGAACGCGGAGGCTCATCTTTACAAGCAATTAAAAAATACATTGCTGCCAATTACAAAGTTGATGCAGAAAAAGTAGCGCCATTCATCAAAAAATATTTGAAAGCATCTGTAGTATCGGGATCTTTGGTACAAACTAAAGGTAAAGGAGCTTCGGGATCATTCAAGTTAGCTTCGGCAACTTCAACTGGTGGTACTTCGGCTAAAACGAATGCTATTGACAAAAAGAAAAAGAAAACAGCCGCTTCTACTACAGGCGTAACTAAATCCAAGAAAATTGTAACAGCAGCAAAACGAAATGCTATTATTGGAGGAGGAGTAGATAAATCGAAAAGTATTAAGAAATCTAATAAAGGCAAAAAAACGACAGGTACAGCAGCGGCGGCATCCTTAAAAACTTCGACGACAACAACAACACCGATTACTGATAAGAAAGGCGTTAAAGTTGCCAAAAAAACGGACAAAAAATCTTCGGCCAAAGGAGGAGTCGCCGCCGCCGCCGCCGCCGCCGCCTCCAATACAGCCAGTGCCGCATCATCCGAAATTAAAACGAAGAATCCTACTAAAGCAAAAAAATCCAATAAAGGCAGTCCCACGAAAAAGCCGAAAGCACCAAAACCGAAAACTGCGAAAGCAGCTGCTAGCAGTTCCTCTCCTAAAGCAAGAAAAGCCGCCGCCGCTCCTAAAAAGAAGAAATAAAAAGAATATTTTTTTTCTGACAGAAAGATAGTACAACAATCGAGAAGTATTATCGGACTGATGATGGGTACGACGACAATCGACAATAATAACAAATGGCCCTTATCAGGGCCACAATTTTTTCATTTATTTATGAAGAAAATGAAAAACAAATGTGTTTGTTTTGATGAAACAAGAATTTTTTGAATTTCGTTTCAATAATTGATATGTTATATTATATAAAATATTTTCATCGATCGATGTAATTGTAGGTTGTTACCTTCTAGATTTGTCTCGACCTACCTAGGATATAGTAGATATAATGTGTTTTATAAACATTCAATTATTATATGTCGATATTGTCTAAAATTTGTTAGTTAAAAATAATAATTTTTCTCTATTTCGTGTGTGTGTGTGTGTGTGTGTGTGTGTGTGTGTGTGTGTGTGTGTGTGTGCGTGCGTGCGTGCGTGCGTGCGTGCGTGCGTGCGTGCGTGCGTGCGTGCGTGTGTCTTCTTTATCCAATCAACAATCACATCTTCCTTTTATATTTCAATGTTTTCAAACGAACACCTATGTTTATATTAAGATATTATACTACTATCATAAATGTTAAATTATTTGTGGTTCTGAAAAGAACCGTTTTTACTTACTATATATATATATATATAAAACAAAAAATCTATTATCAAATAGATAAAATGTAATTCTATAAAAAAAAAAAAAAAATTTTTTTTGTATTTATGCTCGTTCTCCGCGAATTCTTCTAGCCAATTGGATATCCTTGGGCATAATGGTGACTCTTTTAGCATGAATGGCACACAGATTAGTATCTTCGAATAGACCTACCAAATAAGCCTCACTAGCTTCCTGGAGAGCCATAACCGCTGAACTTTGAAAACGTAAATCTGTTTTAAAATCTTGTGCTATTTCACGAACTAATCGTTGAAATGGCAATTTTCTAATAAGTAATTCGGTACTCTTTTGATAACGTCTTATCTCACGAAGAGCTACTGTACCTGGCCTATAACGATGAGGTTTTTTTACTCCTCCAGTAGCTGGTGCGCTTTTACGAGCGGCTTTCGTCGCTAATTGTTTACGAGGAGCTTTCCCTCCAGTCGATTTTCTAGCCGTTTGTTTAGTACGAGCCATCTTATTTTTTTTTTTTTTTGTAAGTATACAAGAAATTTCAATATACTAAACCGCTATAGCAGCTTGATACACACACAATGAATGAGATAAATTTAAGAGAGAGAGAGAGAGAGATTCGTTGTGAAAATTTAGGAAGGAAGGTTTTTTTTTTTTTTTTTTGGTAATTTGGTTAAGATTTGTTTAGGCCCTGATATAGGAATTTTTTCCTCTGCAGGGCTGGGTGTGGGGATATTTAGTTGGGAAGTGTTTGCAGGCTGCTTCTAGCGGTGCAGTTATATTTTTTTAGTTCAAGATTTTTTTTTTTTTTTTTTTTTTTTTTCTTTTTATATTTTTTTTTTGGTTTTTTTTTTTTTATATATTTTTTTTGTTTATTTTTTGTTTTTTCTTAATCTAATTGGGGGTGGGCGGGTACAGCTGCGGCTGTATTATTCCCTATCGTCGGACATTTGTCTGGAGAATCGGTTCTCCAGGTTGCAGGGAAACCGCAGAAAACCTGTAACTCCGACGATCGATGACAGTGGGAAGGGTGTTGGGGTTCGGAATTTATCTCACTGATATAGGGGAACTATCGAGGAAATTAAGGTAGATTTCCGGGAGATCCTCGTATGCTGTTGCAAGCAGTCGAAGAGGCGGATAAGGGAGCTTTTTTTTGGGTTTTGAGCCTAGTGGCCGCATATTGTTGGTCCAGGGGATGAGGAGGGTCTCTTTGGCAGCGGAATTATCTGATTCGATGGTTCGAATCACATATCGGGCTTGGAGGTCATTTAGGCGGCTTGGAATGGGGGTTATGTCAGTATTGACATAAACGGTGTTGCTAGGGCTAAACCTACACTTGTATTGGCAGTACCTAAGAATGGACTGCTCGCAGGTCAAGAGTCTTTTGATCAGATATTCGGGTAAGGTGCTGAAGACGTTTGCTCTATATTCGATAATGGGGCGGATGTATGTTTTATACGTATGAAGTAGGGTCAGGGGGTGGGTTCGTCCGAAATTTCCACCAAGAGCTTTGATGAGCCTGACTCGTTTCCGTACTCTGTTCAGAGTGTCATTCAGATAGGCCGTCCAATTGAGAGTGTGAGTGAATTTCACACCCAGATAGACGGCTTCTCTGCGGATTTCGAGCCCCTCTCCCAAAAGTCTCAAGTGGAGGTTTTGAGGTTGATGTTTGCGCACGGATTGGGGATGTATGAAGGCGATGGCTTGAGTTTTTTGAGAATTGAGAGTAACCCTCCATTTTCTGCACCAATCCGAAAATTGATTCAGAATATTTTGGGATTTGATATTGAGGGAGCGCATGTTTTGAGCGTAGGCGATGAGTGCGGTGTCATCCGCATACATTTGGATTTTCACTGTTGGGTCCAGTGGGACTGGGGTGTCATACGTATAGATAATATAGAGTAGTGGGGACAGAATTGAGCCTTGTGGAACGCCAGTAAGTGGGGTGAAAGATTCGGAAAGGCAATGACCAACTTTGACTTTGATGGAGCGGTTGGTGAGATATGAATATATCAATTTTATAGTAGGAGGTGGCATGCGGATAGTCAGAAGCTTCCTAATCAGTCCGGCATGCCAGACCTGATCGAAAGCTTTTTGAACATCCATGAAAATGGCGGAGGCACACTGGTGTTGGTTCATCGCTTTGGTCAAGATGGTTTGAAGATTGGTGATGGCGTTTTGGGTGGAGTGTTTGGGCCTGAATCCGAATTGGAGTTTTGGAATAATATTAAGCTCTGTACAGAAGTCCCAGATTCTGTCTTTAATCAAACGTTCAAAGACTTTACCCAAGACGCTGATGAGCGAAATAGGGCGGTAAGATTCAGGGTTGGAAGGGTCTTTGCCGGGTTTGGGAATGAGAACCGTGTTGGCGGATTTCCAACATTGAGGAAAGTAAGAAAATGCCAGGCATGCGTCAAATAGACCGCAGAGCTTAGGGAGAGCTGTCTCAGGCAGGTTTTTTAATGCCTGTCTTGAGATTCCGTCCCGTCCGGGAGCGGAGTTCTTCCCAGCTCGGCAAGCCGATCTAACAACATCCACGGTAAATGGTGCGAGAAGTGGGATGTTCTCATTTAGTTGGGTAATCCAGTGGGGGCTCAAGGTAATGTTTTGGGTGAAGAAGTGGGTTTCATCGGCAAAGTCCCTTGAGAAATGGGGGTTGTCAGTTGGAGTAAAGACAGTTTGTAAGCTGTTTTTGAAGACGGTAGCTTTGTCTTCGGGTGAGAAATACTTTTGTCCTTGTACTTCAAGGTGTGATTCTACATGCTTTCGTTGGCCAGTTAGTCTGTAGAATTGTTGCCAAAACGCACGACCCCGTCTATAGTCCAAGTCGGCAGTGGCGGCCTCCCACTTTCTCCGCTTTTCAGCATTGATTTCCAGCCTGACTTGGGCGTTGAGACGGTTCCATTGCGTTTTGACTGCTGGGTCTCTAGTTCTAACGTACAGCCTATATAACTGTCTTTTCTGACGAATTTTGGATCGGATATTTTGAGAGATTGATATATAGTTGGTATGAACGGTGGTAAGAGGGACGGCGATGTCTTGCGCATCGATAATGAGGGATTGGAAATCCTCCGCGTATTTGTCTAGTTCTTCGGTAGTTCGAAGAATAGTGGGTTGGGGTAAATTGGTATTGATATGGTTTGCGAAGGAGATCCAGTCGGCTTTTTTGAAGTCCCGATAGGTGAAGCTAGTTGGAGGGGGTTTTATTGGGTTGAAAAAAGATGTGTTGACCAATAAAGGAACGTGGTCTGAGGTGATTGGGTCGCCTATAGAGCATTCGTCCTCGATAAGAGTGATTAATCTGTCCGTGCAGATTATGTGGTCGACGATGGAAGAGCCCAGGTGACTTACGAGTGTTGGATTTCGGTTTTTAATCCGAGAAAGGGGAAGAGAAATTAGAGAGTCGGCGAGAATTCTGCCAGCTAGGTTGGTTGTGGTATCACCAAAAAGGGTATTCCTGGAGTTGAGGTCACCCATAATGATGGCTTTAGGAAGAGTGGATGCATATTCGAAGAGGTCGAGAGAAAGTGATTGTTGTGGGTGTTTGTAATAAGAGATGAAAGTGATAGTCTCGTTATTACACGAGATATCGATGGCTATGCAATCCAGGTTCTGTTGAGACAGAAATGGGGGTAGAGGATGGGGTGTCGAAGGGAGTCCGTTACGGACGAGAAGTCCGTTGCCGTGACAGTAGGGATTTCTGTCCAAGTGGAAAGTGGTATAGCCAGTGAAACTTGGAGGTAATTTGGAAAGAGTGTCGGTTATAGATAAGATTTGGATATTGTGAGAGCTTAATAAGTGCTTCAGTAGATGTCGTTTTCTGGCTAAACCTTGGCAATTAACGGTCCCTATTGTAAAGTCCATGGGACTTCATTTTTTAGTGGGGAGTGTTTGGTTTTTGGGTGAAAGCGAAATGAATGCGGTTACCCACGCCGCTGGTTACGGTACAATTATAACCGTAAAAAGAGGGAATGAGGCGTTGTAGCGTTTCGGCTACTAGCGCCCGAGAAGTGGGGATGGCATTCATTATAGTTGTTGCCAGGATTTCAATCAGGATTTTGGTGTCGGTAGACATGTCATAAGGGGTTTGAGGTTTTTCCAGGGTGACTGGGGCTGTATCCTGGGGGGCTTTTGGAGTTTCAATCCTTTTCGGGCAGCGGGGATGGAAGGCGGGGTGAGGTCCACCGCAATTTTTACAGGTAGGGGAGTTAGCTTTTGGGCATTTTTCTGGCTTGTGACCAGAAGCACCACAGGTTGGGCAAATAGGTTTGGCGTTGCAGGTGTCTGCGGAGTGGCCGGTAGATGAACATCGGTTGCAATATTTGGGAACTGCGGGTATAGTGTTTGAATTTGAGGCTTCGCAGTAGTGCGAAAGCCCGTGGAAGTTTATACCCTTGGTTAGGGCGTGGTGGTAGGCAGTTTCGGAATCTGTAATGATTCGAAACATGGATGTGGGTTTATTTGTGGATCTAGCTATGATCCTCCAAGTTTTAATGAAGGGGAATTTCAGGATAGAGAGGATCTCCAGGAACTCCTCTTCGGTGTAAGATTGGTCTACATTCTTGCAGACCAGAGAAAAGGTGGTTTTTTTCGTTTTAGTGGTTAGAGGTTTTTGGACTCGTTGGGGAGAGTTTATAGGGATAACGACGATTTTCTCGTCGCCTATGGTGTAACGGATTTTCCTTGCCAACGTTTCGTGATTAAACGTGGAAGGAATTTTGAGGAGCGCGGTTCCATTGGGATTAGCTTTGAGAAAGCTCATTTGTCCCCTCAACAGCTCTTGCGTGTTGAGGAGATTGTAGAGCTCTCTCTGTGAGGTATATTTGGATGGGAGGTTTCTCAGATTGAGGGTTTGTAGTGGAGGAGATTGAGCTGTGGTGTGAGATTGAGGTTGGTGTTGGGAGACAGTTTGGGATTGTTGGTGGGTTCTGGGGATCTGAGTTTGAGTTGGTGTTTGGGGTTTGATAGAATTTTGGGTATTTTGTTTTGACTTTTGGCTTTTTGTTAAGGGAATTGATTTTGAAATTAGGGGGGGAATATTTTTTTTGGGAATAGCGCCTTGTCGGGTATAATCAACCCGCTGGGATTTGGAGCTGGACGATTTCTGCGAGACCCTAGATGCATAGGAATCCGCAGAAGGTGCTGGTGAGGGGGTTCTACTATACTCGAGAGATTTTCGTTCGATTGAATCCATGGCGTTGCGAATTTGGGTGAATTGTTGGGGATAGAACCGCGAGAGTTCTGCCATCATTTCTGCGAAGGTTTTATTCTCCGAAGGAGAATTGGGGTTGGTTGGGAGTGGTGGGAATTCATCGACGGTGGATACTGGTTTACTTCTGGTTTGTATAGGGGAACGGGCTACTCGGGGCATTTTCAAAAGTGAAATTGGTGAAATTTAAAAGATCGAAAGAGTCAGATCAAGTGAGATCAAGGAATAAGGATTTCGAAAATTGAAATCCTTTGTTAGTACCTAACAAGAGTTGGCTATCAAAGCCGACAGCGGACTCACTGCCGGAGGGAGTTTCCTCCCCGGTTAAAGAATTCCTGACCCTTTTGATTGCCTGTTAGTGCTTTTATGATAATGAAAATAATATTCACCTGAAACTGTCTGGTCCTAGGATTCGCAGTAGTTCTTGAAAAACACTTGCCCTCGAAAGGGTTTATTTCATTATAAATAATAGCCCCAAAAAGGGCAGGTAGGTGAAGCAACAAAGCCCCGAAAGGGGCACTTTTGCAACTGTTACTGTTCACGCTATATGTGACGACGCTGTAACGTTAAGTACTTTCTTTGTCAGCGAGAGTTTGAATCGCAGTAGGCGACCCTGCGTTTACCGGTGTGTTTTCTAAATAAAACAGTGACCGATTATACAGAAGTCCTTGTATCCGTACGTGCGACCTTCTCGTAGCGCTCTAAGAAAGCAACTGTGATAAATTTATTTATGACCTTCTTTTATAGCTTTGCCCAACATTACGGAGTACTAATCTGGGATTGGTGCGTACTTTTTCTAATGGGCGGAGCCGATAGGTATTATAAAGAGATTAGGGAAAATTCTTAGGTCAGTATTTTGAAGTCTTTTCAAAGTTATCATCGGATTGTTTTAGTAGGTATATAGAAAAAACAAAACAAAAGAAAAATAATGACCGGTCGTGGAAAAGGTGGTAAAGGACTTGGAAAAGGGGGTGCAAAACGACACCGAAAAGTTTTACGTGATAATATCCAAGGAATTACCAAACCTGCTATTAGAAGATTAGCTAGACGTGGAGGAGTAAAACGTATATCGGGATTAATTTACGAAGAAACTCGTGGAGTTTTGAAAGTGTTTTTGGAAAATGTTATTAGAGATGCCGTAACATACACTGAACATGCTAAAAGAAAAACGGTAACGGCTATGGATGTTGTTTATGCTTTAAAACGTCAAGGTCGTACTTTATATGGTTTTGGTGGTTAATTTTCATTTTTCATATGTGAAGTAGAAGAATATGTCCTCTATTGCATTTCCATAGCATATGTATATATAAAAAAAAAACGGTTCTTTTCAGAACCACAACATAATTTGCTTGAATATGAAAATTTAAAAAAAAAATAAATAAATAAGTAAGTAAAAAAAGAACTTACACATTAGTTTGTTCTCTTATATATAAGAACAACCTCGCATTTATTGATACGCACATACATACTACATACATGTATACATAATAGATAAGAAAATAAGCGAGTAGAGGAACTTTTATTTATTTTTATCTCATTATTTACAATTTTTGTTTCTAGTACGAACGTTTCTATTAACGATGTTAAAAATAGTCACATAACCACAATTTCAGTTATTATTACAGATGATAAGTTTTCTTATATATCAGGGCATTTTTTTCTTCTTTTTTTTTTATCTAACAGTACACGTTACACGAGAATCTCTTCTATCTCAACCAAAAAAAAAAATAGAGAAATCAACGAATCAATAAATCTATATATATATATATATATATATATATATATATATATATATATATATAAAATGATATATCTATATTATAATCTCTTTCTATATATATATATAAAAAAAAATAATTGTGGCCCTTAAAAGGGCCGGTTTATGCATATGTATGTATTTCGATAAAATAAAGAAAAATAATATAATGAATAAAGAATTAAGCTTTCTTTTCTGTCTTTTTCGGTAAAAGTACAGCTTGAATATTGGGAAGAACACCACCTTGTGCGATGGTTACTCCAGACAACAATTTATTCAATTCTTCATCGTTTCTGATAGCTAATTGTAAATGCCTTGGAATTATACGGGTCTTTTTGTTATCTCTAGCAGCATTTCCTGCTAATTCGAGTACTTCGGCTGCCAAATATTCCATAACAGCTGCCAAATATACTGGAGCTCCGGCACCGACTCGTTCTGCATAATTGCCTTTTCTCAACAAACGATGTATACGTCCTACAGGAAATTGTAATCCAGCTCGGTTTGAGCGAGACTTTGCCTTTCCCTTTACTTTACCACCTTTACCACGTCCAGACATATTTTTTTTATATTTTCTTTTTCCAAAAAAAAAAAAAATAGAACTCAGTCAATTGATAACTATGAAGCAACCGATGCGACGAAACTAACTGTTAAACAAAAAATTTAAAACTCGACCTATCTATTTATATTAACATGCCCTACCAATGAAATTATAGCAAACGCGCAAACGTAGAAGGGCGGAGCCTATTACAATTACGTACGTTGATATAAAAGAGAGGAAAATTGTGCGTGCTGTAAATTCTAATTTTATCCACTTTTCGATAAATACGGTACGTTATCCAAGTGTTTCTATTATTTTTTTTTTTTAAAGAGAAATAATGCCACCAAAAGCTAGCGGAAAGGCAGCGAAAAAAGCCGGAAAGGCTCAAAAGAATATTTCGAAAGCCGACAAAAAGAAAAAAAGAAGGAGGAAGGAAAGTTATGCTATTTACATTTACAAAGTACTTAAGCAAGTTCATCCTGACACCGGTATATCGAGTAAAGCTATGAGTATAATGAATAGTTTTGTTAATGATATATTCGAACGTATCGCCGCCGAAGCATCCAGATTGGCTCATTATAATAAACGTTCAACAATTACAAGTAGAGAAATTCAAACTGCAGTGAGATTATTGCTTCCCGGAGAATTAGCAAAACACGCAGTCAGTGAAGGAACTAAAGCCGTTACCAAATATACCAGTTCTAAATAATAAATATAACACATCTACTATATTGACCGAAAATTTTTTATTTTATTTACTTAAATAATATCATCGACCAAAAAAAAAAAACGGTTCTTTTCAGAACCACAATACTATTTTTGTTATTTATATATGATAACAACGAACGAACGAACGACTTTAATTCAATTGAATTCTATTAAATATGAATAAAGATGATATTCCACTTAACTGAAAATTATATATATATATATATATATATATATATATATATATATATATATATATATATATATATATATATATATATTATATAAAAAAACTTTCTAACGTCGCTTTTGTTTTAAAAAGTCTCATATACTAATTCATTGTCGGCTAAAGGAAAAAAAAACTCGACCGTCGGTAAAATAAAGCATACAAAGCGGTTGGTGTCGGTTATCGTTGGTTAAAGTAGTTTTTGTGGCTTCTTTGAAGTTTTGTTAAAAGTAAAAACACTCTTTTTTGTTCTTTCCAAATTGGTTTGAAATTTTAAATAAAATATGTTCATTTCCTAAAATAATATATTATACAATGTAAAAAAAATTGTCGGATAAAATATTAAATAATATTGTAATAGACAGACATATTTTGCGAATAGAGCAAAGTTCGTTTAAAGAAAATTTAATCAGTCAATCAATCTATTGTAATAATTATAATTTGCTACTACCATCATTCAATATCTAAAATGAAATATACGCGGATTCCAATATTGAAATTTGATATTTTTTTCTTATATTTAGTATGTCGGAAGATTTTTATTGAAAAATACTCATAATAATATATATTAGTTACGAACATATAGTAGAAACGTGTAGCGCAAGTCAGGGTAGACATGTCACCATTCAAATGATAATTGCGGTATTATTTCAATTGGTTTTCATATTTTTAAATATTGGTCATTATTGTGAATAGACACGTTTCTATTTACGTTCATTGTATTTTAAGAAGGACTTTTATTTAATTTCGAAATTATATCTAAAGTGCTAAGCATCGTCGGAAATAAATTTTTAACCATTTTTAAGTGGTACTTTTTTTTAATAACAAACGTTATTAGCCGTTATTAAATTATAGTAAAACCTCGGCGAAAGTTCGAAGTATACCTTAGTTAGTTCTTCGTCAATTTTTTTCATTACATTCGATTCGAAAATCTCGAGGAAACCAAGGTTTTTGAGGTTGGTTTGGTTTATGAGGTTCGTTTTTTAACTTAGTTCTATTCGTTCGTTCAGTCTTCCGTCCGCTTCATTTGAATGACTACTCTTGTAACTCATTACACGCGGAAAATTAAAAGTCTTTTATACTACTAAGTGTATATATAGAGGTGAAATTTTATATAACGAAATATAAAACTACATCCAATATTTTTTTTCTCTTTTTTTCTTTATATCAGTTTAGTGTAGTTTATCGACGATATATAATAACACACAAGGTTGTTAGTAGTTATGGCGGATATAGAAAATCAAACTTCGGTTGTAACCGCAACGTCTGCGTCTAATTCACCGCAGGTTTCGTCGTCTCCAATAAATAAAAAGGAAAAAAAAGCTAAAAATCCTAGGACCAAACCATCTCATCCACCGACTTCGGAAATGGTAAACAATGCGATCAAAGGTTTAAAGGAACGCGGAGGCTCATCTTTACAAGCAATTAAAAAATACATTGCTGCCAATTACAAAGTTGATGCAGAAAAAGTAGCGCCATTCATCAAAAAATATTTGAAAGCATCTGTAGTATCGGGATCTTTGGTACAAACTAAAGGTAAAGGAGCTTCGGGATCATTCAAGTTAGCTTCGGCAACTTCAACTGGTGGTACTTCGGCTAAAACGAATGCTATTGACAAAAAGAAAAAGAAAACAGCCGCTTCTACTACAGGCGTAACTAAATCCAAGAAAATTGTAACAGCAGCAAAACGAAATGCTATTATTGGAGGAGGAGTAGATAAATCGAAAAGTATTAAGAAATCTAATAAAGGCAAAAAAACGACAGGTACAGCAGCGGCGGCATCCTTAAAAACTTCGACGACAACAACAACACCGATTACTGATAAGAAAGGCGTTAAAGTTGCCAAAAAAACGGACAAAAAATCTTCGGCCAAAGGAGGAGTCGCCGCCGCCGCCGCCGCCGCCTCCAATACAGCCAGTGCCGCATCATCCGAAATTAAAACGAAGAATCCTACTAAAGCAAAAAAATCCAATAAAGGCAGTCCCACGAAAAAGCCGAAAGCACCAAAACCGAAAACTGCGAAAGCAGCTGCTAGCAGTTCCTCTCCTAAAGCAAGAAAAGCCGCCGCCGCTCCTAAAAAGAAGAAATAAAAAGAATATTTTTTTTCTGACAGAAAGATAGTACAACAATCGAGAAGTATTATCGGACTGATGATGGGTACGACGACAATCGACAATAATAACAAATGGCCCTTATCAGGGCCACAATTTTTTCATTTATTTATGAAGAAAATGAAAAACAAATGTGTTTGTTTTGATGAAACAAGAATTTTTTGAATTTCGTTTCAATAATTGATATGTTATATTATATAAAATATTTTCATCGATCGATGTAATTGTAGGTTGTTACCTTCTAGATTTGTCTCGACCTACCTAGGATATAGTAGATATAATGTGTTTTATAAACATTCAATTATTATATGTCGATATTGTCTAAAATTTGTTAGTTAAAAATAATAATTTTTCTCTATTTCGTGTGTGTGTGTGTGTGTGTGTGTGTGTGTGTGTGTGTGTGTGTGTGTGTGTGTGCGTGCGTGCGTGCGTGCGTGCGTGCGTGCGTGCGTGCGTGCGTGCGTGTGTCTTCTTTATCCAATCAACAATCACATCTTCCTTTTATATTTCAATGTTTTCAAACGAACACCTATGTTTATATTAAGATATTATACTACTATCATAAATGTTAAATTATTTGTGGTTCTGAAAAGAACCGTTTTTACTTACTATATATATATATATATAAAACAAAAAATCTATTATCAAATAGATAAAATGTAATTCTATAAAAAAAAAAAAAAAATTTTTTTTGTATTTATGCTCGTTCTCCGCGAATTCTTCTAGCCAATTGGATATCCTTGGGCATAATGGTGACTCTTTTAGCATGAATGGCACACAGATTAGTATCTTCGAATAGACCTACCAAATAAGCCTCACTAGCTTCCTGGAGAGCCATAACCGCTGAACTTTGAAAACGTAAATCTGTTTTAAAATCTTGTGCTATTTCACGAACTAATCGTTGAAATGGCAATTTTCTAATAAGTAATTCGGTACTCTTTTGATAACGTCTTATCTCACGAAGAGCTACTGTACCTGGCCTATAACGATGAGGTTTTTTTACTCCTCCAGTAGCTGGTGCGCTTTTACGAGCGGCTTTCGTCGCTAATTGTTTACGAGGAGCTTTCCCTCCAGTCGATTTTCTAGCCGTTTGTTTAGTACGAGCCATCTTATTTTTTTTTTTTTTTGTAAGTATACAAGAAATTTCAATATACTAAACCGCTATAGCAGCTTGATACACACACAATGAATGAGATAAATTTAAGAGAGAGAGAGAGATTCGTTGTGAAAAATTTAGGAAGGAAGGTTTTTTTTTTTTGGTAATTTGGTTAAGATTTGTTTAGGCCCTGATATAGGAATTTTTTCCTCTGCAGGGCTGGGTGTGGGGATATTTAGTTGGGAAGTGTTTGCAGGCTGCTTCTAAAGATAAATTTATTTATGACCTTCTTTTATAGCTTTGCCCAACATTACGGAGTACTAATCTGGGATTGGTGCGTACTTTTTCTAATGGGCGGAGCCGATAGGTATTATAAAGAGATTAGGGAAAATTCTTAGGTCAGTATTTTGAAGTCTTTTCAAAGTTATCATCGGATTGTTTTAGTAGGTATATAGAAAAAACAAAACAAAAGAAAAATAATGACCGGTCGTGGAAAAGGTGGTAAAGGACTTGGAAAAGGGGGTGCAAAACGACACCGAAAAGTTTTACGTGATAATATCCAAGGAATTACCAAACCTGCTATTAGAAGATTAGCTAGACGTGGAGGAGTAAAACGTATATCGGGATTAATTTACGAAGAAACTCGTGGAGTTTTGAAAGTGTTTTTGGAAAATGTTATTAGAGATGCCGTAACATACACTGAACATGCTAAAAGAAAAACGGTAACGGCTATGGATGTTGTTTATGCTTTAAAACGTCAAGGTCGTACTTTATATGGTTTTGGTGGTTAATTTTCATTTTTCATATGTGAAGTAGAAGAATATGTCCTCTATTGCATTTCCATAGCATATGTATATATAAAAAAAAAACGGTTCTTTTCAGAACCACAACATAATTTGCTTGAATATGAAAATTTAAAAAAAAAATAAATAAATAAGTAAGTAAAAAAAGAACTTACACATTAGTTTGTTCTCTTATATATAAGAACAACCTCGCATTTATTGATACGCACATACATACTACATACATGTATACATAATAGATAAGAAAATAAGCGAGTAGAGGAACTTTTATTTATTTTTATCTCATTATTTACAATTTTTGTTTCTAGTACGAACGTTTCTATTAACGATGTTAAAAATAGTCACATAACCACAATTTCAGTTATTATTACAGATGATAAGTTTTCTTATATATCAGGGCATTTTTTTCTTCTTTTTTTTTTATCTAACAGTACACGTTACACGAGAATCTCTTCTATCTCAACCAAAAAAAAAATAGAGAAATCAACGAATCAATAAATCTATATATATATATATATATATATATATATATATATATATATATATATATATAAAATGATATATCTATATTATAATCTCTTTCTATATATATATATAAAAAAAAATAATTGTGGCCCTTAAAAGGGCCGGTTTATGCATATGTATGTATTTCGATAAAATAAAGAAAAATAATATAATGAATAAAGAATTAAGCTTTCTTTTCTGTCTTTTTCGGTAAAAGTACAGCTTGAATATTGGGAAGAACACCACCTTGTGCGATGGTTACTCCAGACAACAATTTATTCAATTCTTCATCGTTTCTGATAGCTAATTGTAAATGCCTTGGAATTATACGGGTCTTTTTGTTATCTCTAGCAGCATTTCCTGCTAATTCGAGTACTTCGGCTGCCAAATATTCCATAACAGCTGCCAAATATACTGGAGCTCCGGCACCGACTCGTTCTGCATAATTGCCTTTTCTCAACAAACGATGTATACGTCCTACAGGAAATTGTAATCCAGCTCGGTTTGAGCGAGACTTTGCCTTTCCCTTTACTTTACCACCTTTACCACGTCCAGACATATTTTTTTTATATTTTCTTTTTCCAAAAAAAAAAAAAATAGAACTCAGTCAATTGATAACTATGAAGCAACCGATGCGACGAAACTAACTGTTAAACAAAAAATTTAAAACTCGACCTATCTATTTATATTAACATGCCCTACCAATGAAATTATAGCAAACGCGCAAACGTAGAAGGGCGGAGCCTATTACAATTACGTACGTTGATATAAAAGAGAGGAAAATTGTGCGTGCTGTAAATTCTAATTTTATCCACTTTTCGATAAATACGGTACGTTATCCAAGTGTTTCTATTATTTTTTTTTTTTAAAGAGAAATAATGCCACCAAAAGCTAGCGGAAAGGCAGCGAAAAAAGCCGGAAAGGCTCAAAAGAATATTTCGAAAGCCGACAAAAAGAAAAAAAGAAGGAGGAAGGAAAGTTATGCTATTTACATTTACAAAGTACTTAAGCAAGTTCATCCTGACACCGGTATATCGAGTAAAGCTATGAGTATAATGAATAGTTTTGTTAATGATATATTCGAACGTATCGCCGCCGAAGCATCCAGATTGGCTCATTATAATAAACGTTCAACAATTACAAGTAGAGAAATTCAAACTGCAGTGAGATTATTGCTTCCCGGAGAATTAGCAAAACACGCAGTCAGTGAAGGAACTAAAGCCGTTACCAAATATACCAGTTCTAAATAATAAATATAACACATCTACTATATTGACCGAAAATTTTTTATTTTATTTACTTAAATAATATCATCGACCAAAAAAAAAAAACGGTTCTTTTCAGAACCACAATACTATTTTTGTTATTTATATATGATAACAACGAACGAACGAACGACTTTAATTCAATTGAATTCTATTAAATATGAATAAAGATGATATTCCACTTAACTGAAAATTATATATATATATATATATATATATATATATATATATATATATATATATATATATATATATATATATATATATATATATATATATATTATATAAAAAAACTTTCTAACGTCGCTTTTGTTTTAAAAAGTCTCATATACTAATTCATTGTCGGCTAAAGGAAAAAAAAACTCGACCGTCGGTAAAATAAAGCATACAAAGCGGTTGGTGTCGGTTATCGTTGGTTAAAGTAGTTTTTGTGGCTTCTTTGAAGTTTTGTTAAAAGTAAAAACACTCTTTTTTGTTCTTTCCAAATTGGTTTGAAATTTTAAATAAAATATGTTCATTTCCTAAAATAATATATTATACAATGTAAAAAAAATTGTCGGATAAAATATTAAATAATATTGTAATAGACAGACATATTTTGCGAATAGAGCAAAGTTCGTTTAAAGAAAATTTAATCAGTCAATCAATCTATTGTAATAATTATAATTTGCTACTACCATCATTCAATATCTAAAATGAAATATACGCGGATTCCAATATTGAAATTTGATATTTTTTTCTTATATTTAGTATGTCGGAAGATTTTTATTGAAAAATACTCATAATAATATATATTAGTTACGAACATATAGTAGAAACGTGTAGCGCAAGTCAGGGTAGACATGTCACCATTCAAATGATAATTGCGGTATTATTTCAATTGGTTTTCATATTTTTAAATATTGGTCATTATTGTGAATAGACACGTTTCTATTTACGTTCATTGTATTTTAAGAAGGACTTTTATTTAATTTCGAAATTATATCTAAAGTGCTAAGCATCGTCGGAAATAAATTTTTAACCATTTTTAAGTGGTACTTTTTTTTAATAACAAACGTTATTAGCCGTTATTAAATTATAGTAAAACCTCGGCGAAAGTTCGAAGTATACCTTAGTTAGTTCTTCGTCAATTTTTTTCATTACATTCGATTCGAAAATCTCGAGGAAACCAAGGTTTTTGAGGTTGGTTTGGTTTATGAGGTTCGTTTTTTAACTTAGTTCTATTCGTTCGTTCAGTCTTCCGTCCGCTTCATTTGAATGACTACTCTTGTAACTCATTACACGCGGAAAATTAAAAGTCTTTTATACTACTAAGTGTATATATAGAGGTGAAATTTTATATAACGAAATATAAAACTACATCCAATATTTTTTTTCTCTTTTTTTCTTTATATCAGTTTAGTGTAGTTTATCGACGATATATAATAACACACAAGGTTGTTAGTAGTTATGGCGGATATAGAAAATCAAACTTCGGTTGTAACCGCAACGTCTGCGTCTAATTCACCGCAGGTTTCGTCGTCTCCAATAAATAAAAAGGAAAAAAAAGCTAAAAATCCTAGGACCAAACCATCTCATCCACCGACTTCGGAAATGGTAAACAATGCGATCAAAGGTTTAAAGGAACGCGGAGGCTCATCTTTACAAGCAATTAAAAAATACATTGCTGCCAATTACAAAGTTGATGCAGAAAAAGTAGCGCCATTCATCAAAAAATATTTGAAAGCATCTGTAGTATCGGGATCTTTGGTACAAACTAAAGGTAAAGGAGCTTCGGGATCATTCAAGTTAGCTTCGGCAACTTCAACTGGTGGTACTTCGGCTAAAACGAATGCTATTGACAAAAAGAAAAAGAAAACAGCCGCTTCTACTACAGGCGTAACTAAATCCAAGAAAATTGTAACAGCAGCAAAACGAAATGCTATTATTGGAGGAGGAGTAGATAAATCGAAAAGTATTAAGAAATCTAATAAAGGCAAAAAAACGACAGGTACAGCAGCGGCGGCATCCTTAAAAACTTCGACGACAACAACAACACCGATTACTGATAAGAAAGGCGTTAAAGTTGCCAAAAAAACGGACAAAAAATCTTCGGCCAAAGGAGGAGTCGCCGCCGCCGCCGCCGCCGCCGCCTCCAATACAGCCAGTGCCGCATCATCCGAAATTAAAACGAAGAATCCTACTAAAGCAAAAAAATCCAATAAAGGCAGTCCCACGAAAAAGCCGAAAGCACCAAAACCGAAAACTGCGAAAGCAGCTGCTAGCAGTTCCTCTCCTAAAGCAAGAAAAGCCGCCGCCGCTCCTAAAAAGAAGAAATAAAAAGAATATTTTTTTTCTGACAGAAAGATAGTACAACAATCGAGAAGTATTATCGGACTGATGATGGGTACGACGACAATCGACAATAATAACAAATGGCCCTTATCAGGGCCACAATTTTTTCATTTATTTATGAAGAAAATGAAAAACAAATGTGTTTGTTTTGATGAAACAAGAATTTTTTGAATTTCGTTTCAATAATTGATATGTTATATTATATAAAATATTTTCATCGATCGATGTAATTGTAGGTTGTTACCTTCTAGATTTGTCTCGACCTACCTAGGATATAGTAGATATAATGTGTTTTATAAACATTCAATTATTATATGTCGATATTGTCTAAAATTTGTTAGTTAAAAATAATAATTTTTCTCTATTTCGTGTGTGTGTGTGTGTGTGTGTGTGTGTGTGTGTGTGTGTGTGTGTGTGCGTGCGTGCGTGCGTGCGTGCGTGCGTGCGTGCGTGCGTGCGTGTGTCTTCTTTATCCAATCAACAATCACATCTTCCTTTTATATTTCAATGTTTTCAAACGAACACCTATGTTTATATTAAGATATTATACTACTATCATAAATGTTAAATTATTTGTGGTTCTGAAAAGAACCGTTTTTACTTACTATATATATATATATATAAAACAAAAAATCTATTATCAAATAGATAAAATGTAATTCTATAAAAAAAAAAAAAAAATTTTTTTTGTATTTATGCTCGTTCTCCGCGAATTCTTCTAGCCAATTGGATATCCTTGGGCATAATGGTGACTCTTTTAGCATGAATGGCACACAGATTAGTATCTTCGAATAGACCTACCAAATAAGCCTCACTAGCTTCCTGGAGAGCCATAACCGCTGAACTTTGAAAACGTAAATCTGTTTTAAAATCTTGTGCTATTTCACGAACTAATCGTTGAAATGGCAATTTTCTAATAAGTAATTCGGTACTCTTTTGATAACGTCTTATCTCACGAAGAGCTACTGTACCTGGCCTATAACGATGAGGTTTTTTTACTCCTCCAGTAGCTGGTGCGCTTTTACGAGCGGCTTTCGTCGCTAATTGTTTACGAGGAGCTTTCCCTCCAGTCGATTTTCTAGCCGTTTGTTTAGTACGAGCCATCTTATTTTTTTTTTTTTTTGTAAGTATACAAGAAATTTCAATATACTAAACCGCTATAGCAGCTTGATACACACACAATGAATGAGATAAATTTAAAAGAGAGAGAGATTCGTTGTGAAAATTTAGGAAGGAAGGTTTTTTTTTTTTTTTTTGGTAATTTGGTTAAGATTTGTTTAGGCCCTGATATAGGAATTTTTTCCTCTGCAGGGCAGGGAGTGGGGATATTTAGTTGGGAAGTGTTTGCAGGCTGCTTCTAGCGGTGTAGTTACATTTTTTTAGTTCAAGATTTTTTTTTCTTTTTATATTTTTTTTTTTTTTTGGTTTTTTTTTTTATATATTTTTTTTGTTTATTTTTTGTTTTTTCTTAATCTAATTGGGGGTGGGCGGGTACAGCTGCGGCTGTATTATTCCCTATCGTCGGACATTTGTCTGGAGAATCGGTTCTCCAGGTTGCAGGGAAACCGCAGAAAACCTGCAACTCCGACGATGGATGACTATGTGGGTGTGTGTTGGGGGTAGGAATTTATCTGATTGATGTGGGAGCTACTATTGAGGAAATTGAGAAAGGATGAGGAGGGACTCTTTCGCTACGGAATTCTTGATTCGATGGATCGAATCAATTAGAAGGGGCTTGAAATGGGGGTTATGTCAGTATTGACATAAATGGTGTTGCTAGGGGTAAACCTACACTTTTTCAGTGGGACGTGTTTGGTTTTTGGGTGAAAGCGAAATGAATGCGGTTACCCACGCCGCTGGTTACGGTACAATTATAACCGTAAAAAGGGGGAATGAGGCGTTGTAGCGTTTCGGCTACTAGCGCCCGAGAAGTAGGGATGGCATTCATTATTGTTGTTGCCAGGATTTCAATTAGGATTTTAGTGTCAGTAGACAGGTCATAAGGGGTTTGAGGTTTTTCTAGGGTGACTGGGGCGGTATCCTGGGGGGCTTTCGGAGTTTCAATCCTTTTCGGACAGCGGGGGTGGAAGGCGGGGTGAGGTCCACCGCAATTTTTACAGGTAGGGGAGTTAGCTTTTGGGCATTTTTCTGGCTTGTGACCAGAACCACCACAGGTTGGGCAAATAGGTTTGGCATTGCAGGTGTCTGCGGAGTGGCCGGTAGATGAGCAACGGTTGCAATATTTGGGGACTGCGGGTATGGTGTTTGAATTTGAGGCTTCGCAGTAGTGCGAAAGCCCGTGGAAGTTTATACCCTTGGTTAGGGCGTGATGGTAGGCGGTTTCGGAATCTGTAATAATTCGAAACATGGATGTGGGTTTATTTGTGGATCTAGCTATGATCCTCCAAGTTTTAAGGACAGGGAATTTCAGGATAGAAAGGATCTCAAGGAACTCTTCTTCGGTGTAAGATTGGTCTACATTCTTGCAGACCAGAGAAAAGGTAGTTTTTTTAGTTTTACTGGTTAGGGGTTTTTGGACCCGTTGGGGAGAGTTTATTGGGATTACGACGATTTTCTCGTCGCCTATGGCGTAACGGATTTTCCTTGCCAACGTTTCGTGATTAAACGTGGAAGGAATTTTGAGGAGGGCGGTTCCATTGGGGTTAGCTTTGAGAAAGCTCATTTGTCCCCTCAACAGCTCTTGCGTGTTGAGGAGATTGTAGAGCTCTCTCTGTGAGGAATATTTGGTTGGGAGGTTTCTCAGATTGAGTGTTTGAATTGGAGGACCTTGAGAGGAGGAGCGAGATTGAGGTTGTTGTTGGGTGATGGTTTGGGATTGTTGGTGGGTTCTGGGGGTCTGGGGTTGTTGGTGGGTTCTGGGGATCTGAGTTTGAGTTGGTGTTTGGGGTTTGATAGAATTTTGGGTATTTTGTTTTGACTTTTGGCTTTTTGTTAAGGGAATTGATTTTGAAATTAGAGGGGGAATATTTTTTTTGGGAATAGCGCCTAGTCGGGAGTAATCAACCTGTTTGGGTTTATAGCTGGCTGATTTCTGTGAGACCCTAGATGCATAGGAATCCACAGATGGTGCTGGTGATGAGCTTCTGCTATTCTCCAGTGATTTACGTTGTATATGATCTAGGGCATCGCTAAGTTGGCTAAATTCATTTGGATAGGACCGCGAGATTTCTGCGATTATTTCTGCGAAGGTATTCTTCTCCGAAGGAGAATTGGGGTTGGTTGGGAGTGGTGGGAATTCATCGGCGGGTTTGCTTCGGGTTTGTATAGGGGAGCGGCGTACTCGGGGCATTTTCGAGAAGAAAATGGGTAAAATTAGAGAGAGAGAATGAGAATAAGGGTGAAGGATTTCGAAAATTTAAATCCTTTGTTAGTACCTTACAAGGGGTGGCTATCAAAGCCGACAGCGGACTCACTGCCGGAGGGAGTTTCCTCCCCGGTTAAAGAATTCCTGACCCTTTTGATTGCCTGTTAGTGTTTTAAGAAAATGAAAATAATATTCACCTGATCCTAGGACTCACGTTGGTTCTTGAAATACTTGCCCCCGAAAGGGTTTATTTCATTATAAAAAAAGCCCTAAAAAGGGCAGATAGGTGGAGCAACTGAGCCCCGAAAGGGGCATTTTTGCAACGGTACACTCAAATTTGACGACTTTCTTTGTCAGCGAGAGTTTGAATCGCAGTAGGCGACCCTGCGTTTACCGGTGTGTTTTCTAAATAAAACAGTGACCGATTATACAGAAGTCCTTGTATCCGTACGTGCGACCTTCTCGTAGCGCTCTAAGAAAGCAACTGGGAGATAAATTTATTTATGACCTTCTTTTATAGCTTTGCCCAACATTACGGAGTACTAATCTGGGATTGGTGCGTACTTTTTCTAATGGGCGGAGCCGATAGGTATTATAAAGAGATTAGGGAAAATTCTTAGGTCAGTATTTTGAAGTCTTTTCAAAGTTATCATCGGATTGTTTTAGTAGGTATATAGAAAAAACAAAACAAAAGAAAAATAATGACCGGTCGTGGAAAAGGTGGTAAAGGACTTGGAAAAGGGGGTGCAAAACGACACCGAAAAGTTTTACGTGATAATATCCAAGGAATTACCAAACCTGCTATTAGAAGATTAGCTAGACGTGGAGGAGTAAAACGTATATCGGGATTAATTTACGAAGAAACTCGTGGAGTTTTGAAAGTGTTTTTGGAAAATGTTATTAGAGATTAACATACACTGAACATGCTAAAAGAAAAACGGTAACGGCTATGGATGTTGTTTATGCTTTAAAACGTCAAGGTCGTACTTTATATGGTTTTGGTGGTTAATTTTCATTTTTCATATGTGAAGTAGAAGAATATGTCCTCTATTGCATTTCCATAGCATATGTATATATAAAAAAAAAACGGTTCTTTTCAGAACCACAACATAATTTGCTTGAATATGAAAATTTAAAAAAAAAAATAAATAAATAAGTAAGTAAAAAAAGAACTTACACATTAGTTTGTTCTCTTATATATAAGAACAACCTCGCATTTATTGATACGCACATACATACTACATACATGTATACATAATAGATAAGAAAATAAGCGAGTAGAGGAACTTTTATTTATTTTTATCTCATTATTTACAATTTTTGTTTCTAGTACGAACGTTTCTATTAACGATGTTAAAAATAGTCACATAACCACAATTTCAGTTATTATTACAGATGATAAGTTTTCTTATATATCAGGGCATTTTTTTCTTCTTTTTTTTTTATCTAACAGTACACGTTACACGAGAATCTCTTCTATCTCAACCAAAAAAAAAAATAGAGAAATCAACGAATCAATAAATCTATATATATATATATATATATATATATATATATATATATATATATATATAAAATGATATATCTATATTATAATCTCTTTCTATATATATATATAAAAAAAAATAATTGTGGCCCTTAAAAGGGCCGGTTTATGCATATGTATGTATTTCGATAAAATAAAGAAAAATAATATAATGAATAAAGAATTAAGCTTTCTTTTCTGTCTTTTTCGGTAAAAGTACAGCTTGAATATTGGGAAGAACACCACCTTGTGCGATGGTTACTCCAGACAACAATTTATTCAATTCTTCATCGTTTCTGATAGCTAATTGTAAATGCCTTGGAATTATACGGGTCTTTTTGTTATCTCTAGCAGCATTTCCTGCTAATTCGAGTACTTCGGCTGCCAAATATTCCATAACAGCTGCCAAATATACTGGAGCTCCGGCACCGACTCGTTCTGCATAATTGCCTTTTCTCAACAAACGATGTATACGTCCTACAGGAAATTGTAATCCAGCTCGGTTTGAGCGAGACTTTGCCTTTCCCTTTACTTTACCACCTTTACCACGTCCAGACATATTTTTTTTATATTTTCTTTTTCCAAAAAAAAAAAAAATAGAACTCAGTCAATTGATAACTATGAAGCAACCGATGCGACGAAACTAACTGTTAAACAAAAAATTTAAAACTCGACCTATCTATTTATATTAACATGCCCTACCAATGAAATTATAGCAAACGCGCAAACGTAGAAGGGCGGAGCCTATTACAATTACGTACGTTGATATAAAAGAGAGGAAAATTGTGCGTGCTGTAAATTCTAATTTTATCCACTTTTCGATAAATACGGTACGTTATCCAAGTGTTTCTATTATTTTTTTTTTTTAAAGAGAAATAATGCCACCAAAAGCTAGCGGAAAGGCAGCGAAAAAAGCCGGAAAGGCTCAAAAGAATATTTCGAAAGCCGACAAAAAGAAAAAAAGAAGGAGGAAGGAAAGTTATGCTATTTACATTTACAAAGTACTTAAGCAAGTTCATCCTGACACCGGTATATCGAGTAAAGCTATGAGTATAATGAATAGTTTTGTTAATGATATATTCGAACGTATCGCCGCCGAAGCATCCAGATTGGCTCATTATAATAAACGTTCAACAATTACAAGTAGAGAAATTCAAACTGCAGTGAGATTATTGCTTCCCGGAGAATTAGCAAAACACGCAGTCAGTGAAGGAACTAAAGCCGTTACCAAATATACCAGTTCTAAATAATAAATATAACACATCTACTATATTGACCGAAAATTTTTTATTTTATTTACTTAAATAATATCATCGACCAAAAAAAAAAAACGGTTCTTTTCAGAACCACAATACTATTTTTGTTATTTATATATGATAACAACGAACGAACGAACGACTTTAATTCAATTGAATTCTATTAAATATGAATAAAGATGATATTCCACTTAACTGAAAATTATATATATATATATATATATATATATATATATATATATATATATATATATATATATATATATATATATAAAAAACTTTCTAACGTCGCTTTTGTTTTAAAAAGTCTCATATACTAATTCATTGTCGGCTAAAGGAAAAAAAAACTCGACCGTCGGTAAAATAAAGCATACAAAGCGGTTGGTGTCGGTTATCGTTGGTTAAAGTAGTTTTTGTGGCTTCTTTGAAGTTTTGTTAAAAGTAAAAACACTCTTTTTTGTTCTTTCCAAATTGGTTTGAAATTTTAAATAAAATATGTTCATTTCCTAAAATAATATATTATACAATGTAAAAAAAATTGTCGGATAAAATATTAAATAATATTGTAATAGACAGACATATTTTGCGAATAGAGCAAAGTTCGTTTAAAGAAAATTTAATCAGTCAATCAATCTATTGTAATAATTATAATTTGCTACTACCATCATTCAATATCTAAAATGAAATATACGCGGATTCCAATATTGAAATTTGATATTTTTTTCTTATATTTAGTATGTCGGAAGATTTTTATTGAAAAATACTCATAATAATATATATTAGTTACGAACATATAGTAGAAACGTGTAGCGCAAGTCAGGGTAGACATGTCACCATTCAAATGATAATTGCGGTATTATTTCAATTGGTTTTCATATTTTTAAATATTGGTCATTATTGTGAATAGACACGTTTCTATTTACGTTCATTGTATTTTAAGAAGGACTTTTATTTAATTTCGAAATTATATCTAAAGTGCTAAGCATCGTCGGAAATAAATTTTTAACCATTTTTAAGTGGTACTTTTTTTTAATAACAAACGTTATTAGCCGTTATTAAATTATAGTAAAACCTCGGCGAAAGTTCGAAGTATACCTTAGTTAGTTCTTCGTCAATTTTTTTCATTACATTCGATTCGAAAATCTCGAGGAAACCAAGGTTTTTGAGGTTGGTTTGGTTTATGAGGTTCGTTTTTTAACTTAGTTCTATTCGTTCGTTCAGTCTTCCGTCCGCTTCATTTGAATGACTACTCTTGTAACTCATTACACGCGGAAAATTAAAAGTCTTTTATACTACTAAGTGTATATATAGAGGTGAAATTTTATATAACGAAATATAAAACTACATCCAATATTTTTTTTCTCTTTTTTTCTTTATATCAGTTTAGTGTAGTTTATCGACGATATATAATAACACACAAGGTTGTTAGTAGTTATGGCGGATATAGAAAATCAAACTTCGGTTGTAACCGCAACGTCTGCGTCTAATTCACCGCAGGTTTCGTCGTCTCCAATAAATAAAAAGGAAAAAAAAGCTAAAAATCCTAGGACCAAACCATCTCATCCACCGACTTCGGAAATGGTAAACAATGCGATCAAAGGTTTAAAGGAACGCGGAGGCTCATCTTTACAAGCAATTAAAAAATACATTGCTGCCAATTACAAAGTTGATGCAGAAAAAGTAGCGCCATTCATCAAAAAATATTTGAAAGCATCTGTAGTATCGGGATCTTTGGTACAAACTAAAGGTAAAGGAGCTTCGGGATCATTCAAGTTAGCTTCGGCAACTTCAACTGGTGGTACTTCGGCTAAAACGAATGCTATTGACAAAAAGAAAAAGAAAACAGCCGCTTCTACTACAGGCGTAACTAAATCCAAGAAAATTGTAACAGCAGCAAAACGAAATGCTATTATTGGAGGAGGAGTAGATAAATCGAAAAGTATTAAGAAATCTAATAAAGGCAAAAAAACGACAGGTACAGCAGCGGCGGCATCCTTAAAAACTTCGACGACAACAACAACACCGATTACTGATAAGAAAGGCGTTAAAGTTGCCAAAAAAACGGACAAAAAATCTTCGGCCAAAGGAGGAGTCGCCGCCGCCGCCGCCGCCGCCGCCTCCAATACAGCCAGTGCCGCATCATCCGAAATTAAAACGAAGAATCCTACTAAAGCAAAAAAATCCAATAAAGGCAGTCCCACGAAAAAGCCGAAAGCACCAAAACCGAAAACTGCGAAAGCAGCTGCTAGCAGTTCCTCTCCTAAAGCAAGAAAAGCCGCCGCCGCTCCTAAAAAGAAGAAATAAAAAGAATATTTTTTTTCTGACAGAAAGATAGTACAACAATCGAGAAGTATTATCGGACTGATGATGGGTACGACGACAATCGACAATAATAACAAATGGCCCTTATCAGGGCCACAATTTTTTCATTTATTTATGAAGAAAATGAAAAACAAATGTGTTTGTTTTGATGAAACAAGAATTTTTTGAATTTCGTTTCAATAATTGATATGTTATATTATATAAAATATTTTCATCGATCGATGTAATTGTAGGTTGTTACCTTCTAGATTTGTCTCGACCTACCTAGGATATAGTAGATATAATGTGTTTTATAAACATTCAATTATTATATGTCGATATTGTCTAAAATTTGTTAGTTAAAAATAATAATTTTTCTCTATTTCGTGTGTGTGTGTGTGTGTGTGTGTGTGTGTGTGTGTGTGTGTGTGTGTGTGCGTGCGTGCGTGCGTGCGTGCGTGCGTGCGTGCGTGCGTGCGTGTGTCTTCTTTATCCAATCAACAATCACATCTTCCTTTTATATTTCAATGTTTTCAAACGAACACCTATGTTTATATTAAGATATTATACTACTATCATAAATGTTAAATTATTTGTGGTTCTGAAAAGAACCGTTTTTACTTACTATATATATATATATATAAAACAAAAAATCTATTATCAAATAGATAAAATGTAATTCTATAAAAAAAAAAAAAAAATTTTTTTTGTATTTATGCTCGTTCTCCGCGAATTCTTCTAGCCAATTGGATATCCTTGGGCATAATGGTGACTCTTTTAGCATGAATGGCACACAGATTAGTATCTTCGAATAGACCTACCAAATAAGCCTCACTAGCTTCCTGGAGAGCCATAACCGCTGAACTTTGAAAACGTAAATCTGTTTTAAAATCTTGTGCTATTTCACGAACTAATCGTTGAAATGGCAATTTTCTAATAAGTAATTCGGTACTCTTTTGATAACGTCTTATCTCACGAAGAGCTACTGTACCTGGCCTATAACGATGAGGTTTTTTTACTCCTCCAGTAGCTGGTGCGCTTTTACGAGCGGCTTTCGTCGCTAATTGTTTACGAGGAGCTTTCCCTCCAGTCGATTTTCTAGCCGTTTGTTTAGTACGAGCCATCTTATTTTTTTTTTTTTTTGTAAGTATACAAGAAATTTCAATATACTAAACCGCTATAGCAGCTTGATACACACACAATGAATGAGATAAATTTATTTATGACCTTCTTTTATAGCTTTGCCCAACATTACGGAGTACTAATCTGGGATTGGTGCGTACTTTTTCTAATGGGCGGAGCCGATAGGTATTATAAAGAGATTAGGGAAAATTCTTAGGTCAGTATTTTGAAGTCTTTTCAAAGTTATCATCGGATTGTTTTAGTAGGTATATAGAAAAAACAAAACAAAAGAAAAATAATGACCGGTCGTGGAAAAGGTGGTAAAGGACTTGGAAAAGGGGGTGCAAAACGACACCGAAAAGTTTTACGTGATAATATCCAAGGAATTACCAAACCTGCTATTAGAAGATTAGCTAGACGTGGAGGAGTAAAACGTATATCGGGATTAATTTACGAAGAAACTCGTGGAGTTTTGAAAGTGTTTTTGGAAAATGTTATTAGAGATGCCGTAACATACACTGAACATGCTAAAAGAAAAACGGTAACGGCTATGGATGTTGTTTATGCTTTAAAACGTCAAGGTCGTACTTTATATGGTTTTGGTGGTTAATTTTCATTTTTCATATGTGAAGTAGAAGAATATGTCCTCTATTGCATTTCCATAGCATATGTATATATAAAAAAAAAACGGTTCTTTTCAGAACCACAACATAATTTGCTTGAATATGAAAATTTAAAAAAAAAATAAATAAATAAGTAAGTAAAAAAAGAACTTACACATTAGTTTGTTCTCTTATATATAAGAACAACCTCGCATTTATTGATACGCACATACATACTACATACATGTATACATAATAGATAAGAAAATAAGCGAGTAGAGGAACTTTTATTTATTTTTATCTCATTATTTACAATTTTTGTTTCTAGTACGAACGTTTCTATTAACGATGTTAAAAATAGTCACATAACCACAATTTCAGTTATTATTACAGATGATAAGTTTTCTTATATATCAGGGCATTTTTTTCTTCTTTTTTTTTTATCTAACAGTACACGTTACACGAGAATCTCTTCTATCTCAACCAAAAAAAAAATAGAGAAATCAACGAATCAATAAATCTATATATATATATATATATATATATATATATATATATATATATATATATATAATGATATATCTATATTATAATCTCTTTCTATATATATATATAAAAAAAAATAATTGTGGCCCTTAAAAGGGCCGGTTTATGCATATGTATGTATTTCGATAAAATAAAGAAAAATAATATAATGAATAAAGAATTAAGCTTTCTTTTCTGTCTTTTTCGGTAAAAGTACAGCTTGAATATTGGGAAGAACACCACCTTGTGCGATGGTTACTCCAGACAACAATTTATTCAATTCTTCATCGTTTCTGATAGCTAATTGTAAATGCCTTGGAATTATACGGGTCTTTTTGTTATCTCTAGCAGCATTTCCTGCTAATTCGAGTACTTCGGCTGCCAAATATTCCATAACAGCTGCCAAATATACTGGAGCTCCGGCACCGACTCGTTCTGCATAATTGCCTTTTCTCAACAAACGATGTATACGTCCTACAGGAAATTGTAATCCAGCTCGGTTTGAGCGAGACTTTGCCTTTCCCTTTACTTTACCACCTTTACCACGTCCAGACATATTTTTTTTATATTTTCTTTTTCCAAAAAAAAAAAAAATAGAACTCAGTCAATTGATAACTATGAAGCAACCGATGCGACGAAACTAACTGTTAAACAAAAAATTTAAAACTCGACCTATCTATTTATATTAACATGCCCTACCAATGAAATTATAGCAAACGCGCAAACGTAGAAGGGCGGAGCCTATTACAATTACGTACGTTGATATAAAAGAGAGGAAAATTGTGCGTGCTGTAAATTCTAATTTTATCCACTTTTCGATAAATACGGTACGTTATCCAAGTGTTTCTATTATTTTTTTTTTTTAAAGAGAAATAATGCCACCAAAAGCTAGCGGAAAGGCAGCGAAAAAAGCCGGAAAGGCTCAAAAGAATATTTCGAAAGCCGACAAAAAGAAAAAAAGAAGGAGGAAGGAAAGTTATGCTATTTACATTTACAAAGTACTTAAGCAAGTTCATCCTGACACCGGTATATCGAGTAAAGCTATGAGTATAATGAATAGTTTTGTTAATGATATATTCGAACGTATCGCCGCCGAAGCATCCAGATTGGCTCATTATAATAAACGTTCAACAATTACAAGTAGAGAAATTCAAACTGCAGTGAGATTATTGCTTCCCGGAGAATTAGCAAAACACGCAGTCAGTGAAGGAACTAAAGCCGTTACCAAATATACCAGTTCTAAATAATAAATATAACACATCTACTATATTGACCGAAAATTTTTTATTTTATTTACTTAAATAATATCATCGACCAAAAAAAAAAAACGGTTCTTTTCAGAACCACAATACTATTTTTGTTATTTATATATGATAACAACGAACGAACGAACGACTTTAATTCAATTGAATTCTATTAAATATGAATAAAGATGATATTCCACTTAACTGAAAATTATATATATATATATATATATATATATATATATATATATATATATATATATATATATATATATATAAAAAAACTTTCTAACGTCGCTTTTGTTTTAAAAAGTCTCATATACTAATTCATTGTCGGCTAAAGGAAAAAAAAACTCGACCGTCGGTAAAATAAAGCATACAAAGCGGTTGGTGTCGGTTATCGTTGGTTAAAGTAGTTTTTGTGGCTTCTTTGAAGTTTTGTTAAAAGTAAAAACACTCTTTTTTGTTCTTTCCAAATTGGTTTGAAATTTTAAATAAAATATGTTCATTTCCTAAAATAATATATTATACAATGTAAAAAAAATTGTCGGATAAAATATTAAATAATATTGTAATAGACAGACATATTTTGCGAATAGAGCAAAGTTCGTTTAAAGAAAATTTAATCAGTCAATCAATCTATTGTAATAATTATAATTTGCTACTACCATCATTCAATATCTAAAATGAAATATACGCGGATTCCAATATTGAAATTTGATATTTTTTTCTTATATTTAGTATGTCGGAAGATTTTTATTGAAAAATACTCATAATAATATATATTAGTTACGAACATATAGTAGAAACGTGTAGCGCAAGTCAGGGTAGACATGTCACCATTCAAATGATAATTGCGGTATTATTTCAATTGGTTTTCATATTTTTAAATATTGGTCATTATTGTGAATAGACACGTTTCTATTTACGTTCATTGTATTTTAAGAAGGACTTTTATTTAATTTCGAAATTATATCTAAAGTGCTAAGCATCGTCGGAAATAAATTTTTAACCATTTTTAAGTGGTACTTTTTTTTAATAACAAACGTTATTAGCCGTTATTAAATTATAGTAAAACCTCGGCGAAAGTTCGAAGTATACCTTAGTTAGTTCTTCGTCAATTTTTTTCATTACATTCGATTCGAAAATCTCGAGGAAACCAAGGTTTTTGAGGTTGGTTTGGTTTATGAGGTTCGTTTTTTAACTTAGTTCTATTCGTTCGTTCAGTCTTCCGTCCGCTTCATTTGAATGACTACTCTTGTAACTCATTACACGCGGAAAATTAAAAGTCTTTTATACTACTAAGTGTATATATAGAGGTGAAATTTTATATAACGAAATATAAAACTACATCCAATATTTTTTTTCTCTTTTTTTCTTTATATCAGTTTAGTGTAGTTTATCGACGATATATAATAACACACAAGGTTGTTAGTAGTTATGGCGGATATAGAAAATCAAACTTCGGTTGTAACCGCAACGTCTGCGTCTAATTCACCGCAGGTTTCGTCGTCTCCAATAAATAAAAAGGAAAAAAAAGCTAAAAATCCTAGGACCAAACCATCTCATCCACCGACTTCGGAAATGGTAAACAATGCGATCAAAGGTTTAAAGGAACGCGGAGGCTCATCTTTACAAGCAATTAAAAAATACATTGCTGCCAATTACAAAGTTGATGCAGAAAAAGTAGCGCCATTCATCAAAAAATATTTGAAAGCATCTGTAGTATCGGGATCTTTGGTACAAACTAAAGGTAAAGGAGCTTCGGGATCATTCAAGTTAGCTTCGGCAACTTCAACTGGTGGTACTTCGGCTAAAACGAATGCTATTGACAAAAAGAAAAAGAAAACAGCCGCTTCTACTACAGGCGTAACTAAATCCAAGAAAATTGTAACAGCAGCAAAACGAAATGCTATTATTGGAGGAGGAGTAGATAAATCGAAAAGTATTAAGAAATCTAATAAAGGCAAAAAAACGACAGGTACAGCAGCGGCGGCATCCTTAAAAACTTCGACGACAACAACAACACCGATTACTGATAAGAAAGGCGTTAAAGTTGCCAAAAAAACGGACAAAAAATCTTCGGCCAAAGGAGGAGTCGCCGCCGCCGCCGCCGCCGCCGCCTCCAATACAGCCAGTGCCGCATCATCCGAAATTAAAACGAAGAATCCTACTAAAGCAAAAAAATCCAATAAAGGCAGTCCCACGAAAAAGCCGAAAGCACCAAAACCGAAAACTGCGAAAGCAGCTGCTAGCAGTTCCTCTCCTAAAGCAAGAAAAGCCGCCGCCGCTCCTAAAAAGAAGAAATAAAAAGAATATTTTTTTTCTGACAGAAAGATAGTACAACAATCGAGAAGTATTATCGGACTGATGATGGGTACGACGACAATCGACAATAATAACAAATGGCCCTTATCAGGGCCACAATTTTTTCATTTATTTATGAAGAAAATGAAAAACAAATGTGTTTGTTTTGATGAAACAAGAATTTTTTGAATTTCGTTTCAATAATTGATATGTTATATTATATAAAATATTTTCATCGATCGATGTAATTGTAGGTTGTTACCTTCTAGATTTGTCTCGACCTACCTAGGATATAGTAGATATAATGTGTTTTATAAACATTCAATTATTATATGTCGATATTGTCTAAAATTTGTTAGTTAAAAATAATAATTTTTCTCTATTTCGTGTGTGTGTGTGTGTGTGTGTGTGTGTGTGTGTGTGTGTGTGTGTGTGTGCGTGCGTGCGTGCGTGCGTGCGTGCGTGCGTGCGTGCGTGCGTGCGTGCGTGTGTCTTCTTTATCCAATCAACAATCACATCTTCCTTTTATATTTCAATGTTTTCAAACGAACACCTATGTTTATATTAAGATATTATACTACTATCATAAATGTTAAATTATTTGTGGTTCTGAAAAGAACCGTTTTTACTTACTATATATATATATATATAAAACAAAAAATCTATTATCAAATAGATAAAATGTAATTCTATAAAAAAAAAAAAAAAATTTTTTTTGTATTTATGCTCGTTCTCCGCGAATTCTTCTAGCCAATTGGATATCCTTGGGCATAATGGTGACTCTTTTAGCATGAATGGCACACAGATTAGTATCTTCGAATAGACCTACCAAATAAGCCTCACTAGCTTCCTGGAGAGCCATAACCGCTGAACTTTGAAAACGTAAATCTGTTTTAAAATCTTGTGCTATTTCACGAACTAATCGTTGAAATGGCAATTTTCTAATAAGTAATTCGGTACTCTTTTGATAACGTCTTATCTCACGAAGAGCTACTGTACCTGGCCTATAACGATGAGGTTTTTTTACTCCTCCAGTAGCTGGTGCGCTTTTACGAGCGGCTTTCGTCGCTAATTGTTTACGAGGAGCTTTCCCTCCAGTCGATTTTCTAGCCGTTTGTTTAGTACGAGCCATCTTATTTTTTTTTTTTTTTGTAAGTATACAAGAAATTTCAATATACTAAACCGCTATAGCAGCTTGATACACACACAATGAATGAGATAAATTTAAAAGAGAGAGAGATTCGTTGTGAAAATTTAGGAAGGAAGGTTTTTTTTTTTTGGTAATTTGGTTAAGATTTGTTTAGGCCCTGATATAGGAATTTTTTCCTCTGCAGGGCTGGGTGTGGGGATATTTAGTTGGGAAGTGTTTGCAGGCTGCTTCTAGCGGTGTAGTTACATTTTTTTAGTTCAAGATTTTTTTTTTCTTTTTATATTTTTTTTTTTGGTTTTTTTTTTTATATTTTTTTTGTTTATTTTTTGTTTTTTCTTAATCTAATTGGGGGTGGGCGGGTACAGCTGCGGCTGTATTATTCCCTATCGTCGGACATTTGTCTGGAGAATTGGTTCTCCAGGTTGCAGGGACACCGCAGAAAACCTGCAACTCCGACGATGGATGACTATGTGGGTGTGTGTTGGGGGTAGGAATTTATCTGATTGATGTGGGAGCTACTATTGAGGAAATTGAGGAAGGATGAGGAGGGACTCTTTCGCTACGGAATTCTTGATTCGATGGATCGAATCAATTAGAAGGGGCTTGAAACGGGGGTTATGTCAGTATTGACATAAATGGTGTTGCTAGGGGTAAACCTACACTTTTTCAGTGGGACGTGTTTGGTTTTTGGGTGAAAGCGAAATGAATGCGGTTACCCACGCCGCTGGTTACGGTACAATTATAACCGTAAAAAGGGGGAATGAGGCGTTGTAGCGTTTCGGCTACTAGCGCCCGAGAAGTAGGGATGGCATTCATTATGGTTGTTGCCAGGATTTCAATTAGGATTTTAGTGTCAGTAGACAGGTCATAAGGGGTTTGAGGTTTTTCTAGGGTGACTGGGGCTGTATCCTGGGGGGCTTTCGGAGTTTCAATCCTTTTCGGACAGCGGGGGTGGAAGGCGGGGTGAGGTCCACCGCAATTTTTACAGGTAGGGGAGTTAGCTTTTGGGCATTTTTCTGGCTTGTGACCAGAACCACCACAGGTTGGGCAAATAGGTTTGGCATTGCAGGTGTCTGCGGAGTGGCCGGTAGATGAGCAACGGTTGCAATATTTGGGGACTGCGGGTATGGTGTTTGAATTTGAGGCTTCGCAGTAGTGCGAAAGCCCGTGGAAGTTGATACCCTTGGTTAGGGCGTGATGGTAGGCGGTTTCGGAATCTGTAATAATTCGGAACATGGATGTGGGTTTATTTGTGGATCTAGCTATGATCCTCCAAGTTTTAAGGACAGGGAATTTCAGGATAGAAAGGATCTCAAGGAACTCTTCTTCGGTGTAAGATTGGTCTACATTCTTGCAGACCAGAGAAAAGGTAGTTTTTTTAGTTTTACTGGTTAGGGGTTTTTGGACCCGTTGGGGAGAGTTTATTGGGATTACGACGATTTTCTCGTCGCCTATGGCGTAACGGATTTTCCTTGCCAACGTTTCGTGATTAAACGTGGAAGGAATTTTGAGGAGGGCGGTTCCATTGGGGTTAGCTTTGAGAAAGCTCATTTGTCCCCTCAACAGCTCTTGCGTGTTGAGGAGATTGTAGAGCTCTCTCTGTGAGGAATATTTGGTTGGGAGGTTTCTCAGATTGAGTGTTTGAATTGGAGGACCTTGAGAGGAGGAGCGAGATTGAGGTTGTTGTTGGGTGATGGTTTGGGATTGTTGGTGGGTTCTGGGGGTCTGGGGTTGTTGGTGGGTTCTGGGGATCTGAGTTTGAGTTGGTGTTTGGGGTTTGATAGAATTTTGGGTATTTTGTTTTGACTTTTGGCTTTTTGTTAAGGGAATTGATTTTGAAATTAGAGGGGGAATATTTTTTTTGGGAATAGCGCCTAGTCGGGAGTAATCAACCTGTTTGGGTTTATAGCTGGCTGATTTCTGTGAGACCCTAGATGCATAGGAATCCACAGATGGTGCTGGTGATGAGCTCCTGCTATTCTCCAGTGATTTACGTTGTATATGATCTAGGGCAATGCGAATTTGGCTAAATTCATTTGGATAGCGACGCGAGACTTCTGCGATCGTTTCTGCGAAGGTTTTCTCCTCCGAAGGAGAATTGGGGTTGGTTGGGAGTGGTGGGAATTCATCGGCGGGTTTGCTTCGGGTTTGTATAGGGGAGCGGCGTACTCGGGGCATTTTCGAGAAGAAAATGGGTAAAATTAGAGAGAGAGAGTGAGAATAAGGGTGAAGGATTTCGAAAATTGAAATCCTTTGTTAGTACCTTACAAGGGATGGCTATCAAAGCCGACAGCGGACTCACTGCCGGAGGGAGTTTCCTCCCCGGTTAAAGAATTCCTGACCCTTTTGATTGCCTGTTAGTGTTTTAAGAAAATGAAAATAATATTCACCTGATCCTAGGACTCACGTTGGTTCTTGAAATACTTGCCCCCGAAAGGGTTTATTTCATTATAAAAAAAAGCCCCGAAAAGGGCAGGTAGGTGGAGCAACAAAGCCCCGAAAGGGGCATTTTTTGCAACGGTACACTAATATAACGACTTTCTTTGTAAGCGAGAGTTTGAATCGCAGTAGGCGACCCTGCGTTTACCGGTGTGTTTTCTAAATAAAACAGTGACCGATTATACAGAAGTCCTTGTATCCGTACGTGCGACCTTCTCGTAGCGCTCTAAGAAAGCAACTGGAGATAAATTTATTTATGACCTTCTTTTATAGCTTTGCCCAACATTACGGAGTACTAATCTGGGATTGGTGCGTACTTTTTCTAATGGGCGGAGCCGATAGGTATTATAAAGAGATTAGGGAAAATTCTTAGGTCAGTATTTTGAAGTCTTTTCAAAGTTATCATCGGATTGTTTTAGTAGGTATATAGAAAAAACAAAACAAAAGAAAAATAATGACCGGTCGTGGAAAAGGTGGTAAAGGACTTGGAAAAGGGGGTGCAAAACGACACCGAAAAGTTTTACGTGATAATATCCAAGGAATTACCAAACCTGCTATTAGAAGATTAGCTAGACGTGGAGGAGTAAAACGTATATCGGGATTAATTTACGAAGAAACTCGTGGAGTTTTGAAAGTGTTTTTGGAAAATGTTATTAGAGATGCCGTAACATACACTGAACATGCTAAAAGAAAAACGGTAACGGCTATGGATGTTGTTTATGCTTTAAAACGTCAAGGTCGTACTTTATATGGTTTTGGTGGTTAATTTTCATTTTTCATATGTGAAGTAGAAGAATATGTCCTCTATTGCATTTCCATAGCATATGTATATATAAAAAAAAAACGGTTCTTTTCAGAACCACAACATAATTTGCTTGAATATGAAAATTTAAAAAAAAAATAAATAAATAAGTAAGTAAAAAAAGAACTTACACATTAGTTTGTTCTCTTATATATAAGAACAACCTCGCATTTATTGATACGCACATACATACTACATACATGTATACATAATAGATAAGAAAATAAGCGAGTAGAGGAACTTTTATTTATTTTTATCTCATTATTTACAATTTTTGTTTCTAGTACGAACGTTTCTATTAACGATGTTAAAAATAGTCACATAACCACAATTTCAGTTATTATTACAGATGATAAGTTTTCTTATATATCAGGGCATTTTTTTCTTCTTTTTTTTTTATCTAACAGTACACGTTACACGAGAATCTCTTCTATCTCAACCAAAAAAAAAATAGAGAAATCAACGAATCAATAAATCTATATATATATATATATATATATATATATATATATATATATATATAAAATGATATATCTATATTATAATCTCTTTCTATATATATATATAAAAAAAAATAATTGTGGCCCTTAAAAGGGCCGGTTTATGCATATGTATGTATTTCGATAAAATAAAGAAAAATAATATAATGAATAAAGAATTAAGCTTTCTTTTCTGTCTTTTTCGGTAAAAGTACAGCTTGAATATTGGGAAGAACACCACCTTGTGCGATGGTTACTCCAGACAACAATTTATTCAATTCTTCATCGTTTCTGATAGCTAATTGTAAATGCCTTGGAATTATACGGGTCTTTTTGTTATCTCTAGCAGCATTTCCTGCTAATTCGAGTACTTCGGCTGCCAAATATTCCATAACAGCTGCCAAATATACTGGAGCTCCGGCACCGACTCGTTCTGCATAATTGCCTTTTCTCAACAAACGATGTATACGTCCTACAGGAAATTGTAATCCAGCTCGGTTTGAGCGAGACTTTGCCTTTCCCTTTACTTTACCACCTTTACCACGTCCAGACATATTTTTTTTATATTTTCTTTTTCCAAAAAAAAAAAAAATAGAACTCAGTCAATTGATAACTATGAAGCAACCGATGCGACGAAACTAACTGTTAAACAAAAAATTTAAAACTCGACCTATCTATTTATATTAACATGCCCTACCAATGAAATTATAGCAAACGCGCAAACGTAGAAGGGCGGAGCCTATTACAATTACGTACGTTGATATAAAAGAGAGGAAAATTGTGCGTGCTGTAAATTCTAATTTTATCCACTTTTCGATAAATACGGTACGTTATCCAAGTGTTTCTATTATTTTTTTTTTTTAAAGAGAAATAATGCCACCAAAAGCTAGCGGAAAGGCAGCGAAAAAAGCCGGAAAGGCTCAAAAGAATATTTCGAAAGCCGACAAAAAGAAAAAAAGAAGGAGGAAGGAAAGTTATGCTATTTACATTTACAAAGTACTTAAGCAAGTTCAAGTTCATCCTGACACCGGTATATCGAGTAAAGCTATGAGTATAATGAATAGTTTTGTTAATGATATATTCGAACGTATCGCCGCCGAAGCATCCAGATTGGCTCATTATAATAAACGTTCAACAATTACAAGTAGAGAAATTCAAACTGCAGTGAGATTATTGCTTCCCGGAGAATTAGCAAAACACGCAGTCAGTGAAGGAACTAAAGCCGTTACCAAATATACCAGTTCTAAATAATAAATATAACACATCTACTATATTGACCGAAAATTTTTTATTTTATTTACTTAAATAATATCATCGACCAAAAAAAAAAAACGGTTCTTTTCAGAACCACAATACTATTTTTGTTATTTATATATGATAACAACGAACGAACGAACGACTTTAATTCAATTGAATTCTATTAAATATGAATAAAGATGATATTCCACTTAACTGAAAATTATATATATATATATATATATATATATATATATATATATATATATATATATATATATATATATATATTATATAAAAACTTTCTAACGTCGCTTTTGTTTTAAAAAGTCTCATATACTAATTCATTGTCGGCTAAAGGAAAAAAAAACTCGACCGTCGGTAAAATAAAGCATACAAAGCGGTTGGTGTCGGTTATCGTTGGTTAAAGTAGTTTTTGTGGCTTCTTTGAAGTTTTGTTAAAAGTAAAAACACTCTTTTTTGTTCTTTCCAAATTGGTTTGAAATTTTAAATAAAATATGTTCATTTCCTAAAATAATATATTATACAATGTAAAAAAAATTGTCGGATAAAATATTAAATAATATTGTAATAGACAGACATATTTTGCGAATAGAGCAAAGTTCGTTTAAAGAAAATTTAATCAGTCAATCAATCTATTGTAATAATTATAATTTGCTACTACCATCATTCAATATCTAAAATGAAATATACGCGGATTCCAATATTGAAATTTGATATTTTTTTCTTATATTTAGTATGTCGGAAGATTTTTATTGAAAAATACTCATAATAATATATATTAGTTACGAACATATAGTAGAAACGTGTAGCGCAAGTCAGGGTAGACATGTCACCATTCAAATGATAATTGCGGTATTATTTCAATTGGTTTTCATATTTTTAAATATTGGTCATTATTGTGAATAGACACGTTTCTATTTACGTTCATTGTATTTTAAGAAGGACTTTTATTTAATTTCGAAATTATATCTAAAGTGCTAAGCATCGTCGGAAATAAATTTTTAACCATTTTTAAGTGGTACTTTTTTTTAATAACAAACGTTATTAGCCGTTATTAAATTATAGTAAAACCTCGGCGAAAGTTCGAAGTATACCTTAGTTAGTTCTTCGTCAATTTTTTTCATTACATTCGATTCGAAAATCTCGAGGAAACCAAGGTTTTTGAGGTTGGTTTGGTTTATGAGGTTCGTTTTTTAACTTAGTTCTATTCGTTCGTTCAGTCTTCCGTCCGCTTCATTTGAATGACTACTCTTGTAACTCATTACACGCGGAAAATTAAAAGTCTTTTATACTACTAAGTGTATATATAGAGGTGAAATTTTATATAACGAAATATAAAACTACATCCAATATTTTTTTTCTCTTTTTTTCTTTATATCAGTTTAGTGTAGTTTATCGACGATATATAATAACACACAAGGTTGTTAGTAGTTATGGCGGATATAGAAAATCAAACTTCGGTTGTAACCGCAACGTCTGCGTCTAATTCACCGCAGGTTTCGTCGTCTCCAATAAATAAAAAGGAAAAAAAAGCTAAAAATCCTAGGACCAAACCATCTCATCCACCGACTTCGGAAATGGTAAACAATGCGATCAAAGGTTTAAAGGAACGCGGAGGCTCATCTTTACAAGCAATTAAAAAATACATTGCTGCCAATTACAAAGTTGATGCAGAAAAAGTAGCGCCATTCATCAAAAAATATTTGAAAGCATCTGTAGTATCGGGATCTTTGGTACAAACTAAAGGTAAAGGAGCTTCGGGATCATTCAAGTTAGCTTCGGCAACTTCAACTGGTGGTACTTCGGCTAAAACGAATGCTATTGACAAAAAGAAAAAGAAAACAGCCGCTTCTACTACAGGCGTAACTAAATCCAAGAAAATTGTAACAGCAGCAAAACGAAATGCTATTATTGGAGGAGGAGTAGATAAATCGAAAAGTATTAAGAAATCTAATAAAGGCAAAAAAACGACAGGTACAGCAGCGGCGGCATCCTTAAAAACTTCGACGACAACAACAACACCGATTACTGATAAGAAAGGCGTTAAAGTTGCCAAAAAAACGGACAAAAAATCTTCGGCCAAAGGAGGAGTCGCCGCCGCCGCCGCCGCCGCCGCCTCCAATACAGCCAGTGCCGCATCATCCGAAATTAAAACGAAGAATCCTACTAAAGCAAAAAAATCCAATAAAGGCAGTCCCACGAAAAAGCCGAAAGCACCAAAACCGAAAACTGCGAAAGCAGCTGCTAGCAGTTCCTCTCCTAAAGCAAGAAAAGCCGCCGCCGCTCCTAAAAAGAAGAAATAAAAAGAATATTTTTTTTCTGACAGAAAGATAGTACAACAATCGAGAAGTATTATCGGACTGATGATGGGTACGACGACAATCGACAATAATAACAAATGGCCCTTATCAGGGCCACAATTTTTTCATTTATTTATGAAGAAAATGAAAAACAAATGTGTTTGTTTTGATGAAACAAGAATTTTTTGAATTTCGTTTCAATAATTGATATGTTATATTATATAAAATATTTTCATCGATCGATGTAATTGTAGGTTGTTACCTTCTAGATTTGTCTCGACCTACCTAGGATATAGTAGATATAATGTGTTTTATAAACATTCAATTATTATATGTCGATATTGTCTAAAATTTGTTAGTTAAAAATAATAATTTTTCTCTATTTCGTGTGTGTGTGTGTGTGTGTGTGTGTGTGTGTGTGTGTGTGTGTGTGTGCGTGCGTGCGTGCGTGCGTGCGTGCGTGCGTGCGTGCGTGCGTGCGTGCGTGCGTGCGTGGCTTCTTTATCCAATCAACAATCACATCTTCCTTTTATATTTCAATGTTTTCAAACGAACACCTATGTTTATATTAAGATATTATACTACTATCATAAATGTTAAATTATTTGTGGTTCTGAAAAGAACCGTTTTTACTTACTATATATATATATATATAAAACAAAAAATCTATTATCAAATAGATAAAATGTAATTCTATAAAAAAAAAAAAAAAATTTTTTTTGTATTTATGCTCGTTCTCCGCGAATTCTTCTAGCCAATTGGATATCCTTGGGCATAATGGTGACTCTTTTAGCATGAATGGCACACAGATTAGTATCTTCGAATAGACCTACCAAATAAGCCTCACTAGCTTCCTGGAGAGCCATAACCGCTGAACTTTGAAAACGTAAATCTGTTTTAAAATCTTGTGCTATTTCACGAACTAATCGTTGAAATGGCAATTTTCTAATAAGTAATTCGGTACTCTTTTGATAACGTCTTATCTCACGAAGAGCTACTGTACCTGGCCTATAACGATGAGGTTTTTTTACTCCTCCAGTAGCTGGTGCGCTTTTACGAGCGGCTTTCGTCGCTAATTGTTTACGAGGAGCTTTCCCTCCAGTCGATTTTCTAGCCGTTTGTTTAGTACGAGCCATCTTATTTTTTTTTTTTTTTGTAAGTATACAAGAAATTTCAATATACTAAACCGCTATAGCAGCTTGATACACACACAATGAATGAGATAAATTTAGAGAGAGAGAGAGAGATTCGTTGTGAAAATTTAGGAAGGAAGGTTTTTTTTTTTTTTTTGGTAATTTGGTTAAGATTTGTTTAGGCCCTGATATAGGAATTTTTTCCTCTGCAGGGCTGGGTGTGGGGATATTTAGTTGGGAAGTGTTTGCAGGCTGCTTCTAGCGGTGTAGTTACATTTTTTTAGTTCAAGATTTTTTTTTTCTTTTTATATATTTTTTTTTTTTTTTCTTTTTTGGTTTTTTTTTTATATATTTTTTTTGTTAATTTTTTGTTTTTTCTTAATCTAATTGGGGGTGGGCGGGTACAGCTGCGGCTGTATTATTCCCTATCGTCGGACATTTGTCTGGAGAATCGGTTCTCCAGGTTGCAGGGAAACCGCAGAAAACCTGCAACTCCGACGATGGATGACTATGTGGGTGTGTGTTGGGGGTAGGAATTTATCTGATTGATGTGGGAGCTACTATTGAGGAAATTGAGGAAGGATGAGGAGGGTCTCTTTCGCTACGGAATTCTTGATTCGATGGATCGAATCAATTAGAAGGGGCTTGAAATGGGGGTTATGTCTGTATTGACATAAATGGTGTTGCTAGGGGTAAACCTACACTTTTTCAGTGGGATGTGTTTGGTTTTTGGGTGAAAGCGAAATGAATGCGGTTACCCACGCCGCTGGTTACGGTACAATTATAACCGTAAAAAGGGGGAATGAGGCGTTGTAGCGTTTCGGCTACTAGCGCCCGAGAAGTAGGGATGGCATTCATTATTGTTGTTGCCAGGATTTCAATTAGGATTTTAGTGTCAGTAGACAGGTCATAAGGGGTTTGAGGTTTTTCTAGGGTGACTGGGGCTGTATCCTGGGGGGCTTTCGGAGTTTCAATCCTTTTCGGACAGCGGGGGTGGAAGGCGGGGTGAGGTCCACCGCAATTTTTACAGGTGGGGGAGTTTGCTTTTGGGCATTTTTCTGGCTTGTGACCAGAACCACCACAGGTTGGGCAAATAGGTTTGGCATTGCAGGTGTCTGCGGAGTGGCCGGTAGATGAGCAACGGTTGCAATATTTGGGGACTGCGGGTATGGTGTTTGAATTTGAGGCTTCGCAGTAGTGCGAAAGCCCGTGGAAGTTGATACCCTTGGTTAGGGCGTGATGGTAGGCGGTTTCGGAATCTGTAATAATTCGGAACATGGATGTGGGTTTATTTGTGGATCTAGCTATGATCCTCCAAGTTTTAAGGACAGGGAATTTCAGGATAGAAAGGATCTCAAGGAACTCTTCTTCGGTGTAAGATTGGTCTACATTCTTGCAGACCAGAGAAAAGGTAGTTTTTTTAGTTTTACTGGTTAGGGGTTTTTGGACCCGTTGGGGAGAGTTTATTGGGATTACGACGATTTTCTCGTCGCCTATGGCGTAACGGATTTTCCTTGCCAACGTTTCGTGATTAAACGTGGAAGGAATTTTGAGGAGGGCGGTTCCATTGGGGTTAGCTTTGAGAAAGCTCATTTGTCCCCTCAACAGCTCTTGCGTGTTGAGGAGATTGTAGAGCTCTCTCTGTGAGGAATATTTGGTTGGGAGGTTTCTCAGATTGAGTGTTTGAATTGGAGGACCTTGAGAGGAGGAGCGAGATTGAGGTTGTTGTTGGGTGATGGTTTGGGATTGTTGGTGGGTTCTGGGGGTCTGGGGTTGTTGGTGGGTTCTGGGGATCTGAGTTTGAGTTGGTGTTTGGGGTTTGATAGAATTTTGGGTATTTTGTTTTGACTTTTGGCTTTTTGTTAAGGGAATTGATTTTGAAATTAGAGGGGGAATATTTTTTTTGGGAATAGCGCCTAGTCGGGAGTAATCAACCTGTTTGGGTTTATAGCTGGCTGATTTCTGTGAGACCCTAGATGCATAGGAATCCACAGATGGTGCTGGTGATGAGCTCCTGCTATTCTCCAGTGATTTACGTTGTATATGATCTAGGGCAATGCGAATTTGGCTAAATTCATTTGGATAGCGACGCGAGACTTCTGCGATCGTTTCTGCGAAGGTTTTCTCCTCCGAAGGAGAATTGGGGTTGGTTGGGAGTGGTGGGAATTCATCGGCGGGTTTGCTTCGGGTTTGTATAGGGGAGCGGCGTACTCGGGGCATTTTCGAGAAGAAAATGGGTAAAATTAGAGAGAGAGAGTGAGAATAAGGGTGAAGGATTTCGAAAATTGAAATCCTTTGTTAGTACCTTACAAGGGATGGCTATCAAAGCCGACAGCGGACTCACTGCCGGAGGGAGTTTCCTCCCCGGTTAAAGAATTCCTGACCCTTTTGATTGCCTGTTAGTGTTTTAAGAAAATGAAAATAATATTCACCTGATCCTAGGACTCACGTTGGTTCTTGAAATACTTGCCCCCGAAAGGGTTTATTTCATTATAAAAAAAAGCCCCGAAAAGGGCAGGTAGGTGGAGCAACAAAGCCCCGAAAGGGGCATTTTTTGCAACGGTACACTAATATAACGACTTTCTTTGTCAGCGAGAGTTTGAATCGCAGTAGGCGACCCTGCGTTTACCGGTGTGTTTTCTAAATAAAACAGTGACCGATTATACAGAAGTCCTTGTATCCGTACGTGCGACCTTCTCGTAGCGCTCTAAGAAAGCAACTGGAGATAAATTTATTTATGACCTTCTTTTATAGCTTTGCCCAACATTACGGAGTACTAATCTGGGATTGGTGCGTACTTTTTCTAATGGGCGGAGCCGATAGGTATTATAAAGAGATTAGGGAAAATTCTTAGGTCAGTATTTTGAAGTCTTTTCAAAGTTATCATCGGATTGTTTTAGTAGGTATATAGAAAAAACAAAACAAAAGAAAAATAATGACCGGTCGTGGAAAAGGTGGTAAAGGACTTGGAAAAGGGGGTGCAAAACGACACCGAAAAGTTTTACGTGATAATATCCAAGGAATTACCAAACCTGCTATTAGAAGATTAGCTAGACGTGGAGGAGTAAAACGTATATCGGGATTAATTTACGAAGAAACTCGTGGAGTTTTGAAAGTGTTTTTGGAAAATGTTATTAGAGATGCCGTAACATACACTGAACATGCTAAAAGAAAAACGGTAACGGCTATGGATGTTGTTTATGCTTTAAAACGTCAAGGTCGTACTTTATATGGTTTTGGTGGTTAATTTTCATTTTTCATATGTGAAGTAGAAGAATATGTCCTCTATTGCATTTCCATAGCATATGTATATATAAAAAAAAAACGGTTCTTTTCAGAACCACAACATAATTTGCTTGAATATGAAAATTTAAAAAAAAAATAAATAAATAAGTAAGTAAAAAAAGAACTTACACATTAGTTTGTTCTCTTATATATAAGAACAACCTCGCATTTATTGATACGCACATACATACTACATACATGTATACATAATAGATAAGAAAATAAGCGAGTAGAGGAACTTTTATTTATTTTTATCTCATTATTTACAATTTTTGTTTCTAGTACGAACGTTTCTATTAACGATGTTAAAAATAGTCACATAACCACAATTTCAGTTATTATTACAGATGATAAGTTTTCTTATATATCAGGGCATTTTTTTCTTCTTTTTTTTTTATCTAACAGTACACGTTACACGAGAATCTCTTCTATCTCAACCAAAAAAAAAATAGAGAAATCAACGAATCAATAAATCTATATATATATATATATATATATATATATATATATATATATATATATATATATATATATATATATATATATATATAAAATGATATATCTATATTATAATCTCTTTCTATATATATATATAAAAAAAAATAATTGTGGCCCTTAAAAGGGCCGGTTTATGCATATGTATGTATTTCGATAAAATAAAGAAAAATAATATAATGAATAAAGAATTAAGCTTTCTTTTCTGTCTTTTTCGGTAAAAGTACAGCTTGAATATTGGGAAGAACACCACCTTGTGCGATGGTTACTCCAGACAACAATTTATTCAATTCTTCATCGTTTCTGATAGCTAATTGTAAATGCCTTGGAATTATACGGGTCTTTTTGTTATCTCTAGCAGCATTTCCTGCTAATTCGAGTACTTCGGCTGCCAAATATTCCATAACAGCTGCCAAATATACTGGAGCTCCGGCACCGACTCGTTCTGCATAATTGCCTTTTCTCAACAAACGATGTATACGTCCTACAGGAAATTGTAATCCAGCTCGGTTTGAGCGAGACTTTGCCTTTCCCTTTACTTTACCACCTTTACCACGTCCAGACATATTTTTTTTATATTTTCTTTTTCCAAAAAAAAAAAAAATAGAACTCAGTCAATTGATAACTATGAAGCAACCGATGCGACGAAACTAACTGTTAAACAAAAAATTTAAAACTCGACCTATCTATTTATATTAACATGCCCTACCAATGAAATTATAGCAAACGCGCAAACGTAGAAGGGCGGAGCCTATTACAATTACGTACGTTGATATAAAAGAGAGGAAAATTGTGCGTGCTGTAAATTCTAATTTTATCCACTTTTCGATAAATACGGTACGTTATCCAAGTGTTTCTATTATTTTTTTTTTTTAAAGAGAAATAATGCCACCAAAAGCTAGCGGAAAGGCAGCGAAAAAAGCCGGAAAGGCTCAAAAGAATATTTCGAAAGCCGACAAAAAGAAAAAAAGAAGGAGGAAGGAAAGTTATGCTATTTACATTTACAAAGTACTTAAGCAAGTTCATCCTGACACCGGTATATCGAGTAAAGCTATGAGTATAATGAATAGTTTTGTTAATGATATATTCGAACGTATCGCCGCCGAAGCATCCAGATTGGCTCATTATAATAAACGTTCAACAATTACAAGTAGAGAAATTCAAACTGCAGTGAGATTATTGCTTCCCGGAGAATTAGCAAAACACGCAGTCAGTGAAGGAACTAAAGCCGTTACCAAATATACCAGTTCTAAATAATAAATATAACACATCTACTATATTGACCGAAAATTTTTTATTTTATTTACTTAAATAATATCATCGACCAAAAAAAAAAAACGGTTCTTTTCAGAACCACAATACTATTTTTGTTATTTATATATGATAACAACGAACGAACGAACGACTTTAATTCAATTGAATTCTATTAAATATGAATAAAGATGATATTCCACTTAACTGAAAATTATATATATATATATATATATATATATATATATATATATATATATATATATATATATATATATATTATATAAAAAAACTTTCTAACGTCGCTTTTGTTTTAAAAAGTCTCATATACTAATTCATTGTCGGCTAAAGGAAAAAAAAACTCGACCGTCGGTAAAATAAAGCATACAAAGCGGTTGGTGTCGGTTATCGTTGGTTAAAGTAGTTTTTGTGGCTTCTTTGAAGTTTTGTTAAAAGTAAAAACACTCTTTTTTGTTCTTTCCAAATTGGTTTGAAATTTTAAATAAAATATGTTCATTTCCTAAAATAATATATTATACAATGTAAAAAAAATTGTCGGATAAAATATTAAATAATATTGTAATAGACAGACATATTTTGCGAATAGAGCAAAGTTCGTTTAAAGAAAATTTAATCAGTCAATCAATCTATTGTAATAATTATAATTTGCTACTACCATCATTCAATATCTAAAATGAAATATACGCGGATTCCAATATTGAAATTTGATATTTTTTTCTTATATTTAGTATGTCGGAAGATTTTTATTGAAAAATACTCATAATAATATATATTAGTTACGAACATATAGTAGAAACGTGTAGCGCAAGTCAGGGTAGACATGTCACCATTCAAATGATAATTGCGGTATTATTTCAATTGGTTTTCATATTTTTAAATATTGGTCATTATTGTGAATAGACACGTTTCTATTTACGTTCATTGTATTTTAAGAAGGACTTTTATTTAATTTCGAAATTATATCTAAAGTGCTAAGCATCGTCGGAAATAAATTTTTAACCATTTTTAAGTGGTACTTTTTTTTAATAACAAACGTTATTAGCCGTTATTAAATTATAGTAAAACCTCGGCGAAAGTTCGAAGTATACCTTAGTTAGTTCTTCGTCAATTTTTTTCATTACATTCGATTCGAAAATCTCGAGGAAACCAAGGTTTTTGAGGTTGGTTTGGTTTATGAGGTTCGTTTTTTAACTTAGTTCTATTCGTTCGTTCAGTCTTCCGTCCGCTTCATTTGAATGACTACTCTTGTAACTCATTACACGCGGAAAATTAAAAGTCTTTTATACTACTAAGTGTATATATAGAGGTGAAATTTTATATAACGAAATATAAAACTACATCCAATATTTTTTTTCTCTTTTTTTCTTTATATCAGTTTAGTGTAGTTTATCGACGATATATAATAACACACAAGGTTGTTAGTAGTTATGGCGGATATAGAAAATCAAACTTCGGTTGTAACCGCAACGTCTGCGTCTAATTCACCGCAGGTTTCGTCGTCTCCAATAAATAAAAAGGAAAAAAAAGCTAAAAATCCTAGGACCAAACCATCTCATCCACCGACTTCGGAAATGGTAAACAATGCGATCAAAGGTTTAAAGGAACGCGGAGGCTCATCTTTACAAGCAATTAAAAAATACATTGCTGCCAATTACAAAGTTGATGCAGAAAAAGTAGCGCCATTCATCAAAAAATATTTGAAAGCATCTGTAGTATCGGGATCTTTGGTACAAACTAAAGGTAAAGGAGCTTCGGGATCATTCAAGTTAGCTTCGGCAACTTCAACTGGTGGTACTTCGGCTAAAACGAATGCTATTGACAAAAAGAAAAAGAAAACAGCCGCTTCTACTACAGGCGTAACTAAATCCAAGAAAATTGTAACAGCAGCAAAACGAAATGCTATTATTGGAGGAGGAGTAGATAAATCGAAAAGTATTAAGAAATCTAATAAAGGCAAAAAAACGACAGGTACAGCAGCGGCGGCATCCTTAAAAACTTCGACGACAACAACAACACCGATTACTGATAAGAAAGGCGTTAAAGTTGCCAAAAAAACGGACAAAAAATCTTCGGCCAAAGGAGGAGTCGCCGCCGCCGCCGCCGCCGCCGCCTCCAATACAGCCAGTGCCGCATCATCCGAAATTAAAACGAAGAATCCTACTAAAGCAAAAAAATCCAATAAAGGCAGTCCCACGAAAAAGCCGAAAGCACCAAAACCGAAAACTGCGAAAGCAGCTGCTAGCAGTTCCTCTCCTAAAGCAAGAAAAGCCGCCGCCGCTCCTAAAAAGAAGAAATAAAAAGAATATTTTTTTTCTGACAGAAAGATAGTACAACAATCGAGAAGTATTATCGGACTGATGATGGGTACGACGACAATCGACAATAATAACAAATGGCCCTTATCAGGGCCACAATTTTTTCATTTATTTATGAAGAAAATGAAAAACAAATGTGTTTGTTTTGATGAAACAAGAATTTTTTGAATTTCGTTTCAATAATTGATATGTTATATTATATAAAATATTTTCATCGATCGATGTAATTGTAGGTTGTTACCTTCTAGATTTGTCTCGACCTACCTAGGATATAGTAGATATAATGTGTTTTATAAACATTCAATTATTATATGTCGATATTGTCTAAAATTTGTTAGTTAAAAATAATAATTTTTCTCTATTTCGTGTGTGTGTGTGTGTGTGTGTGTGTGTGTGTGTGTGTGTGTGTGTGTGTGCGTGCGTGCGTGCGTGCGTGCGTGCGTGCGTGCGTGCGTGCGTGCGTGTGTCTTCTTTATCCAATCAACAATCACATCTTCCTTTTATATTTCAATGTTTTCAAACGAACACCTATGTTTATATTAAGATATTATACTACTATCATAAATGTTAAATTATTTGTGGTTCTGAAAAGAACCGTTTTTACTTACTATATATATATATATATAAAACAAAAAATCTATTATCAAATAGATAAAATGTAATTCTATAAAAAAAAAAAAAAAATTTTTTTTGTATTTATGCTCGTTCTCCGCGAATTCTTCTAGCCAATTGGATATCCTTGGGCATAATGGTGACTCTTTTAGCATGAATGGCACACAGATTAGTATCTTCGAATAGACCTACCAAATAAGCCTCACTAGCTTCCTGGAGAGCCATAACCGCTGAACTTTGAAAACGTAAATCTGTTTTAAAATCTTGTGCTATTTCACGAACTAATCGTTGAAATGGCAATTTTCTAATAAGTAATTCGGTACTCTTTTGATAACGTCTTATCTCACGAAGAGCTACTGTACCTGGCCTATAACGATGAGGTTTTTTTACTCCTCCAGTAGCTGGTGCGCTTTTACGAGCGGCTTTCGTCGCTAATTGTTTACGAGGAGCTTTCCCTCCAGTCGATTTTCTAGCCGTTTGTTTAGTACGAGCCATCTTATTTTTTTTTTTTTTTGTAAGTATACAAGAAATTTCAATATACTAAACCGCTATAGCAGCTTGATACACACACAATGAATGAGATAAATTTATTTATGACCTTCTTTTATAGCTTTGCCCAACATTACGGAGTACTAATCTGGGATTGGTGCGTACTTTTTCTAATGGGCGGAGCCGATAGGTATTATAAAGAGATTAGGGAAAATTCTTAGGTCAGTATTTTGAAGTCTTTTCAAAGTTATCATCGGATTGTTTTAGTAGGTATATAGAAAAAACAAAACAAAAGAAAAATAATGACCGGTCGTGGAAAAGGTGGTAAAGGACTTGGAAAAGGGGGTGCAAAACGACACCGAAAAGTTTTACGTGATAATATCCAAGGAATTACCAAACCTGCTATTAGAAGATTAGCTAGACGTGGAGGAGTAAAACGTATATCGGGATTAATTTACGAAGAAACTCGTGGAGTTTTGAAAGTGTTTTTGGAAAATGTTATTAGAGATGCCGTAACATACACTGAACATGCTAAAAGAAAAACGGTAACGGCTATGGATGTTGTTTATGCTTTAAAACGTCAAGGTCGTACTTTATATGGTTTTGGTGGTTAATTTTCATTTTTCATATGTGAAGTAGAAGAATATGTCCTCTATTGCATTTCCATAGCATATGTATATATAAAAAAAAAACGGTTCTTTTCAGAACCACAACATAATTTGCTTGAATATGAAAATTTAAAAAAAAAAATAAATAAATAAGTAAGTAAAAAAAGAACTTACACATTAGTTTGTTCTCTTATATATAAGAACAACCTCGCATTTATTGATACGCACATACATACTACATACATGTATACATAATAGATAAGAAAATAAGCGAGTAGAGGAACTTTTATTTATTTTTATCTCATTATTTACAATTTTTGTTTCTAGTACGAACGTTTCTATTAACGATGTTAAAAATAGTCACATAACCACAATTTCAGTTATTATTACAGATGATAAGTTTTCTTATATATCAGGGCATTTTTTTCTTCTTTTTTTTTTATCTAACAGTACACGTTACACGAGAATCTCTTCTATCTCAACCAAAAAAAAAAATAGAGAAATCAACGAATCAATAAATCTATATATATATATATATATATATATATATATATATATATATATATATATAAAATGATATATCTATATTATAATCTCTTTCTATATATATATATAAAAAAAAATAATTGTGGCCCTTAAAAGGGCCGGTTTATGCATATGTATGTATTTCGATAAAATAAAGAAAAATAATATAATGAATAAAGAATTAAGCTTTCTTTTCTGTCTTTTTCGGTAAAAGTACAGCTTGAATATTGGGAAGAACACCACCTTGTGCGATGGTTACTCCAGACAACAATTTATTCAATTCTTCATCGTTTCTGATAGCTAATTGTAAATGCCTTGGAATTATACGGGTCTTTTTGTTATCTCTAGCAGCATTTCCTGCTAATTCGAGTACTTCGGCTGCCAAATATTCCATAACAGCTGCCAAATATACTGGAGCTCCGGCACCGACTCGTTCTGCATAATTGCCTTTTCTCAACAAACGATGTATACGTCCTACAGGAAATTGTAATCCAGCTCGGTTTGAGCGAGACTTTGCCTTTCCCTTTACTTTACCACCTTTACCACGTCCAGACATATTTTTTTTATATTTTCTTTTTCCAAAAAAAAAAAAAATAGAACTCAGTCAATTGATAACTATGAAGCAACCGATGCGACGAAACTAACTGTTAAACAAAAAATTTAAAACTCGACCTATCTATTTATATTAACATGCCCTACCAATGAAATTATAGCAAACGCGCAAACGTAGAAGGGCGGAGCCTATTACAATTACGTACGTTGATATAAAAGAGAGGAAAATTGTGCGTGCTGTAAATTCTAATTTTATCCACTTTTCGATAAATACGGTACGTTATCCAAGTGTTTCTATTATTTTTTTTTTTTAAAGAGAAATAATGCCACCAAAAGCTAGCGGAAAGGCAGCGAAAAAAGCCGGAAAGGCTCAAAAGAATATTTCGAAAGCCGACAAAAAGAAAAAAAGAAGGAGGAAGGAAAGTTATGCTATTTACATTTACAAAGTACTTAAGCAAGTTCATCCTGACACCGGTATATCGAGTAAAGCTATGAGTATAATGAATAGTTTTGTTAATGATATATTCGAACGTATCGCCGCCGAAGCATCCAGATTGGCTCATTATAATAAACGTTCAACAATTACAAGTAGAGAAATTCAAACTGCAGTGAGATTATTGCTTCCCGGAGAATTAGCAAAACACGCAGTCAGTGAAGGAACTAAAGCCGTTACCAAATATACCAGTTCTAAATAATAAATATAACACATCTACTATATTGACCGAAAATTTTTTATTTTATTTACTTAAATAATATCATCGACCAAAAAAAAAAAACGGTTCTTTTCAGAACCACAATACTATTTTTGTTATTTATATATGATAACAACGAACGAACGAACGACTTTAATTCAATTGAATTCTATTAAATATGAATAAAGATGATATTCCACTTAACTGAAAATTATATATATATATATATATATATATATATATATATATATATATATATATATATATATATATTATATAAAAAAACTTTCTAACGTCGCTTTTGTTTTAAAAAGTCTCATATACTAATTCATTGTCGGCTAAAGGAAAAAAAAACTCGACCGTCGGTAAAATAAAGCATACAAAGCGGTTGGTGTCGGTTATCGTTGGTTAAAGTAGTTTTTGTGGCTTCTTTGAAGTTTTGTTAAAAGTAAAAACACTCTTTTTTGTTCTTTCCAAATTGGTTTGAAATTTTAAATAAAATATGTTCATTTCCTAAAATAATATATTATACAATGTAAAAAAAATTGTCGGATAAAATATTAAATAATATTGTAATAGACAGACATATTTTGCGAATAGAGCAAAGTTCGTTTAAAGAAAATTTAATCAGTCAATCAATCTATTGTAATAATTATAATTTGCTACTACCATCATTCAATATCTAAAATGAAATATACGCGGATTCCAATATTGAAATTTGATATTTTTTTCTTATATTTAGTATGTCGGAAGATTTTTATTGAAAAATACTCATAATAATATATATTAGTTACGAACATATAGTAGAAACGTGTAGCGCAAGTCAGGGTAGACATGTCACCATTCAAATGATAATTGCGGTATTATTTCAATTGGTTTTCATATTTTTAAATATTGGTCATTATTGTGAATAGACACGTTTCTATTTACGTTCATTGTATTTTAAGAAGGACTTTTATTTAATTTCGAAATTATATCTAAAGTGCTAAGCATCGTCGGAAATAAATTTTTAACCATTTTTAAGTGGTACTTTTTTTTAATAACAAACGTTATTAGCCGTTATTAAATTATAGTAAAACCTCGGCGAAAGTTCGAAGTATACCTTAGTTAGTTCTTCGTCAATTTTTTTCATTACATTCGATTCGAAAATCTCGAGGAAACCAAGGTTTTTGAGGTTGGTTTGGTTTATGAGGTTCGTTTTTTAACTTAGTTCTATTCGTTCGTTCAGTCTTCCGTCCGCTTCATTTGAATGACTACTCTTGTAACTCATTACACGCGGAAAATTAAAAGTCTTTTATACTACTAAGTGTATATATAGAGGTGAAATTTTATATAACGAAATATAAAACTACATCCAATATTTTTTTTCTCTTTTTTTCTTTATATCAGTTTAGTGTAGTTTATCGACGATATATAATAACACACAAGGTTGTTAGTAGTTATGGCGGATATAGAAAATCAAACTTCGGTTGTAACCGCAACGTCTGCGTCTAATTCACCGCAGGTTTCGTCGTCTCCAATAAATAAAAAGGAAAAAAAAGCTAAAAATCCTAGGACCAAACCATCTCATCCACCGACTTCGGAAATGGTAAACAATGCGATCAAAGGTTTAAAGGAACGCGGAGGCTCATCTTTACAAGCAATTAAAAAATACATTGCTGCCAATTACAAAGTTGATGCAGAAAAAGTAGCGCCATTCATCAAAAAATATTTGAAAGCATCTGTAGTATCGGGATCTTTGGTACAAACTAAAGGTAAAGGAGCTTCGGGATCATTCAAGTTAGCTTCGGCAACTTCAACTGGTGGTACTTCGGCTAAAACGAATGCTATTGACAAAAAGAAAAAGAAAACAGCCGCTTCTACTACAGGCGTAACTAAATCCAAGAAAATTGTAACAGCAGCAAAACGAAATGCTATTATTGGAGGAGGAGTAGATAAATCGAAAAGTATTAAGAAATCTAATAAAGGCAAAAAAACGACAGGTACAGCAGCGGCGGCATCCTTAAAAACTTCGACGACAACAACAACACCGATTACTGATAAGAAAGGCGTTAAAGTTGCCAAAAAAACGGACAAAAAATCTTCGGCCAAAGGAGGAGTCGCCGCCGCCGCCGCCGCCGCCGCCTCCAATACAGCCAGTGCCGCATCATCCGAAATTAAAACGAAGAATCCTACTAAAGCAAAAAAATCCAATAAAGGCAGTCCCACGAAAAAGCCGAAAGCACCAAAACCGAAAACTGCGAAAGCAGCTGCTAGCAGTTCCTCTCCTAAAGCAAGAAAAGCCGCCGCCGCTCCTAAAAAGAAGAAATAAAAAGAATATTTTTTTTCTGACAGAAAGATAGTACAACAATCGAGAAGTATTATCGGACTGATGATGGGTACGACGACAATCGACAATAATAACAAATGGCCCTTATCAGGGCCACAATTTTTTCATTTATTTATGAAGAAAATGAAAAACAAATGTGTTTGTTTTGATGAAACAAGAATTTTTTGAATTTCGTTTCAATAATTGATATGTTATATTATATAAAATATTTTCATCGATCGATGTAATTGTAGGTTGTTACCTTCTAGATTTGTCTCGACCTACCTAGGATATAGTAGATATAATGTGTTTTATAAACATTCAATTATTATATGTCGATATTGTCTAAAATTTGTTAGTTAAAAATAATAATTTTTCTCTATTTCGTGTGTGTGTGTGTGTGTGTGTGTGTGTGTGTGTGTGTGTGTGTGTGTGCGTGCGTGCGTGCGTGCGTGCGTGCGTGCGTGCGTGCGTGCGTGCGTGCGTGTGTCTTCTTTATCCAATCAACAATCACATCTTCCTTTTATATTTCAATGTTTTCAAACGAACACCTATGTTTATATTAAGATATTATACTACTATCATAAATGTTAAATTATTTGTGGTTCTGAAAAGAACCGTTTTTACTTACTATATATATATATATATAAAACAAAAAATCTATTATCAAATAGATAAAATGTAATTCTATAAAAAAAAAAAAAAAATTTTTTTTGTATTTATGCTCGTTCTCCGCGAATTCTTCTAGCCAATTGGATATCCTTGGGCATAATGGTGACTCTTTTAGCATGAATGGCACACAGATTAGTATCTTCGAATAGACCTACCAAATAAGCCTCACTAGCTTCCTGGAGAGCCATAACCGCTGAACTTTGAAAACGTAAATCTGTTTTAAAATCTTGTGCTATTTCACGAACTAATCGTTGAAATGGCAATTTTCTAATAAGTAATTCGGTACTCTTTTGATAACGTCTTATCTCACGAAGAGCTACTGTACCTGGCCTATAACGATGAGGTTTTTTTACTCCTCCAGTAGCTGGTGCGCTTTTACGAGCGGCTTTCGTCGCTAATTGTTTACGAGGAGCTTTCCCTCCAGTCGATTTTCTAGCCGTTTGTTTAGTACGAGCCATCTTATTTTTTTTTTTTTTTGTAAGTATACAAGAAATTTCAATATACTAAACCGCTATAGCAGCTTGATACACACACAATGAATGAGATAAATTTATTTATGACCTTCTTTTATAGCTTTGCCCAACATTACGGAGTACTAATCTGGGATTGGTGCGTACTTTTTCTAATGGGCGGAGCCGATAGGTATTATAAAGAGATTAGGGAAAATTCTTAGGTCAGTATTTTGAAGTCTTTTCAAAGTTATCATCGGATTGTTTTAGTAGGTATATAGAAAAAACAAAACAAAAGAAAAATAATGACCGGTCGTGGAAAAGGTGGTAAAGGACTTGGAAAAGGGGGTGCAAAACGACACCGAAAAGTTTTACGTGATAATATCCAAGGAATTACCAAACCTGCTATTAGAAGATTAGCTAGACGTGGAGGAGTAAAACGTATATCGGGATTAATTTACGAAGAAACTCGTGGAGTTTTGAAAGTGTTTTTGGAAAATGTTATTAGAGATGCCGTAACATACACTGAACATGCTAAAAGAAAAACGGTAACGGCTATGGATGTTGTTTATGCTTTAAAACGTCAAGGTCGTACTTTATATGGTTTTGGTGGTTAATTTTCATTTTTCATATGTGAAGTAGAAGAATATGTCCTCTATTGCATTTCCATAGCATATGTATATATAAAAAAAAAACGGTTCTTTTCAGAACCACAACATAATTTGCTTGAATATGAAAATTTAAAAAAAAAAATAAATAAATAAAAAAAAGAACTTACACATTAGTTTGTTCTCTTATATATAAGAACAACCTCGCATTTATTGATACGCACATACATACTACATACATGTATACATAATAGATAAGAAAATAAGCGAGTAGAGGAACTTTTATTTATTTTTATCTCATTATTTACAATTTTTGTTTCTAGTACGAACGTTTCTATTAACGATGTTAAAAATAGTCACATAACCACAATTTCAGTTATTATTACAGATGATAAGTTTTCTTATATATCAGGGCATTTTTTTCTTCTTTTTTTTTTATCTAACAGTACACGTTACACGAGAATCTCTTCTATCTCAACCAAAAAAAAAAATAGAGAAATCAACGAATCAATAAATCTATATATATATATATATATATATATATATATATATATATATATATATATAAATGATATATCTATATTATAATCTCTTTCTATATATATATATAAAAAAAAATAATTGTGGCCCTTAAAAGGGCCGGTTTATGCATATGTATGTATTTCGATAAAATAAAGAAAAATAATATAATGAATAAAGAATTAAGCTTTCTTTTCTGTCTTTTTCGGTAAAAGTACAGCTTGAATATTGGGAAGAACACCACCTTGTGCGATGGTTACTCCAGACAACAATTTATTCAATTCTTCATCGTTTCTGATAGCTAATTGTAAATGCCTTGGAATTATACGGGTCTTTTTGTTATCTCTAGCAGCATTTCCTGCTAATTCGAGTACTTCGGCTGCCAAATATTCCATAACAGCTGCCAAATATACTGGAGCTCCGGCACCGACTCGTTCTGCATAATTGCCTTTTCTCAACAAACGATGTATACGTCCTACAGGAAATTGTAATCCAGCTCGGTTTGAGCGAGACTTTGCCTTTCCCTTTACTTTACCACCTTTACCACGTCCAGACATATTTTTTTTATATTTTCTTTTTCCAAAAAAAAAAAAAATAGAACTCAGTCAATTGATAACTATGAAGCAACCGATGCGACGAAACTAACTGTTAAACAAAAAATTTAAAACTCGACCTATCTATTTATATTAACATGCCCTACCAATGAAATTATAGCAAACGCGCAAACGTAGAAGGGCGGAGCCTATTACAATTACGTACGTTGATATAAAAGAGAGGAAAATTGTGCGTGCTGTAAATTCTAATTTTATCCACTTTTCGATAAATACGGTACGTTATCCAAGTGTTTCTATTATTTTTTTTTTTTAAAGAGAAATAATGCCACCAAAAGCTAGCGGAAAGGCAGCGAAAAAAGCCGGAAAGGCTCAAAAGAATATTTCGAAAGCCGACAAAAAGAAAAAAAGAAGGAGGAAGGAAAGTTATGCTATTTACATTTACAAAGTACTTAAGCAAGTTCATCCTGACACCGGTATATCGAGTAAAGCTATGAGTATAATGAATAGTTTTGTTAATGATATATTCGAACGTATCGCCGCCGAAGCATCCAGATTGGCTCATTATAATAAACGTTCAACAATTACAAGTAGAGAAATTCAAACTGCAGTGAGATTATTGCTTCCCGGAGAATTAGCAAAACACGCAGTCAGTGAAGGAACTAAAGCCGTTACCAAATATACCAGTTCTAAATAATAAATATAACACATCTACTATATTGACCGAAAATTTTTTATTTTATTTACTTAAATAATATCATCGACCAAAAAAAAAAAACGGTTCTTTTCAGAACCACAATACTATTTTTGTTATTTATATATGATAACAACGAACGAACGAACGACTTTAATTCAATTGAATTCTATTAAATATGAATAAAGATGATATTCCACTTAACTGAAAATTATATATATATATATATATATATATATATATATATATATATATATATATATATATATTATATATATATATAAAAACTTTCTAACGTCGCTTTTGTTTTAAAAAGTCTCATATACTAATTCATTGTCGGCTAAAGGAAAAAAAAACTCGACCGTCGGTAAAATAAAGCATACAAAGCGGTTGGTGTCGGTTATCGTTGGTTAAAGTAGTTTTTGTGGCTTCTTTGAAGTTTTGTTAAAAGTAAAAACACTCTTTTTTGTTCTTTCCAAATTGGTTTGAAATTTTAAATAAAATATGTTCATTTCCTAAAATAATATATTATACAATGTAAAAAAAATTGTCGGATAAAATATTAAATAATATTGTAATAGACAGACATATTTTGCGAATAGAGCAAAGTTCGTTTAAAGAAAATTTAATCAGTCAATCAATCTATTGTAATAATTATAATTTGCTACTACCATCATTCAATATCTAAAATGAAATATACGCGGATTCCAATATTGAAATTTGATATTTTTTTCTTATATTTAGTATGTCGGAAGATTTTTATTGAAAAATACTCATAATAATATATATTAGTTACGAACATATAGTAGAAACGTGTAGCGCAAGTCAGGGTAGACATGTCACCATTCAAATGATAATTGCGGTATTATTTCAATTGGTTTTCATATTTTTAAATATTGGTCATTATTGTGAATAGACACGTTTCTATTTACGTTCATTGTATTTTAAGAAGGACTTTTATTTAATTTCGAAATTATATCTAAAGTGCTAAGCATCGTCGGAAATAAATTTTTAACCATTTTTAAGTGGTACTTTTTTTTAATAACAAACGTTATTAGCCGTTATTAAATTATAGTAAAACCTCGGCGAAAGTTCGAAGTATACCTTAGTTAGTTCTTCGTCAATTTTTTTCATTACATTCGATTCGAAAATCTCGAGGAAACCAAGGTTTTTGAGGTTGGTTTGGTTTATGAGGTTCGTTTTTTAACTTAGTTCTATTCGTTCGTTCAGTCTTCCGTCCGCTTCATTTGAATGACTACTCTTGTAACTCATTACACGCGGAAAATTAAAAGTCTTTTATACTACTAAGTGTATATATAGAGGTGAAATTTTATATAACGAAATATAAAACTACATCCAATATTTTTTTTCTCTTTTTTTCTTTATATCAGTTTAGTGTAGTTTATCGACGATATATAATAACACACAAGGTTGTTAGTAGTTATGGCGGATATAGAAAATCAAACTTCGGTTGTAACCGCAACGTCTGCGTCTAATTCACCGCAGGTTTCGTCGTCTCCAATAAATAAAAAGGAAAAAAAAGCTAAAAATCCTAGGACCAAACCATCTCATCCACCGACTTCGGAAATGGTAAACAATGCGATCAAAGGTTTAAAGGAACGCGGAGGCTCATCTTTACAAGCAATTAAAAAATACATTGCTGCCAATTACAAAGTTGATGCAGAAAAAGTAGCGCCATTCATCAAAAAATATTTGAAAGCATCTGTAGTATCGGGATCTTTGGTACAAACTAAAGGTAAAGGAGCTTCGGGATCATTCAAGTTAGCTTCGGCAACTTCAACTGGTGGTACTTCGGCTAAAACGAATGCTATTGACAAAAAGAAAAAGAAAACAGCCGCTTCTACTACAGGCGTAACTAAATCCAAGAAAATTGTAACAGCAGCAAAACGAAATGCTATTATTGGAGGAGGAGTAGATAAATCGAAAAGTATTAAGAAATCTAATAAAGGCAAAAAAACGACAGGTACAGCAGCGGCGGCATCCTTAAAAACTTCGACGACAACAACAACACCGATTACTGATAAGAAAGGCGTTAAAGTTGCCAAAAAAACGGACAAAAAATCTTCGGCCAAAGGAGGAGTCGCCGCCGCCGCCGCCGCCGCCGCCTCCAATACAGCCAGTGCCGCATCATCCGAAATTAAAACGAAGAATCCTACTAAAGCAAAAAAATCCAATAAAGGCAGTCCCACGAAAAAGCCGAAAGCACCAAAACCGAAAACTGCGAAAGCAGCTGCTAGCAGTTCCTCTCCTAAAGCAAGAAAAGCCGCCGCCGCTCCTAAAAAGAAGAAATAAAAAGAATATTTTTTTTCTGACAGAAAGATAGTACAACAATCGAGAAGTATTATCGGACTGATGATGGGTACGACGACAATCGACAATAATAACAAATGGCCCTTATCAGGGCCACAATTTTTTCATTTATTTATGAAGAAAATGAAAAACAAATGTGTTTGTTTTGATGAAACAAGAATTTTTTGAATTTCGTTTCAATAATTGATATGTTATATTATATAAAATATTTTCATCGATCGATGTAATTGTAGGTTGTTACCTTCTAGATTTGTCTCGACCTACCTAGGATATAGTAGATATAATGTGTTTTATAAACATTCAATTATTATATGTCGATATTGTCTAAAATTTGTTAGTTAAAAATAATAATTTTTCTCTATTTCGTGTGTGTGTGTGTGTGTGTGTGTGTGTGTGTGTGTGTGTGTGTGTGCGTGCGTGCGTGCGTGCGTGCGTGCGTGCGTGCGTGCGTGCGTGCGTGCGTGTGTCTTCTTTATCCAATCAACAATCACATCTTCCTTTTATATTTCAATGTTTTCAAACGAACACCTATGTTTATATTAAGATATTATACTACTATCATAAATGTTAAATTATTTGTGGTTCTGAAAAGAACCGTTTTTACTTACTATATATATATATATATAAAACAAAAAATCTATTATCAAATAGATAAAATGTAATTCTATAAAAAAAAAAAAAAAATTTTTTTTGTATTTATGCTCGTTCTCCGCGAATTCTTCTAGCCAATTGGATATCCTTGGGCATAATGGTGACTCTTTTAGCATGAATGGCACACAGATTAGTATCTTCGAATAGACCTACCAAATAAGCCTCACTAGCTTCCTGGAGAGCCATAACCGCTGAACTTTGAAAACGTAAATCTGTTTTAAAATCTTGTGCTATTTCACGAACTAATCGTTGAAATGGCAATTTTCTAATAAGTAATTCGGTACTCTTTTGATAACGTCTTATCTCACGAAGAGCTACTGTACCTGGCCTATAACGATGAGGTTTTTTTACTCCTCCAGTAGCTGGTGCGCTTTTACGAGCGGCTTTCGTCGCTAATTGTTTACGAGGAGCTTTCCCTCCAGTCGATTTTCTAGCCGTTTGTTTAGTACGAGCCATCTTATTTTTTTTTTTTTTTGTAAGTATACAAGAAATTTCAATATACTAAACCGCTATAGCAGCTTGATACACACACAATGAATGAGATAAATTTATTTATGACCTTCTTTTATAGCTTTGCCCAACATTACGGAGTACTAATCTGGGATTGGTGCGTACTTTTTCTAATGGGCGGAGCCGATAGGTATTATAAAGAGATTAGGGAAAATTCTTAGGTCAGTATTTTGAAGTCTTTTCAAAGTTATCATCGGATTGTTTTAGTAGGTATATAGAAAAAACAAAACAAAAGAAAAATAATGACCGGTCGTGGAAAAGGTGGTAAAGGACTTGGAAAAGGGGGTGCAAAACGACACCGAAAAGTTTTACGTGATAATATCCAAGGAATTACCAAACCTGCTATTAGAAGATTAGCTAGACGTGGAGGAGTAAAACGTATATCGGGATTAATTTACGAAGAAACTCGTGGAGTTTTGAAAGTGTTTTTGGAAAATGTTATTAGAGATGCCGTAACATACACTGAACATGCTAAAAGAAAAACGGTAACGGCTATGGATGTTGTTTATGCTTTAAAACGTCAAGGTCGTACTTTATATGGTTTTGGTGGTTAATTTTCATTTTTCATATGTGAAGTAGAAGAATATGTCCTCTATTGCATTTCCATAGCATATGTATATATAAAAAAAAAACGGTTCTTTTCAGAACCACAACATAATTTGCTTGAATATGAAAATTTAAAAAAAAAAATAAATAAATAAGTAAGTAAAAAAAGAACTTACACATTAGTTTGTTCTCTTATATATAAGAACAACCTCGCATTTATTGATACGCACATACATACTACATACATGTATACATAATAGATAAGAAAATAAGCGAGTAGAGGAACTTTTATTTATTTTTATCTCATTATTTACAATTTTTGTTTCTAGTACGAACGTTTCTATTAACGATGTTAAAAATAGTCACATAACCACAATTTCAGTTATTATTACAGATGATAAGTTTTCTTATATATCAGGGCATTTTTTTCTTCTTTTTTTTTTATCTAACAGTACACGTTACACGAGAATCTCTTCTATCTCAACCAAAAAAAAAAATAGAGAAATCAACGAATCAATAAATCTATATATATATATATATATATATATATATATATATATATATATATATATAAAATGATATATCTATATTATAATCTCTTTCTATATATATATATAAAAAAAAATAATTGTGGCCCTTAAAAGGGCCGGTTTATGCATATGTATGTATTTCGATAAAATAAAGAAAAATAATATAATGAATAAAGAATTAAGCTTTCTTTTCTGTCTTTTTCGGTAAAAGTACAGCTTGAATATTGGGAAGAACACCACCTTGTGCGATGGTTACTCCAGACAACAATTTATTCAATTCTTCATCGTTTCTGATAGCTAATTGTAAATGCCTTGGAATTATACGGGTCTTTTTGTTATCTCTAGCAGCATTTCCTGCTAATTCGAGTACTTCGGCTGCCAAATATTCCATAACAGCTGCCAAATATACTGGAGCTCCGGCACCGACTCGTTCTGCATAATTGCCTTTTCTCAACAAACGATGTATACGTCCTACAGGAAATTGTAATCCAGCTCGGTTTGAGCGAGACTTTGCCTTTCCCTTTACTTTACCACCTTTACCACGTCCAGACATATTTTTTTTATATTTTCTTTTTCCAAAAAAAAAAAAAATAGAACTCAGTCAATTGATAACTATGAAGCAACCGATGCGACGAAACTAACTGTTAAACAAAAAATTTAAAACTCGACCTATCTATTTATATTAACATGCCCTACCAATGAAATTATAGCAAACGCGCAAACGTAGAAGGGCGGAGCCTATTACAATTACGTACGTTGATATAAAAGAGAGGAAAATTGTGCGTGCTGTAAATTCTAATTTTATCCACTTTTCGATAAATACGGTACGTTATCCAAGTGTTTCTATTATTTTTTTTTTTTAAAGAGAAATAATGCCACCAAAAGCTAGCGGAAAGGCAGCGAAAAAAGCCGGAAAGGCTCAAAAGAATATTTCGAAAGCCGACAAAAAGAAAAAAAGAAGGAGGAAGGAAAGTTATGCTATTTACATTTACAAAGTACTTAAGCAAGTTCATCCTGACACCGGTATATCGAGTAAAGCTATGAGTATAATGAATAGTTTTGTTAATGATATATTCGAACGTATCGCCGCCGAAGCATCCAGATTGGCTCATTATAATAAACGTTCAACAATTACAAGTAGAGAAATTCAAACTGCAGTGAGATTATTGCTTCCCGGAGAATTAGCAAAACACGCAGTCAGTGAAGGAACTAAAGCCGTTACCAAATATACCAGTTCTAAATAATAAATATAACACATCTACTATATTGACCGAAAATTTTTTATTTTATTTACTTAAATAATATCATCGACCAAAAAAAAAAAACGGTTCTTTTCAGAACCACAATACTATTTTTGTTATTTATATATGATAACAACGAACGAACGAACGACTTTAATTCAATTGAATTCTATTAAATATGAATAAAGATGATATTCCACTTAACTGAAAATTATATATATATATATATATATATATATATATATATATATTATATAAAAAAACTTTCTAACGTCGCTTTTGTTTTAAAAAGTCTCATATACTAATTCATTGTCGGCTAAAGGAAAAAAAAACTCGACCGTCGGTAAAATAAAGCATACAAAGCGGTTGGTGTCGGTTATCGTTGGTTAAAGTAGTTTTTGTGGCTTCTTTGAAGTTTTGTTAAAAGTAAAAACACTCTTTTTTGTTCTTTCCAAATTGGTTTGAAATTTTAAATAAAATATGTTCATTTCCTAAAATAATATATTATACAATGTAAAAAAAATTGTCGGATAAAATATTAAATAATATTGTAATAGACAGACATATTTTGCGAATAGAGCAAAGTTCGTTTAAAGAAAATTTAATCAGTCAATCAATCTATTGTAATAATTATAATTTGCTACTACCATCATTCAATATCTAAAATGAAATATACGCGGATTCCAATATTGAAATTTGATATTTTTTTCTTATATTTAGTATGTCGGAAGATTTTTATTGAAAAATACTCATAATAATATATATTAGTTACGAACATATAGTAGAAACGTGTAGCGCAAGTCAGGGTAGACATGTCACCATTCAAATGATAATTGCGGTATTATTTCAATTGGTTTTCATATTTTTAAATATTGGTCATTATTGTGAATAGACACGTTTCTATTTACGTTCATTGTATTTTAAGAAGGACTTTTATTTAATTTCGAAATTATATCTAAAGTGCTAAGCATCGTCGGAAATAAATTTTTAACCATTTTTAAGTGGTACTTTTTTTTAATAACAAACGTTATTAGCCGTTATTAAATTATAGTAAAACCTCGGCGAAAGTTCGAAGTATACCTTAGTTAGTTCTTCGTCAATTTTTTTCATTACATTCGATTCGAAAATCTCGAGGAAACCAAGGTTTTTGAGGTTGGTTTGGTTTATGAGGTTCGTTTTTTAACTTAGTTCTATTCGTTCGTTCAGTCTTCCGTCCGCTTCATTTGAATGACTACTCTTGTAACTCATTACACGCGGAAAATTAAAAGTCTTTTATACTACTAAGTGTATATATAGAGGTGAAATTTTATATAACGAAATATAAAACTACATCCAATATTTTTTTTCTCTTTTTTTCTTTATATCAGTTTAGTGTAGTTTATCGACGATATATAATAACACACAAGGTTGTTAGTAGTTATGGCGGATATAGAAAATCAAACTTCGGTTGTAACCGCAACGTCTGCGTCTAATTCACCGCAGGTTTCGTCGTCTCCAATAAATAAAAAGGAAAAAAAAGCTAAAAATCCTAGGACCAAACCATCTCATCCACCGACTTCGGAAATGGTAAACAATGCGATCAAAGGTTTAAAGGAACGCGGAGGCTCATCTTTACAAGCAATTAAAAAATACATTGCTGCCAATTACAAAGTTGATGCAGAAAAAGTAGCGCCATTCATCAAAAAATATTTGAAAGCATCTGTAGTATCGGGATCTTTGGTACAAACTAAAGGTAAAGGAGCTTCGGGATCATTCAAGTTAGCTTCGGCAACTTCAACTGGTGGTACTTCGGCTAAAACGAATGCTATTGACAAAAAGAAAAAGAAAACAGCCGCTTCTACTACAGGCGTAACTAAATCCAAGAAAATTGTAACAGCAGCAAAACGAAATGCTATTATTGGAGGAGGAGTAGATAAATCGAAAAGTATTAAGAAATCTAATAAAGGCAAAAAAACGACAGGTACAGCAGCGGCGGCATCCTTAAAAACTTCGACGACAACAACAACACCGATTACTGATAAGAAAGGCGTTAAAGTTGCCAAAAAAACGGACAAAAAATCTTCGGCCAAAGGAGGAGTCGCCGCCGCCGCCGCCGCCGCCGCCTCCAATACAGCCAGTGCCGCATCATCCGAAATTAAAACGAAGAATCCTACTAAAGCAAAAAAATCCAATAAAGGCAGTCCCACGAAAAAGCCGAAAGCACCAAAACCGAAAACTGCGAAAGCAGCTGCTAGCAGTTCCTCTCCTAAAGCAAGAAAAGCCGCCGCCGCTCCTAAAAAGAAGAAATAAAAAGAATATTTTTTTTCTGACAGAAAGATAGTACAACAATCGAGAAGTATTATCGGACTGATGATGGGTACGACGACAATCGACAATAATAACAAATGGCCCTTATCAGGGCCACAATTTTTTCATTTATTTATGAAAAAAATGAAAAACAAATGTGTTTGTTTTGATGAAACAAGAATTTTTTGAATTTCGTTTCAATAATTGATATGTTATATTATATAAAATATTTTCATCGATCGATGTAATTGTAGGTTGTTACCTTCTAGATTTGTCTCGACCTACCTAGGATATAGTAGATATAATGTGTTTTATAAACATTCAATTATTATATGTCGATATTGTCTAAAATTTGTTAGTTAAAAATAATAATTTTTCTCTATTTCGTGTGTGTGTGTGTGTGTGTGTGTGTGTGTGTGTGTGTGTGTGTGCGTGCGTGCGTGCGTGCGTGCGTGCGTGCGTGCGTGCGTGCGTGCGTGCGTGCGTGTGTCTTCTTTATCCAATCAACAATCACATCTTCCTTTTATATTTCAATGTTTTCAAACGAACACCTATGTTTATATTAAGATATTATACTACTATCATAAATGTTAAATTATTTGTGGTTCTGAAAAGAACCGTTTTTACTTACTATATATATATATATATAAAACAAAAAATCTATTATCAAATAGATAAAATGTAATTCTATAAAAAAAAAAAAAAAATTTTTTTTGTATTTATGCTCGTTCTCCGCGAATTCTTCTAGCCAATTGGATATCCTTGGGCATAATGGTGACTCTTTTAGCATGAATGGCACACAGATTAGTATCTTCGAATAGACCTACCAAATAAGCCTCACTAGCTTCCTGGAGAGCCATAACCGCTGAACTTTGAAAACGTAAATCTGTTTTAAAATCTTGTGCTATTTCACGAACTAATCGTTGAAATGGCAATTTTCTAATAAGTAATTCGGTACTCTTTTGATAACGTCTTATCTCACGAAGAGCTACTGTACCTGGCCTATAACGATGAGGTTTTTTTACTCCTCCAGTAGCTGGTGCGCTTTTACGAGCGGCTTTCGTCGCTAATTGTTTACGAGGAGCTTTCCCTCCAGTCGATTTTCTAGCCGTTTGTTTAGTACGAGCCATCTTATTTTTTTTTTTTTTTGTAAGTATACAAGAAATTTCAATATACTAAACCGCTATAGCAGCTTGATACACACACAATGAATGAGATAAATTTATTTATGACCTTCTTTTATAGCTTTGCCCAACATTACGGAGTACTAATCTGGGATTGGTGCGTACTTTTTCTAATGGGCGGAGCCGATAGGTATTATAAAGAGATTAGGGAAAATTCTTAGGTCAGTATTTTGAAGTCTTTTCAAAGTTATCATCGGATTGTTTTAGTAGGTATATAGAAAAAACAAAACAAAAGAAAAATAATGACCGGTCGTGGAAAAGGTGGTAAAGGACTTGGAAAAGGGGGTGCAAAACGACACCGAAAAGTTTTACGTGATAATATCCAAGGAATTACCAAACCTGCTATTAGAAGATTAGCTAGACGTGGAGGAGTAAAACGTATATCGGGATTAATTTACGAAGAAACTCGTGGAGTTTTGAAAGTGTTTTTGGAAAATGTTATTAGAGATGCCGTAACATACACTGAACATGCTAAAAGAAAAACGGTAACGGCTATGGATGTTGTTTATGCTTTAAAACGTCAAGGTCGTACTTTATATGGTTTTGGTGGTTAATTTTCATTTTTCATATGTGAAGTAGAAGAATATGTCCTCTATTGCATTTCCATAGCATATGTATATATAAAAAAAAAACGGTTCTTTTCAGAACCACAACATAATTTGCTTGAATATGAAAATTTAAAAAAAAAAATAAATAAATAAGTAAGTAAAAAAAGAACTTACACATTAGTTTGTTCTCTTATATATAAGAACAACCTCGCATTTATTGATACGCACATACATACTACATACATGTATACATAATAGATAAGAAAATAAGCGAGTAGAGGAACTTTTATTTATTTTTATCTCATTATTTACAATTTTTGTTTCTAGTACGAACGTTTCTATTAACGATGTTAAAAATAGTCACATAACCACAATTTCAGTTATTATTACAGATGATAAGTTTTCTTATATATCAGGGCATTTTTTTCTTCTTTTTTTTTTATCTAACAGTACACGTTACACGAGAATCTCTTCTATCTCAACCAAAAAAAAAAATAGAGAAATCAACGAATCAATAAATCTATATATATATATATATATATATATATATATATATATATATATATATAAAATGATATATCTATATTATAATCTCTTTCTATATATATATATAAAAAAAAATAATTGTGGCCCTTAAAAGGGCCGGTTTATGCATATGTATGTATTTCGATAAAATAAAGAAAAATAATATAATGAATAAAGAATTAAGCTTTCTTTTCTGTCTTTTTCGGTAAAAGTACAGCTTGAATATTGGGAAGAACACCACCTTGTGCGATGGTTACTCCAGACAACAATTTATTCAATTCTTCATCGTTTCTGATAGCTAATTGTAAATGCCTTGGAATTATACGGGTCTTTTTGTTATCTCTAGCAGCATTTCCTGCTAATTCGAGTACTTCGGCTGCCAAATATTCCATAACAGCTGCCAAATATACTGGAGCTCCGGCACCGACTCGTTCTGCATAATTGCCTTTTCTCAACAAACGATGTATACGTCCTACAGGAAATTGTAATCCAGCTCGGTTTGAGCGAGACTTTGCCTTTCCCTTTACTTTACCACCTTTACCACGTCCAGACATATTTTTTTTATATTTTCTTTTTCCAAAAAAAAAAAAAATAGAACTCAGTCAATTGATAACTATGAAGCAACCGATGCGACGAAACTAACTGTTAAACAAAAAATTTAAAACTCGACCTATCTATTTATATTAACATGCCCTACCAATGAAATTATAGCAAACGCGCAAACGTAGAAGGGCGGAGCCTATTACAATTACGTACGTTGATATAAAAGAGAGGAAAATTGTGCGTGCTGTAAATTCTAATTTTATCCACTTTTCGATAAATACGGTACGTTATCCAAGTGTTTCTATTATTTTTTTTTTTAAAGAGAAATAATGCCACCAAAAGCTAGCGGAAAGGCAGCGAAAAAAGCCGGAAAGGCTCAAAAGAATATTTCGAAAGCCGACAAAAAGAAAAAAAGAAGGAGGAAGGAAAGTTATGCTATTTACATTTACAAAGTACTTAAGCAAGTTCATCCTGACACCGGTATATCGAGTAAAGCTATGAGTATAATGAATAGTTTTGTTAATGATATATTCGAACGTATCGCCGCCGAAGCATCCAGATTGGCTCATTATAATAAACGTTCAACAATTACAAGTAGAGAAATTCAAACTGCAGTGAGATTATTGCTTCCCGGAGAATTAGCAAAACACGCAGTCAGTGAAGGAACTAAAGCCGTTACCAAATATACCAGTTCTAAATAATAAATATAACACATCTACTATATTGACCGAAAATTTTTTATTTTATTTACTTAAATAATATCATCGACCAAAAAAAAAAAACGGTTCTTTTCAGAACCACAATACTATTTTTGTTATTTATATATGATAACAACGAACGAACGAACGACTTTAATTCAATTGAATTCTATTAAATATGAATAAAGATGATATTCCACTTAACTGAAAATTATATATATATATATATATATATATATATATATATATATATATATATATATATATATATATATATATATTATATAAAAAAACTTTCTAACGTCGCTTTTGTTTTAAAAAGTCTCATATACTAATTCATTGTCGGCTAAAGGAAAAAAAAACTCGACCGTCGGTAAAATAAAGCATACAAAGCGGTTGGTGTCGGTTATCGTTGGTTAAAGTAGTTTTTGTGGCTTCTTTGAAGTTTTGTTAAAAGTAAAAACACTCTTTTTTGTTCTTTCCAAATTGGTTTGAAATTTTAAATAAAATATGTTCATTTCCTAAAATAATATATTATACAATGTAAAAAAAATTGTCGGATAAAATATTAAATAATATTGTAATAGACAGACATATTTTGCGAATAGAGCAAAGTTCGTTTAAAGAAAATTTAATCAGTCAATCAATCTATTGTAATAATTATAATTTGCTACTACCATCATTCAATATCTAAAATGAAATATACGCGGATTCCAATATTGAAATTTGATATTTTTTTCTTATATTTAGTATGTCGGAAGATTTTTATTGAAAAATACTCATAATAATATATATTAGTTACGAACATATAGTAGAAACGTGTAGCGCAAGTCAGGGTAGACATGTCACCATTCAAATGATAATTGCGGTATTATTTCAATTGGTTTTCATATTTTTAAATATTGGTCATTATTGTGAATAGACACGTTTCTATTTACGTTCATTGTATTTTAAGAAGGACTTTTATTTAATTTCGAAATTATATCTAAAGTGCTAAGCATCGTCGGAAATAAATTTTTAACCATTTTTAAGTGGTACTTTTTTTTAATAACAAACGTTATTAGCCGTTATTAAATTATAGTAAAACCTCGGCGAAAGTTCGAAGTATACCTTAGTTAGTTCTTCGTCAATTTTTTTCATTACATTCGATTCGAAAATCTCGAGGAAACCAAGGTTTTTGAGGTTGGTTTGGTTTATGAGGTTCGTTTTTTAACTTAGTTCTATTCGTTCGTTCAGTCTTCCGTCCGCTTCATTTGAATGACTACTCTTGTAACTCATTACACGCGGAAAATTAAAAGTCTTTTATACTACTAAGTGTATATATAGAGGTGAAATTTTATATAACGAAATATAAAACTACATCCAATATTTTTTTTCTCTTTTTTTCTTTATATCAGTTTAGTGTAGTTTATCGACGATATATAATAACACACAAGGTTGTTAGTAGTTATGGCGGATATAGAAAATCAAACTTCGGTTGTAACCGCAACGTCTGCGTCTAATTCACCGCAGGTTTCGTCGTCTCCAATAAATAAAAAGGAAAAAAAAGCTAAAAATCCTAGGACCAAACCATCTCATCCACCGACTTCGGAAATGGTAAACAATGCGATCAAAGGTTTAAAGGAACGCGGAGGCTCATCTTTACAAGCAATTAAAAAATACATTGCTGCCAATTACAAAGTTGATGCAGAAAAAGTAGCGCCATTCATCAAAAAATATTTGAAAGCATCTGTAGTATCGGGATCTTTGGTACAAACTAAAGGTAAAGGAGCTTCGGGATCATTCAAGTTAGCTTCGGCAACTTCAACTGGTGGTACTTCGGCTAAAACGAATGCTATTGACAAAAAGAAAAAGAAAACAGCCGCTTCTACTACAGGCGTAACTAAATCCAAGAAAATTGTAACAGCAGCAAAACGAAATGCTATTATTGGAGGAGGAGTAGATAAATCGAAAAGTATTAAGAAATCTAATAAAGGCAAAAAAACGACAGGTACAGCAGCGGCGGCATCCTTAAAAACTTCGACGACAACAACAACACCGATTACTGATAAGAAAGGCGTTAAAGTTGCCAAAAAAACGGACAAAAAATCTTCGGCCAAAGGAGGAGTCGCCGCCGCCGCCGCCGCCGCCGCCTCCAATACAGCCAGTGCCGCATCATCCGAAATTAAAACGAAGAATCCTACTAAAGCAAAAAAATCCAATAAAGGCAGTCCCACGAAAAAGCCGAAAGCACCAAAACCGAAAACTGCGAAAGCAGCTGCTAGCAGTTCCTCTCCTAAAGCAAGAAAAGCCGCCGCCGCTCCTAAAAAGAAGAAATAAAAAGAATATTTTTTTTCTGACAGAAAGATAGTACAACAATCGAGAAGTATTATCGGACTGATGATGGGTACGACGACAATCGACAATAATAACAAATGGCCCTTATCAGGGCCACAATTTTTTCATTTATTTATGAAGAAAATGAAAAACAAATGTGTTTGTTTTGATGAAACAAGAATTTTTTGAATTTCGTTTCAATAATTGATATGTTATATTATATAAAATATTTTCATCGATCGATGTAATTGTAGGTTGTTACCTTCTAGATTTGTCTCGACCTACCTAGGATATAGTAGATATAATGTGTTTTATAAACATTCAATTATTATATGTCGATATTGTCTAAAATTTGTTAGTTAAAAATAATAATTTTTCTCTATTTCGTGTGTGTGTGTGTGTGTGTGTGTGTGTGTGTGTGTGTGTGTGTGTGTGTGCGTGCGTGCGTGCGTGCGTGCGTGCGTGCGTGCGTGCGTGCGTGCGTGCGTGCGTGCGTGCGTGCGTGTGTCTTCTTTATCCAATCAACAATCACATCTTCCTTTTATATTTCAATGTTTTCAAACGAACACCTATGTTTATATTAAGATATTATACTACTATCATAAATGTTAAATTATTTGTGGTTCTGAAAAGAACCGTTTTTACTTACTATATATATATATATATAAAACAAAAAATCTATTATCAAATAGATAAAATGTAATTCTATAAAAAAAAAAAAAAAATTTTTTTTGTATTTATGCTCGTTCTCCGCGAATTCTTCTAGCCAATTGGATATCCTTGGGCATAATGGTGACTCTTTTAGCATGAATGGCACACAGATTAGTATCTTCGAATAGACCTACCAAATAAGCCTCACTAGCTTCCTGGAGAGCCATAACCGCTGAACTTTGAAAACGTAAATCTGTTTTAAAATCTTGTGCTATTTCACGAACTAATCGTTGAAATGGCAATTTTCTAATAAGTAATTCGGTACTCTTTTGATAACGTCTTATCTCACGAAGAGCTACTGTACCTGGCCTATAACGATGAGGTTTTTTTACTCCTCCAGTAGCTGGTGCGCTTTTACGAGCGGCTTTCGTCGCTAATTGTTTACGAGGAGCTTTCCCTCCAGTCGATTTTCTAGCCGTTTGTTTAGTACGAGCCATCTTATTTTTTTTTTTTTTTGTAAGTATACAAGAAATTTCAATATACTAAACCGCTATAGCAGCTTGATACACACACAATGAATGAGATAAATTTAGAGAGAGAGAGAGAGATTCGTTGTGAAAATTTAGGAAGGAAGGTTTTTTTTTTTTTTTGGTAATTTGGTTAAGATTTGTTTAGGCCCTGATATAGGAATTTTTTCCTCTGCAGGGCTGGGTGTGGGGATATTTAGTTGGGAAGTGTTTGCAGGCTGCTTCTAGCGGTGTAGTTACATTTTTTTAGTTCAAGATTTTTTTTTTTCTTTTTATATATTTTTTTTTTTTTTCTTTTTTGGTTTTTTTTTTATATATTTTTTTTGTTAATTTTTTGTTTTTTCTTAATCTAATTGGGGGTGGGCGGGTACAGCTGCGGCTGTATTATTCCCTATCGTCGGACATTTGTCTGGAGAATCGGTTCTCCAGGTTGCAGGGAAACCGCAGAAAACCTGCAACTCCGACGATGGATGACTATGTGGGTGTGTGTTGGGGGTAGGAATTTATCTGATTGATGTGGGAGCTACTATTGAGGAAATTGAGGAAGGATGAGGAGGGTCTCTTTCGCTACGGAATTCTTGATTCGATGGATCGAATCAATTAGAAGGGGCTTGAAATGGGGGTTATGTCTGTATTGACATAAATGGTGTTGCTAGGGGTAAACCTACACTTTTTCAGTGGGATGTGTTTGGTTTTTGGGTGAAAGCGAAATGAATGCGGTTACCCACGCCGCTGGTTACGGTACAATTATAACCGTAAAAAGGGGGAATGAGGCGTTGTAGCGTTTCGGCTACTAGCGCCCGAGAAGTAGGGATGGCATTCATTATTGTTGTTGCCAGGATTTCAATTAGGATTTTAGTGTCAGTAGACAGGTCATAAGGGGTTTGAGGTTTTTCTAGGGTGACTGGGGCTGTATCCTGGGGGGCTTTCGGAGTTTCAATCCTTTTCGGACAGCGGGGGTGGAAGGCGGGGTGAGGTCCACCGCAATTTTTACAGGTGGGGGAGTTTGCTTTTGGGCATTTTTCTGGCTTGTGACCAGAACCACCACAGGTTGGGCAAATAGGTTTGGCATTGCAGGTGTCTGCGGAGTGGCCGGTAGATGAGCAACGGTTGCAATATTTGGGGACTGCGGGTATGGTGTTTGAATTTGAGGCTTCGCAGTAGTGCGAAAGCCCGTGGAAGTTGATACCCTTGGTTAGGGCGTGATGGTAGGCGGTTTCGGAATCTGTAATAATTCGGAACATGGATGTGGGTTTATTTGTGGATCTAGCTATGATCCTCCAAGTTTTAAGGACAGGGAATTTCAGGATAGAAAGGATCTCAAGGAACTCTTCTTCGGTGTAAGATTGGTCTACATTCTTGCAGACCAGAGAAAAGGTAGTTTTTTTAGTTTTACTGGTTAGGGGTTTTTGGACCCGTTGGGGAGAGTTTATTGGGATTACGACGATTTTCTCGTCGCCTATGGCGTAACGGATTTTCCTTGCCAACGTTTCGTGATTAAACGTGGAAGGAATTTTGAGGAGGGCGGTTCCATTGGGGTTAGCTTTGAGAAAGCTCATTTGTCCCCTCAACAGCTCTTGCGTGTTGAGGAGATTGTAGAGCTCTCTCTGTGAGGAATATTTGGTTGGGAGGTTTCTCAGATTGAGTGTTTGAATTGGAGGACCTTGAGAGGAGGAGCGAGATTGAGGTTGTTGTTGGGTGATGGTTTGGGATTGTTGGTGGGTTCTGGGGGTCTGGGGTTGTTGGTGGGTTCTGGGGATCTGAGTTTGAGTTGGTGTTTGGGGTTTGATAGAATTTTGGGTATTTTGTTTTGACTTTTGGCTTTTTGTTAAGGGAATTGATTTTGAAATTAGAGGGGGAATATTTTTTTTGGGAATAGCGCCTAGTCGGGAGTAATCAACCTGTTTGGGTTTATAGCTGGCTGATTTCTGTGAGACCCTAGATGCATAGGAATCCACAGATGGAGCTGGTGATGAGCTCCTGCTATTCTCCAGTGATTTACGTTGTATATGATCTAGGGCAATGCGAATTTGGCTAAATTCATTTGGATAGCGACGCGAGACTTCTGCGATCGTTTCTGCGAAGGTTTTCTCCTCCGAAGGAGAATTGGGGTTGGTTGGGAGTGGTGGGAATTCATCGGCGGGTTTGCTTCGGGTTTGTATAGGGGAGCGGCGTACTCGGGGCATTTTCGAGAAGAAAATGGGTAAAATTAGAGAGAGAGAGTGAGAATAAGGGTGAAGGATTTCGAAAATTGAAATCCTTTGTTAGTACCTTACAAGGGATGGCTATCAAAGCCGACAGCGGACTCACTGCCGGAGGGAGTTTCCTCCCCGGTTAAAGAATTCCTGACCCTTTTGATTGCCTGTTAGTGTTTTAAGAAAATGAAAATAATATTCACCTGATCCTAGGACTCACGTTGGTTCTTGAAATACTTGCCCCCGAAAGGGTTTATTTCATTATAAAAAAAAGCCCCGAAAAGGGCAGGTAGGTGGAGCAACAAAGCCCCGAAAGGGGCATTTTTTGCAACGGTACACTAATATAACGACTTTCTTTGTCAGCGAGAGTTTGAATCGCAGTAGGCGACCCTGCGTTTACCGGTGTGTTTTCTAAATAAAACAGTGACCGATTATACAGAAGTCCTTGTATCCGTACGTACGACCTTCTCGTAGCGCTCTAAGAAAGCAACTGAGATAAATTTATTTATGACCTTCTTTTATAGCTTTGCCCAACATTACGGAGTACTAATCTGGGATTGGTGCGTACTTTTTCTAATGGGCGGAGCCGATAGGTATTATAAAGAGATTAGGGAAAATTCTTAGGTCAGTATTTTGAAGTCTTTTCAAAGTTATCATCGGATTGTTTTAGTAGGTATATAGAAAAAACAAAACAAAAGAAAAATAATGACCGGTCGTGGAAAAGGTGGTAAAGGACTTGGAAAAGGGGGTGCAAAACGACACCGAAAAGTTTTACGTGATAATATCCAAGGAATTACCAAACCTGCTATTAGAAGATTAGCTAGACGTGGAGGAGTAAAACGTATATCGGGATTAATTTACGAAGAAACTCGTGGAGTTTTGAAAGTGTTTTTGGAAAATGTTATTAGAGATGCCGTAACATACACTGAACATGCTAAAAGAAAAACGGTAACGGCTATGGATGTTGTTTATGCTTTAAAACTAAAACGTCAAGGTCGTACTTTATATGGTTTTGGTGGTTAATTTTCATTTTTCATATGTGAAGTAGAAGAATATGTCCTCTATTGCATTTCCATAGCATATGTATATATAAAAAAAAAACGGTTCTTTTCAGAACCACAACATAATTTGCTTGAATATGAAAATTTAAAAAAAAAAATAAATAAATAAGTAAGTAAAAAAAGAACTTACACATTAGTTTGTTCTCTTATATATAAGAACAACCTCGCATTTATTGATACGCACATACATACTACATACATGTATACATAATAGATAAGAAAATAAGCGAGTAGAGGAACTTTTATTTATTTTTATCTCATTATTTACAATTTTTGTTTCTAGTACGAACGTTTCTATTAACGATGTTAAAAATAGTCACATAACCACAATTTCAGTTATTATTACAGATGATAAGTTTTCTTATATATCAGGGCATTTTTTTCTTCTTTTTTTTTTATCTAACAGTACACGTTACACGAGAATCTCTTCTATCTCAACCAAAAAAAAAAATAGAGAAATCAACGAATCAATAAATCTATATATATATATATATATATATATATATATATATATATATATATATATAAAATGATATATCTATATTATAATCTCTTTCTATATATATATATAAAAAAAAATAATTGTGGCCCTTAAAAGGGCCGGTTTATGCATATGTATGTATTTCGATAAAATAAAGAAAAATAATATAATGAATAAAGAATTAAGCTTTCTTTTCTGTCTTTTTCGGTAAAAGTACAGCTTGAATATTGGGAAGAACACCACCTTGTGCGATGGTTACTCCAGACAACAATTTATTCAATTCTTCATCGTTTCTGATAGCTAATTGTAAATGCCTTGGAATTATACGGGTCTTTTTGTTATCTCTAGCAGCATTTCCTGCTAATTCGAGTACTTCGGCTGCCAAATATTCCATAACAGCTGCCAAATATACTGGAGCTCCGGCACCGACTCGTTCTGCATAATTGCCTTTTCTCAACAAACGATGTATACGTCCTACAGGAAATTGTAATCCAGCTCGGTTTGAGCGAGACTTTGCCTTTCCCTTTACTTTACCACCTTTACCACGTCCAGACATATTTTTTTTATATTTTCTTTTTCCAAAAAAAAAAAAAATAGAACTCAGTCAATTGATAACTATGAAGCAACCGATGCGACGAAACTAACTGTTAAACAAAAAATTTAAAACTCGACCTATCTATTTATATTAACATGCCCTACCAATGAAATTATAGCAAACGCGCAAACGTAGAAGGGCGGAGCCTATTACAATTACGTACGTTGATATAAAAGAGAGGAAAATTGTGCGTGCTGTAAATTCTAATTTTATCCACTTTTCGATAAATACGGTACGTTATCCAAGTGTTTCTATTATTTTTTTTTTTTAAAGAGAAATAATGCCACCAAAAGCTAGCGGAAAGGCAGCGAAAAAAGCCGGAAAGGCTCAAAAGAATATTTCGAAAGCCGACAAAAAGAAAAAAAGAAGGAGGAAGGAAAGTTATGCTATTTACATTTACAAAGTACTTAAGCAAGTTCATCCTGACACCGGTATATCGAGTAAAGCTATGAGTATAATGAATAGTTTTGTTAATGATATATTCGAACGTATCGCCGCCGAAGCATCCAGATTGGCTCATTATAATAAACGTTCAACAATTACAAGTAGAGAAATTCAAACTGCAGTGAGATTATTGCTTCCCGGAGAATTAGCAAAACACGCAGTCAGTGAAGGAACTAAAGCCGTTACCAAATATACCAGTTCTAAATAATAAATATAACACATCTACTATATTGACCGAAAATTTTTTATTTTATTTACTTAAATAATATCATCGACCAAAAAAAAAAAACGGTTCTTTTCAGAACCACAATACTATTTTTGTTATTTATATATGATAACAACGAACGAACGAACGACTTTAATTCAATTGAATTCTATTAAATATGAATAAAGATGATATTCCACTTAACTGAAAATTATATATATATATATATATATATATATATATATATATATATATATATATATATATATATATATATATATAAAAAACTTTCTAACGTCGCTTTTGTTTTAAAAAGTCTCATATACTAATTCATTGTCGGCTAAAGGAAAAAAAAACTCGACCGTCGGTAAAATAAAGCATACAAAGCGGTTGGTGTCGGTTATCGTTGGTTAAAGTAGTTTTTGTGGCTTCTTTGAAGTTTTGTTAAAAGTAAAAACACTCTTTTTTGTTCTTTCCAAATTGGTTTGAAATTTTAAATAAAATATGTTCATTTCCTAAAATAATATATTATACAATGTAAAAAAAATTGTCGGATAAAATATTAAATAATATTGTAATAGACAGACATATTTTGCGAATAGAGCAAAGTTCGTTTAAAGAAAATTTAATCAGTCAATCAATCTATTGTAATAATTATAATTTGCTACTACCATCATTCAATATCTAAAATGAAATATACGCGGATTCCAATATTGAAATTTGATATTTTTTTCTTATATTTAGTATGTCGGAAGATTTTTATTGAAAAATACTCATAATAATATATATTAGTTACGAACATATAGTAGAAACGTGTAGCGCAAGTCAGGGTAGACATGTCACCATTCAAATGATAATTGCGGTATTATTTCAATTGGTTTTCATATTTTTAAATATTGGTCATTATTGTGAATAGACACGTTTCTATTTACGTTCATTGTATTTTAAGAAGGACTTTTATTTAATTTCGAAATTATATCTAAAGTGCTAAGCATCGTCGGAAATAAATTTTTAACCATTTTTAAGTGGTACTTTTTTTTAATAACAAACGTTATTAGCCGTTATTAAATTATAGTAAAACCTCGGCGAAAGTTCGAAGTATACCTTAGTTAGTTCTTCGTCAATTTTTTTCATTACATTCGATTCGAAAATCTCGAGGAAACCAAGGTTTTTGAGGTTGGTTTGGTTTATGAGGTTCGTTTTTTAACTTAGTTCTATTCGTTCGTTCAGTCTTCCGTCCGCTTCATTTGAATGACTACTCTTGTAACTCATTACACGCGGAAAATTAAAAGTCTTTTATACTACTAAGTGTATATATAGAGGTGAAATTTTATATAACGAAATATAAAACTACATCCAATATTTTTTTTCTCTTTTTTTCTTTATATCAGTTTAGTGTAGTTTATCGACGATATATAATAACACACAAGGTTGTTAGTAGTTATGGCGGATATAGAAAATCAAACTTCGGTTGTAACCGCAACGTCTGCGTCTAATTCACCGCAGGTTTCGTCGTCTCCAATAAATAAAAAGGAAAAAAAAGCTAAAAATCCTAGGACCAAACCATCTCATCCACCGACTTCGGAAATGGTAAACAATGCGATCAAAGGTTTAAAGGAACGCGGAGGCTCATCTTTACAAGCAATTAAAAAATACATTGCTGCCAATTACAAAGTTGATGCAGAAAAAGTAGCGCCATTCATCAAAAAATATTTGAAAGCATCTGTAGTATCGGGATCTTTGGTACAAACTAAAGGTAAAGGAGCTTCGGGATCATTCAAGTTAGCTTCGGCAACTTCAACTGGTGGTACTTCGGCTAAAACGAATGCTATTGACAAAAAGAAAAAGAAAACAGCCGCTTCTACTACAGGCGTAACTAAATCCAAGAAAATTGTAACAGCAGCAAAACGAAATGCTATTATTGGAGGAGGAGTAGATAAATCGAAAAGTATTAAGAAATCTAATAAAGGCAAAAAAACGACAGGTACAGCAGCGGCGGCATCCTTAAAAACTTCGACGACAACAACAACACCGATTACTGATAAGAAAGGCGTTAAAGTTGCCAAAAAAACGGACAAAAAATCTTCGGCCAAAGGAGGAGTCGCCGCCGCCGCCGCCGCCGCCGCCTCCAATACAGCCAGTGCCGCATCATCCGAAATTAAAACGAAGAATCCTACTAAAGCAAAAAAATCCAATAAAGGCAGTCCCACGAAAAAGCCGAAAGCACCAAAACCGAAAACTGCGAAAGCAGCTGCTAGCAGTTCCTCTCCTAAAGCAAGAAAAGCCGCCGCCGCTCCTAAAAAGAAGAAATAAAAAGAATATTTTTTTTCTGACAGAAAGATAGTACAACAACAACAATCGAGAAGTATTATCGGACTGATGATGGGTACGACGACAATCGACAATAATAACAAATGGCCCTTATCAGGGCCACAATTTTTTCATTTATTTATGAAGAAAATGAAAAACAAATGTGTTTGTTTTGATGAAACAAGAATTTTTTGAATTTCGTTTCAATAATTGATATGTTATATTATATAAAATATTTTCATCGATCGATGTAATTGTAGGTTGTTACCTTCTAGATTTGTCTCGACCTACCTAGGATATAGTAGATATAATGTGTTTTATAAACATTCAATTATTATATGTCGATATTGTCTAAAATTTGTTAGTTAAAAATAATAATTTTTCTCTATTTCGTGTGTGTGTGTGTGTGTGTGTGTGTGTGTGTGTGTGTGTGTGTGTGTGTGCGTGCGTGCGTGCGTGCGTGCGTGCGTGCGTGCGTGCGTGCGTGCGTGCGTGTGTCTTCTTTATCCAATCAACAATCACATCTTCCTTTTATATTTCAATGTTTTCAAACGAACACCTATGTTTATATTAAGATATTATACTACTATCATAAATGTTAAATTATTTGTGGTTCTGAAAAGAAAACCGTTTTTACTTACTATATATATATATATATAAAACAAAAAATCTATTATCAAATAGATAAAATGTAATTCTATAAAAAAAAAAAAAAAATTTTTTTTGTATTTATGCTCGTTCTCCGCGAATTCTTCTAGCCAATTGGATATCCTTGGGCATAATGGTGACTCTTTTAGCATGAATGGCACACAGATTAGTATCTTCGAATAGACCTACCAAATAAGCCTCACTAGCTTCCTGGAGAGCCATAACCGCTGAACTTTGAAAACGTAAATCTGTTTTAAAATCTTGTGCTATTTCACGAACTAATCGTTGAAATGGCAATTTTCTAATAAGTAATTCGGTACTCTTTTGATAACGTCTTATCTCACGAAGAGCTACTGTACCTGGCCTATAACGATGAGGTTTTTTTACTCCTCCAGTAGCTGGTGCGCTTTTACGAGCGGCTTTCGTCGCTAATTGTTTACGAGGAGCTTTCCCTCCAGTCGATTTTCTAGCCGTTTGTTTAGTACGAGCCATCTTATTTTTTTTTTTTTTTGTAAGTATACAAGAAATTTCAATATACTAAACCGCTATAGCAGCTTGATACACACACAATGAATGAGATAAATTTATTTATGACCTTCTTTTATAGCTTTGCCCAACATTACGGAGTACTAATCTGGGATTGGTGCGTACTTTTTCTAATGGGCGGAGCCGATAGGTATTATAAAGAGATTAGGGAAAATTCTTAGGTCAGTATTTTGAAGTCTTTTCAAAGTTATCATCGGATTGTTTTAGTAGGTATATAGAAAAAACAAAACAAAAGAAAAATAATGACCGGTCGTGGAAAAGGTGGTAAAGGACTTGGAAAAGGGGGTGCAAAACGACACCGAAAAGTTTTACGTGATAATATCCAAGGAATTACCAAACCTGCTATTAGAAGATTAGCTAGACGTGGAGGAGTAAAACGTATATCGGGATTAATTTACGAAGAAACTCGTGGAGTTTTGAAAGTGTTTTTGGAAAATGTTATTAGAGATGCCGTAACATACACTGAACATGCGGTAACGGCTATGGATGTTGTTTATGCTTTAAAACGTCAAGGTCGTACTTTATATGGTTTTGGTGGTTAATTTTCATTTTTCATATGTGAAGTAGAAGAATATGTCCTCTATTGCATTTCCATAGCATATGTATATATAAAAAAAAAACGGTTCTTTTCAGAACCACAACATAATTTGCTTGAATATGAAAATTTAAAAAAAAAAATAAATAAATAAGTAAGTAAAAAAAGAACTTACACATTAGTTTGTTCTCTTATATATAAGAACAACCTCGCATTTATTGATACGCACATACATACTACATACATGTATACATAATAGATAAGAAAATAAGCGAGTAGAGGAACTTTTATTTATTTTTATCTCATTATTTACAATTTTTGTTTCTAGTACGAACGTTTCTATTAACGATGTTAAAAATAGTCACATAACCACAATTTCAGTTATTATTACAGATGATAAGTTTTCTTATATATCAGGGCATTTTTTTCTTCTTTTTTTTTTATCTAACAGTACACGTTACACGAGAATCTCTTCTATCTCAACCAAAAAAAAAAATAGAGAAATCAACGAATCAATAAATCTATATATATATATATATATATATATATATATATATATATATATATATATAAAATGATATATCTATATTATAATCTCTTTCTATATATATATATAAAAAAAAATAATTGTGGCCCTTAAAAGGGCCGGTTTATGCATATGTATGTATTTCGATAAAATAAAGAAAAATAATATAATGAATAAAGAATTAAGCTTTCTTTTCTGTCTTTTTCGGTAAAAGTACAGCTTGAATATTGGGAAGAACACCACCTTGTGCGATGGTTACTCCAGACAACAATTTATTCAATTCTTCATCGTTTCTGATAGCTAATTGTAAATGCCTTGGAATTATACGGGTCTTTTTGTTATCTCTAGCAGCATTTCCTGCTAATTCGAGTACTTCGGCTGCCAAATATTCCATAACAGCTGCCAAATATACTGGAGCTCCGGCACCGACTCGTTCTGCATAATTGCCTTTTCTCAACAAACGATGTATACGTCCTACAGGAAATTGTAATCCAGCTCGGTTTGAGCGAGACTTTGCCTTTCCCTTTACTTTACCACCTTTACCACGTCCAGACATATTTTTTTTATATTTTCTTTTTCCAAAAAAAAAAAAAATAGAACTCAGTCAATTGATAACTATGAAGCAACCGATGCGACGAAACTAACTGTTAAACAAAAAATTTAAAACTCGACCTATCTATTTATATTAACATGCCCTACCAATGAAATTATAGCAAACGCGCAAACGTAGAAGGGCGGAGCCTATTACAATTACGTACGTTGATATAAAAGAGAGGAAAATTGTGCGTGCTGTAAATTCTAATTTTATCCACTTTTCGATAAATACGGTACGTTATCCAAGTGTTTCTATTATTTTTTTTTTTTAAAGAGAAATAATGCCACCAAAAGCTAGCGGAAAGGCAGCGAAAAAAGCCGGAAAGGCTCAAAAGAATATTTCGAAAGCCGACAAAAAGAAAAAAAGAAGGAGGAAGGAAAGTTATGCTATTTACATTTACAAAGTACTTAAGCAAGTTCATCCTGACACCGGTATATCGAGTAAAGCTATGAGTATAATGAATAGTTTTGTTAATGATATATTCGAACGTATCGCCGCCGAAGCATCCAGATTGGCTCATTATAATAAACGTTCAACAATTACAAGTAGAGAAATTCAAACTGCAGTGAGATTATTGCTTCCCGGAGAATTAGCAAAACACGCAGTCAGTGAAGGAACTAAAGCCGTTACCAAATATACCAGTTCTAAATAATAAATATAACACATCTACTATATTGACCGAAAATTTTTTATTTTATTTACTTAAATAATATCATCGACCAAAAAAAAAAAACGGTTCTTTTCAGAACCACAATACTATTATTTTTGTTATTTATATATGATAACAACGAACGAACGAACGACTTTAATTCAATTGAATTCTATTAAATATGAATAAAGATGATATTCCACTTAACTGAAAATTATATATATATATATATATATATATATATATATATATATATATATATATTATATAAAAAAACTTTCTAACGTCGCTTTTGTTTTAAAAAGTCTCATATACTAATTCATTGTCGGCTAAAGGAAAAAAAAACTCGACCGTCGGTAAAATAAAGCATACAAAGCGGTTGGTGTCGGTTATCGTTGGTTAAAGTAGTTTTTGTGGCTTCTTTGAAGTTTTGTTAAAAGTAAAAACACTCTTTTTTGTTCTTTCCAAATTGGTTTGAAATTTTAAATAAAATATGTTCATTTCCTAAAATAATATATTATACAATGTAAAAAAAATTGTCGGATAAAATATTAAATAATATTGTAATAGACAGACATATTTTGCGAATAGAGCAAAGTTCGTTTAAAGAAAATTTAATCAGTCAATCAATCTATTGTAATAATTATAATTTGCTACTACCATCATTCAATATCTAAAATGAAATATACGCGGATTCCAATATTGAAATTTGATATTTTTTTCTTATATTTAGTATGTCGGAAGATTTTTATTGAAAAATACTCATAATAATATATATTAGTTACGAACATATAGTAGAAACGTGTAGCGCAAGTCAGGGTAGACATGTCACCATTCAAATGATAATTGCGGTATTATTTCAATTGGTTTTCATATTTTTAAATATTGGTCATTATTGTGAATAGACACGTTTCTATTTACGTTCATTGTATTTTAAGAAGGACTTTTATTTAATTTCGAAATTATATCTAAAGTGCTAAGCATCGTCGGAAATAAATTTTTAACCATTTTTAAGTGGTACTTTTTTTTAATAACAAACGTTATTAGCCGTTATTAAATTATAGTAAAACCTCGGCGAAAGTTCGAAGTATACCTTAGTTAGTTCTTCGTCAATTTTTTTCATTACATTCGATTCGAAAATCTCGAGGAAACCAAGGTTTTTGAGGTTGGTTTGGTTTATGAGGTTCGTTTTTTAACTTAGTTCTATTCGTTCGTTCAGTCTTCCGTCCGCTTCATTTGAATGACTACTCTTGTAACTCATTACACGCGGAAAATTAAAAGTCTTTTATACTACTAAGTGTATATATAGAGGTGAAATTTTATATAACGAAATATAAAACTACATCCAATATTTTTTTTCTCTTTTTTTCTTTATATCAGTTTAGTGTAGTTTATCGACGATATATAATAACACACAAGGTTGTTAGTAGTTATGGCGGATATAGAAAATCAAACTTCGGTTGTAACCGCAACGTCTGCGTCTAATTCACCGCAGGTTTCGTCGTCTCCAATAAATAAAAAGGAAAAAAAAGCTAAAAATCCTAGGACCAAACCATCTCATCCACCGACTTCGGAAATGGTAAACAATGCGATCAAAGGTTTAAAGGAACGCGGAGGCTCATCTTTACAAGCAATTAAAAAATACATTGCTGCCAATTACAAAGTTGATGCAGAAAAAGTAGCGCCATTCATCAAAAAATATTTGAAAGCATCTGTAGTATCGGGATCTTTGGTACAAACTAAAGGTAAAGGAGCTTCGGGATCATTCAAGTTAGCTTCGGCAACTTCAACTGGTGGTACTTCGGCTAAAACGAATGCTATTGACAAAAAGAAAAAGAAAACAGCCGCTTCTACTACAGGCGTAACTAAATCCAAGAAAATTGTAACAGCAGCAAAACGAAATGCTATTATTGGAGGAGGAGTAGATAAATCGAAAAGTATTAAGAAATCTAATAAAGGCAAAAAAACGACAGGTACAGCAGCGGCGGCATCCTTAAAAACTTCGACGACAACAACAACACCGATTACTGATAAGAAAGGCGTTAAAGTTGCCAAAAAAACGGACAAAAAATCTTCGGCCAAAGGAGGAGTCGCCGCCGCCGCCGCCGCCGCCGCCTCCAATACAGCCAGTGCCGCATCATCCGAAATTAAAACGAAGAATCCTACTAAAGCAAAAAAATCCAATAAAGGCAGTCCCACGAAAAAGCCGAAAGCACCAAAACCGAAAACTGCGAAAGCAGCTGCTAGCAGTTCCTCTCCTAAAGCAAGAAAAGCCGCCGCCGCTCCTAAAAAGAAGAAATAAAAAGAATATTTTTTTTCTGACAGAAAGATAGTACAACAATCGAGAAGTATTATCGGACTGATGATGGGTACGACGACAATCGACAATAATAACAAATGGCCCTTATCAGGGCCACAATTTTTTCATTTATTTATGAAGAAAATGAAAAACAAATGTGTTTGTTTTGATGAAACAAGAATTTTTTGAATTTCGTTTCAATAATTGATATGTTATATTATATAAAATATTTTCATCGATCGATGTAATTGTAGGTTGTTACCTTCTAGATTTGTCTCGACCTACCTAGGATATAGTAGATATAATGTGTTTTATAAACATTCAATTATTATATGTCGATATTGTCTAAAATTTGTTAGTTAAAAATAATAATTTTTCTCTATTTCGTGTGTGTGTGTGTGTGTGTGTGTGTGTGTGTGTGTGTGTGTGTGCGTGCGTGCGTGCGTGCGTGCGTGCGTGCGTGCGTGCGTGCGTGCGTGCGTGTGTCTTCTTTATCCAATCAACAATCACATCTTCCTTTTATATTTCAATGTTTTCAAACGAACACCTATGTTTATATTAAGATATTATACTACTATCATAAATGTTAAATTATTTGTGGTTCTGAAAAGAACCGTTTTTACTTACTATATATATATATATATAAAACAAAAAATCTATTATCAAATAGATAAAATGTAATTCTATAAAAAAAAAAAAAAAATTTTTTTTGTATTTATGCTCGTTCTCCGCGAATTCTTCTAGCCAATTGGATATCCTTGGGCATAATGGTGACTCTTTTAGCATGAATGGCACACAGATTAGTATCTTCGAATAGACCTACCAAATAAGCCTCACTAGCTTCCTGGAGAGCCATAACCGCTGAACTTTGAAAACGTAAATCTGTTTTAAAATCTTGTGCTATTTCACGAACTAATCGTTGAAATGGCAATTTTCTAATAAGTAATTCGGTACTCTTTTGATAACGTCTTATCTCACGAAGAGCTACTGTACCTGGCCTATAACGATGAGGTTTTTTTACTCCTCCAGTAGCTGGTGCGCTTTTACGAGCGGCTTTCGTCGCTAATTGTTTACGAGGAGCTTTCCCTCCAGTCGATTTTCTAGCCGTTTGTTTAGTACGAGCCATCTTATTTTTTTTTTTTTTTGTAAGTATACAAGAAATTTCAATATACTAAACCGCTATAGCAGCTTGATACACACACAATGAATGAGATAAATTTATTTATGACCTTCTTTTATAGCTTTGCCCAACATTACGGAGTACTAATCTGGGATTGGTGCGTACTTTTTCTAATGGTCGGAGCCGATAGGTATTATAAAGAGATTAGGGAAAATTCTTAGGTCAGTATTTTGAAGTCTTTTCAAAGTTATCATCGGATTGTTTTAGTAGGTATATAGAAAAAACAAAACAAAAGAAAAATAATGACCGGTCGTGGAAAAGGTGGTAAAGGACTTGGAAAAGGGGGTGCAAAACCCGAAAAGTTTTACGTGATAATATCCAAGGAATTACCAAACCTGCTATTAGAAGATTAGCTAGACGTGGAGGAGTAAAACGTATATCGGGATTAATTTACGAAGAAACTCGTGGAGTTTTGAAAGTGTTTTTGGAAAATGTTATTAGAGATGCCGTAACATACACTGAACATGCTAAAAGAAAAACGGTAACGGCTATGGATGTTGTTTATGCTTTAAAACGTCAAGGTCGTACTTTATATGGTTTTGGTGGTTAATTTTCATTTTTCATATGTGAAGTAGAAGAATATGTCCTCTATTGCATTTCCATAGCATATGTATATATAAAAAAAAAACGGTTCTTTTCAGAACCACAACATAATTTGCTTGAATATGAAAATTTAAAAAAAAAAATAAATAAATAAGTAAGTAAAAAAAGAACTTACACATTAGTTTGTTCTCTTATATATAAGAACAACCTCGCATTTATTGATACGCACATACATACTACATACATGTATACATAATAGATAAGAAAATAAGCGAGTAGAGGAACTTTTATTTATTTTTATCTCATTATTTACAATTTTTGTTTCTAGTACGAACGTTTCTATTAACGATGTTAAAAATAGTCACATAACCACAATTTCAGTTATTATTACAGATGATAAGTTTTCTTATATATCAGGGCATTTTTTTCTTCTTTTTTTTTTATCTAACAGTACACGTTACACGAGAATCTCTTCTATCTCAACCAAAAAAAAAAATAGAGAAATCAACGAATCAATAAATCTATATATATATATATATATATATATATATATATATATATATATATATATATATATATGATATATCTATATTATAATCTCTTTCTATATATATATATAAAAAAAAATAATTGTGGCCCTTAAAAGGGCCGGTTTATGCATATGTATGTATTTCGATAAAATAAAGAAAAATAATATAATGAATAAAGAATTAAGCTTTCTTTTCTGTCTTTTTCGGTAAAAGTACAGCTTGAATATTGGGAAGAACACCACCTTGTGCGATGGTTACTCCAGACAACAATTTATTCAATTCTTCATCGTTTCTGATAGCTAATTGTAAATGCCTTGGAATTATACGGGTCTTTTTGTTATCTCTAGCAGCATTTCCTGCTAATTCGAGTACTTCGGCTGCCAAATATTCCATAACAGCTGCCAAATATACTGGAGCTCCGGCACCGACTCGTTCTGCATAATTGCCTTTTCTCAACAAACGATGTATACGTCCTACAGGAAATTGTAATCCAGCTCGGTTTGAGCGAGACTTTGCCTTTCCCTTTACTTTACCACCTTTACCACGTCCAGACATATTTTTTTTATATTTTCTTTTTCCAAAAAAAAAAAAAATAGAACTCAGTCAATTGATAACTATGAAGCAACCGATGCGACGAAACTAACTGTTAAACAAAAAATTTAAAACTCGACCTATCTATTTATATTAACATGCCCTACCAATGAAATTATAGCAAACGCGCAAACGTAGAAGGGCGGAGCCTATTACAATTACGTACGTTGATATAAAAGAGAGGAAAATTGTGCGTGCTGTAAATTCTAATTTTATCCACTTTTCGATAAATACGGTACGTTATCCAAGTGTTTCTATTATTTTTTTTTTTTAAAGAGAAATAATGCCACCAAAAGCTAGCGGAAAGGCAGCGAAAAAAGCCGGAAAGGCTCAAAAGAATATTTCGAAAGCCGACAAAAAGAAAAAAAGAAGGAGGAAGGAAAGTTATGCTATTTACATTTACAAAGTACTTAAGCAAGTTCATCCTGACACCGGTATATCGAGTAAAGCTATGAGTATAATGAATAGTTTTGTTAATGATATATTCGAACGTATCGCCGCCGAAGCATCCAGATTGGCTCATTATAATAAACGTTCAACAATTACAAGTAGAGAAATTCAAACTGCAGTGAGATTATTGCTTCCCGGAGAATTAGCAAAACACGCAGTCAGTGAAGGAACTAAAGCCGTTACCAAATATACCAGTTCTAAATAATAAATATAACACATCTACTATATTGACCGAAAATTTTTTATTTTATTTACTTAAATAATATCATCGACCAAAAAAAAAAAACGGTTCTTTTCAGAACCACAATACTATTTTTGTTATTTATATATGATAACAACGAACGAACGAACGACTTTAATTCAATTGAATTCTATTAAATATGAATAAAGATGATATTCCACTTAACTGAAAATTATATATATATATATATATATATATATATATATATATATATATATATATATATTATAAAAAAAACTTTCTAACGTCGCTTTTGTTTTAAAAAGTCTCATATACTAATTCATTGTCGGCTAAAGGAAAAAAAAACTCGACCGTCGGTAAAATAAAGCATACAAAGCGGTTGGTGTCGGTTATCGTTGGTTAAAGTAGTTTTTGTGGCTTCTTTGAAGTTTTGTTAAAAGTAAAAACACTCTTTTTTGTTCTTTCCAAATTGGTTTGAAATTTTAAATAAAATATGTTCATTTCCTAAAATAATATATTATACAATGTAAAAAAAATTGTCGGATAAAATATTAAATAATATTGTAATAGACAGACATATTTTGCGAATAGAGCAAAGTTCGTTTAAAGAAAATTTAATCAGTCAATCAATCTATTGTAATAATTATAATTTGCTACTACCATCATTCAATATCTAAAATGAAATATACGCGGATTCCAATATTGAAATTTGATATTTTTTTCTTATATTTAGTATGTCGGAAGATTTTTATTGAAAAATACTCATAATAATATATATTAGTTACGAACATATAGTAGAAACGTGTAGCGCAAGTCAGGGTAGACATGTCACCATTCAAATGATAATTGCGGTATTATTTCAATTGGTTTTCATATTTTTAAATATTGGTCATTATTGTGAATAGACACGTTTCTATTTACGTTCATTGTATTTTAAGAAGGACTTTTATTTAATTTCGAAATTATATCTAAAGTGCTAAGCATCGTCGGAAATAAATTTTTAACCATTTTTAAGTGGTACTTTTTTTTAATAACAAACGTTATTAGCCGTTATTAAATTATAGTAAAACCTCGGCGAAAGTTCGAAGTATACCTTAGTTAGTTCTTCGTCAATTTTTTTCATTACATTCGATTCGAAAATCTCGAGGAAACCAAGGTTTTTGAGGTTGGTTTGGTTTATGAGGTTCGTTTTTTAACTTAGTTCTATTCGTTCGTTCAGTCTTCCGTCCGCTTCATTTGAATGACTACTCTTGTAACTCATTACACGCGGAAAATTAAAAGTCTTTTATACTACTAAGTGTATATATAGAGGTGAAATTTTATATAACGAAATATAAAACTACATCCAATATTTTTTTTCTCTTTTTTTCTTTATATCAGTTTAGTGTAGTTTATCGACGATATATAATAACACACAAGGTTGTTAGTAGTTATGGCGGATATAGAAAATCAAACTTCGGTTGTAACCGCAACGTCTGCGTCTAATTCACCGCAGGTTTCGTCGTCTCCAATAAATAAAAAGGAAAAAAAAGCTAAAAATCCTAGGACCAAACCATCTCATCCACCGACTTCGGAAATGGTAAACAATGCGATCAAAGGTTTAAAGGAACGCGGAGGCTCATCTTTACAAGCAATTAAAAAATACATTGCTGCCAATTACAAAGTTGATGCAGAAAAAGTAGCGCCATTCATCAAAAAATATTTGAAAGCATCTGTAGTATCGGGATCTTTGGTACAAACTAAAGGTAAAGGAGCTTCGGGATCATTCAAGTTAGCTTCGGCAACTTCAACTGGTGGTACTTCGGCTAAAACGAATGCTATTGACAAAAAGAAAAAGAAAACAGCCGCTTCTACTACAGGCGTAACTAAATCCAAGAAAATTGTAACAGCAGCAAAACGAAATGCTATTATTGGAGGAGGAGTAGATAAATCGAAAAGTATTAAGAAATCTAATAAAGGCAAAAAAACGACAGGTACAGCAGCGGCGGCATCCTTAAAAACTTCGACGACAACAACAACACCGATTACTGATAAGAAAGGCGTTAAAGTTGCCAAAAAAACGGACAAAAAATCTTCGGCCAAAGGAGGAGTCGCCGCCGCCGCCGCCGCCGCCGCCTCCAATACAGCCAGTGCCGCATCATCCGAAATTAAAACGAAGAATCCTACTAAAGCAAAAAAATCCAATAAAGGCAGTCCCACGAAAAAGCCGAAAGCACCAAAACCGAAAACTGCGAAAGCAGCTGCTAGCAGTTCCTCTCCTAAAGCAAGAAAAGCCGCCGCCGCTCCTAAAAAGAAGAAATAAAAAGAATATTTTTTTTCTGACAGAAAGATAGTACAACACAATCGAGAAGTATTATCGGACTGATGATGGGTACGACGACAATCGACAATAATAACAAATGGCCCTTATCAGGGCCACAATTTTTTCATTTATTTATGAAGAAAATGAAAAACAAATGTGTTTGTTTTGATGAAACAAGAATTTTTTGAATTTCGTTTCAATAATTGATATGTTATATTATATAAAATATTTTCATCGATCGATGTAATTGTAGGTTGTTACCTTCTAGATTTGTCTCGACCTACCTAGGATATAGTAGATAAATGTGTTTTATAAACATTCAATTATTATATGTCGATATTGTCTAAAATTTGTTAGTTAAAAATAATAATTTTTCTCTATTTCGTGTGTGTGTGTGTGTGTGTGTGTGTGTGTGTGTGTGTGTGTGCGTGCGTGCGTGCGTGCGTGCGTGCGTGCGTGCGTGCGTGCGTGCGTGCGTGTGCTTCTTTATCCAATCAACAATCACATCTTCCTTTTATATTTCAATGTTTTCAAACGAACACCTATGTTTATATTAAGATATTATACTACTATCATAAATGTTAAATTATTTGTGGTTCTGAAAAGAACCGTTTTTACTTACTATATATATATATATATAAAACAAAAAATCTATTATCAAATAGATAAAATGTAATTCTATAAAAAAAAAAAAAAAATTTTTTTTGTATTTATGCTCGTTCTCCGCGAATTCTTCTAGCCAATTGGATATCCTTGGGCATAATGGTGACTCTTTTAGCATGAATGGCACACAGATTAGTATCTTCGAATAGACCTACCAAATAAGCCTCACTAGCTTCCTGGAGAGCCATAACCGCTGAACTTTGAAAACGTAAATCTGTTTTAAAATCTTGTGCTATTTCACGAACTAATCGTTGAAATGGCAATTTTCTAATAAGTAATTCGGTACTCTTTTGATAACGTCTTATCTCACGAAGAGCTACTGTACCTGGCCTATAACGATGAGGTTTTTTTACTCCTCCAGTAGCTGGTGCGCTTTTACGAGCGGCTTTCGTCGCTAATTGTTTACGAGGAGCTTTCCCTCCAGTCGATTTTCTAGCCGTTTGTTTAGTACGAGCCATCTTATTTTTTTTTTTTTTTGTAAGTATACAAGAAATTTCAATATACTAAACCGCTATAGCAGCTTGATACACACACAATGAATGAGATAAATTTATTTATGACCTTCTTTTATAGCTTTGCCCAACATTACGGAGTACTAATCTGGGATTGGTGCGTACTTTTTCTAATGGGCGGAGCCGATAGGTATTATAAAGAGATTAGGGAAAATTCTTAGGTCAGTATTTTGAAGTCTTTTCAAAGTTATCATCGGATTGTTTTAGTAGGTATATAGAAAAAACAAAACAAAAGAAAAATAATGACCGGTCGTGGAAAAGGTGGTAAAGGACTTGGAAAAGGGGGTGCAAAACGACACCGAAAAGTTTTACGTGATAATATCCAAGGAATTACCAAACCTGCTATTAGAAGATTAGCTAGACGTGGAGGAGTAAAACGTATATCGGGATTAATTTACGAAGAAACTCGTGGAGTTTTGAAAGTGTTTTTGGAAAATGTTATTAGAGATGCCGTAACATACACTGAACATGCTAAAAGAAAAACGGTAACGGCTATGGATGTTGTTTATGCTTTAAAACGTCAAGGTCGTACTTTATATGGTTTTGGTGGTTAATTTTCATTTTTCATATGTGAAGTAGAAGAATATGTCCTCTATTGCATTTCCATAGCATATGTATATATAAAAAAAAAACGGTTCTTTTCAGAACCACAACATAATTTGCTTGAATATGAAAATTTAAAAAAAAAAATAAATAAATAAGTAAGTAAAAAAAGAACTTACACATTAGTTTGTTCTCTTATATATAAGAACAACCTCGCATTTATTGATACGCACATACATACTACATACATGTATACATAATAGATAAGAAAATAAGCGAGTAGAGGAACTTTTATTTATTTTTATCTCATTATTTACAATTTTTGTTTCTAGTACGAACGTTTCTATTAACGATGTTAAAAATAGTCACATAACCACAATTTCAGTTATTATTACAGATGATAAGTTTTCTTATATATCAGGGCATTTTTTTCTTCTTTTTTTTTTATCTAACAGTACACGTTACACGAGAATCTCTTCTATCTCAACCAAAAAAAAATATAGAGAAATCAACGAATCAATAAATCTATATATATATATATATATATATATATATATATATATATATATATATAAAATGATATATCTATATTATAATCTCTTTCTATATATATATATAAAAAAAAATAATTGTGGCCCTTAAAAGGGCCGGTTTATGCATATGTATGTATTTCGATAAAATAAAGAAAAATAATATAATGAATAAAGAATTAAGCTTTCTTTTCTGTCTTTTTCGGTAAAAGTACAGCTTGAATATTGGGAAGAACACCACCTTGTGCGATGGTTACTCCAGACAACAATTTATTCAATTCTTCATCGTTTCTGATAGCTAATTGTAAATGCCTTGGAATTATACGGGTCTTTTTGTTATCTCTAGCAGCATTTCCTGCTAATTCGAGTACTTCGGCTGCCAAATATTCCATAACAGCTGCCAAATATACTGGAGCTCCGGCACCGACTCGTTCTGCATAATTGCCTTTTCTCAACAAACGATGTATACGTCCTACAGGAAATTGTAATCCAGCTCGGTTTGAGCGAGACTTTGCCTTTCCCTTTACTTTACCACCTTTACCACGTCCAGACATATTTTTTTTATATTTTCTTTTTCCAAAAAAAAAAAAAATAGAACTCAGTCAATTGATAACTATGAAGCAACCGATGCGACGAAACTAACTGTTAAACAAAAAATTTAAAACTCGACCTATCTATTTATATTAACATGCCCTACCAATGAAATTATAGCAAACGCGCAAACGTAGAAGGGCGGAGCCTATTACAATTACGTACGTTGATATAAAAGAGAGGAAAATTGTGCGTGCTGTAAATTCTAATTTTATCCACTTTTCGATAAATACGGTACGTTATCCAAGTGTTTCTATTATTTTTTTTTTTTAAAGAGAAATAATGCCACCAAAAGCTAGCGGAAAGGCAGCGAAAAAAGCCGGAAAGGCTCAAAAGAATATTTCGAAAGCCGACAAAAAGAAAAAAAGAAGGAGGAAGGAAAGTTATGCTATTTACATTTACAAAGTACTTAAGCAAGTTCATCCTGACACCGGTATATCGAGTAAAGCTATGAGTATAATGAATAGTTTTGTTAATGATATATTCGAACGTATCGCCGCCGAAGCATCCAGATTGGCTCATTATAATAAACGTTCAACAATTACAAGTAGAGAAATTCAAACTGCAGTGAGATTATTGCTTCCCGGAGAATTAGCAAAACACGCAGTCAGTGAAGGAACTAAAGCCGTTACCAAATATACCAGTTCTAAATAATAAATATAACACATCTACTATATTGACCGAAAATTTTTTATTTTATTTACTTAAATAATATCATCGACCAAAAAAAAAAAACGGTTCTTTTCAGAACCACAATACTATTTTTGTTATTTATATATGATAACAACGAACGAACGAACGACTTTAATTCAATTGAATTCTATTAAATATGAATAAAGATGATATTCCACTTAACTGAAAATTATATATATATATATATATATATATATATATATATATATATATATATTATATAAAAAAACTTTCTAACGTCGCTTTTGTTTTAAAAAGTCTCATATACTAATTCATTGTCGGCTAAAGGAAAAAAAAACTCGACCGTCGGTAAAATAAAGCATACAAAGCGGTTGGTGTCGGTTATCGTTGGTTAAAGTAGTTTTTGTGGCTTCTTTGAAGTTTTGTTAAAAGTAAAAACACTCTTTTTTGTTCTTTCCAAATTGGTTTGAAATTTTAAATAAAATATGTTCATTTCCTAAAATAATATATTATACAATGTAAAAAAAATTGTCGGATAAAATATTAAATAATATTGTAATAGACAGACATATTTTGCGAATAGAGCAAAGTTCGTTTAAAGAAAATTTAATCAGTCAATCAATCTATTGTAATAATTATAATTTGCTACTACCATCATTCAATATCTAAAATGAAATATACGCGGATTCCAATATTGAAATTTGATATTTTTTTCTTATATTTAGTATGTCGGAAGATTTTTATTGAAAAATACTCATAATAATATATATTAGTTACGAACATATAGTAGAAACGTGTAGCGCAAGTCAGGGTAGACATGTCACCATTCAAATGATAATTGCGGTATTATTTCAATTGGTTTTCATATTTTTAAATATTGGTCATTATTGTGAATAGACACGTTTCTATTTACGTTCATTGTATTTTAAGAAGGACTTTTATTTAATTTCGAAATTATATCTAAAGTGCTAAGCATCGTCGGAAATAAATTTTTAACCATTTTTAAGTGGTACTTTTTTTTAATAACAAACGTTATTAGCCGTTATTAAATTATAGTAAAACCTCGGCGAAAGTTCGAAGTATACCTTAGTTAGTTCTTCGTCAATTTTTTTCATTACATTCGATTCGAAAATCTCGAGGAAACCAAGGTTTTTGAGGTTGGTTTGGTTTATGAGGTTCGTTTTTTAACTTAGTTCTATTCGTTCGTTCAGTCTTCCGTCCGCTTCATTTGAATGACTACTCTTGTAACTCATTACACGCGGAAAATTAAAAGTCTTTTATACTACTAAGTGTATATATAGAGGTGAAATTTTATATAACGAAATATAAAACTACATCCAATATTTTTTTTCTCTTTTTTTCTTTATATCAGTTTAGTGTAGTTTATCGACGATATATAATAACACACAAGGTTGTTAGTAGTTATGGCGGATATAGAAAATCAAACTTCGGTTGTAACCGCAACGTCTGCGTCTAATTCACCGCAGGTTTCGTCGTCTCCAATAAATAAAAAGGAAAAAAAAGCTAAAAATCCTAGGACCAAACCATCTCATCCACCGACTTCGGAAATGGTAAACAATGCGATCAAAGGTTTAAAGGAACGCGGAGGCTCATCTTTACAAGCAATTAAAAAATACATTGCTGCCAATTACAAAGTTGATGCAGAAAAAGTAGCGCCATTCATCAAAAAATATTTGAAAGCATCTGTAGTATCGGGATCTTTGGTACAAACTAAAGGTAAAGGAGCTTCGGGATCATTCAAGTTAGCTTCGGCAACTTCAACTGGTGGTACTTCGGCTAAAACGAATGCTATTGACAAAAAGAAAAAGAAAACAGCCGCTTCTACTACAGGCGTAACTAAATCCAAGAAAATTGTAACAGCAGCAAAACGAAATGCTATTATTGGAGGAGGAGTAGATAAATCGAAAAGTATTAAGAAATCTAATAAAGGCAAAAAAACGACAGGTACAGCAGCGGCGGCATCCTTAAAAACTTCGACGACAACAACAACACCGATTACTGATAAGAAAGGCGTTAAAGTTGCCAAAAAAACGGACAAAAAATCTTCGGCCAAAGGAGGAGTCGCCGCCGCCGCCGCCGCCGCCGCCTCCAATACAGCCAGTGCCGCATCATCCGAAATTAAAACGAAGAATCCTACTAAAGCAAAAAAATCCAATAAAGGCAGTCCCACGAAAAAGCCGAAAGCACCAAAACCGAAAACTGCGAAAGCAGCTGCTAGCAGTTCCTCTCCTAAAGCAAGAAAAGCCGCCGCCGCTCCTAAAAAGAAGAAATAAAAAGAATATTTTTTTTCTGACAGAAAGATAGTACAACAATCGAGAAGTATTATCGGACTGATGATGGGTACGACGACAATCGACAATAATAACAAATGGCCCTTATCAGGGCCACAATTTTTTCATTTATTTATGAAGAAAATGAAAAACAAATGTGTTTGTTTTGATGAAACAAGAATTTTTTGAATTTCGTTTCAATAATTGATATGTTATATTATATAAAATATTTTCATCGATCGATGTAATTGTAGGTTGTTACCTTCTAGATTTGTCTCGACCTACCTAGGATATAGTAGATATAATGTGTTTTATAAACATTCAATTATTATATGTCGATATTGTCTAAAATTTGTTAGTTAAAAATAATAATTTTTCTCTATTTCGTGTGTGTGTGTGTGTGTGTGTGTGTGTGTGTGTGTGTGTGTGTGTGTGCGTGCGTGCGTGCGTGCGTGCGTGCGTGTGTCTTCTTTATCCAATCAACAATCACATCTTCCTTTTATATTTCAATGTTTTCAAACGAACACCTATGTTTATATTAAGATATTATACTACTATCATAAATGTTAAATTATTTGTGGTTCTGAAAAGAACCGTTTTTACTTACTATATATATATATATATAAAACAAAAAATCTATTATCAAATAGATAAAATGTAATTCTATAAAAAAAAAAAAAAAATTTTTTTTGTATTTATGCTCGTTCTCCGCGAATTCTTCTAGCCAATTGGATATCCTTGGGCATAATGGTGACTCTTTTAGCATGAATGGCACACAGATTAGTATCTTCGAATAGACCTACCAAATAAGCCTCACTAGCTTCCTGGAGAGCCATAACCGCTGAACTTTGAAAACGTAAATCTGTTTTAAAATCTTGTGCTATTTCACGAACTAATCGTTGAAATGGCAATTTTCTAATAAGTAATTCGGTACTCTTTTGATAACGTCTTATCTCACGAAGAGCTACTGTACCTGGCCTATAACGATGAGGTTTTTTTACTCCTCCAGTAGCTGGTGCGCTTTTACGAGCGGCTTTCGTCGCTAATTGTTTACGAGGAGCTTTCCCTCCAGTCGATTTTCTAGCCGTTTGTTTAGTACGAGCCATCTTATTTTTTTTTTTTTTTGTAAGTATACAAGAAATTTCAATATACTAAACCGCTATAGCAGCTTGATACACACACAATGAATGAGATAAATTTAAAAGAGAGAGAGAGAGATTCGTTGTGAAAATTTAGGAAGGAAGGTTTTTTTTTTTTTTTTTGGTAATTTGGTTAAGATTTGTTTAGGCCCTGATATAGGAATTTTTTCCTCTGCAGGGCTGGGTGTGGGGATATTTAGTTGGGAAGTGTTTGCAGGCTGCTTCTAGCGGTGTAGTTACATTTTTTTAGTTCAAGATTTTTTTTTCTTTTTATATTTTTTTTTTTTTTGGTTTTTTTTTTATATATATTTTTTTTGTTTATTTTTTGTTTTTTCTTAATCTAATTGGGGGTGGGCGGGTACAGCTGCGGCTGTATTATTCCCTATCGTCGGACATTTGTCTGGAGAATCGGTTCTCCAGGTTGCAGGGAAACCGCAGAAAACCTGCAACTCCGACGATCGATGACGGTGGGAAGGGTGTTGGGGTTCGGAATTTATCTCACTGATATAGGGGAACTATCGAGGAAATTAAGGTAGATTTCCGGGAGATCCTCGTATGCTGTTGCAAGCAGTCGAAGAGGCGGATAAGGGAGCTTTTTTTTGGGTTTTGAGCCTAGTGGCCGCATATTGTTGGTCCAGGGGATGAGGAGGGTCTCTTTGGCAGCGGAATTATCTGATTCGATGGTTCGAATCACATATCGGGCTTGGAGGTCATTTAGGCGGCTTGGAATGGGGGTTATGTCAGTATTGACATAAACGGTGTTGCTAGGGCTAAACCTACACTTGTATTGGCAGTACCTAAGAATGGACTGCTCGCAGGTCAAGAGTCTTTTGATCAGATATTCGGGTAAGGTGCTGAAGACGTTTGCTCTATATTCGATAATGGGGCGGATGTATGTTTTATACGTATGAAGTAGGGTCAGGGGGTGGGTTCGTCCGAAATTTCCACCAAGAGCTTTGATGAGCCTGACTCGTTTCCGTACTCTGTTCAGAGTGTCATTCAGATCGGCCGTCCAATTGAGAGTGTGAGTGAATTTCACACCCAGATAGACGGCTTCTCTGCGGATTTCGAGCCCCTCTCCCCAAAGTCTCAAGTGGAGGTTTTGAGGTTGATGTTTGCGCACGGATTGGGGATGTATGAAGGCGATGGCTTGAGTTTTTTGAGAATTGAGAGTAACCCTCCATTTTCTGCACCAATCCGAAAATTGATTCAGAATATTTTGGGATTTGATATTGAGGGAGCGCATGTTTTGAGCGTAGGCGATGAGTGCGGTGTCATCCGCGTACATTTGGATTTTCACTGTTGGGTCCAGTAGGACTGGGGTGTCATACGTATAGATAATATAGAGTAGTGGGGACAGAATTGAGCCTTGTGGAACGCCAGTAAGTGGGGTGAAAGATTCGGAAAGGCAATGACCAACTTTGACTTTGATGGAGCGGTTGGTGAGATATGAATATATCAATTTTATAGTAGGAGGTGGCATGCGGATAGTCAGAAGCTTCCTAATCAGTCCGGCATGCCAGACCTGATCGAAAGCTTTTTGAACATCCATGAAAATGGCGGAGGCACACTGGTGTTGGTTCATCGCTTTGGTCAAGATGGTTTGAAGATTGGTGATGGCGTTTTGGGTGGAGTGTTTGGGCCTGAATCCGAATTGAAGTTTTGGAATAATATTAAGCTCTGTACAGAAGTCCCAGATTCTGTCTTTAATCAAACGTTCAAAGACTTTACCCAAGACGCTGATGAGCGAAATAGGGCGGTAAGATTCAGGGTTGGAAGGGTCTTTGCCGGGTTTGGGAATGAGAACCGTGTTGGCGGATTTCCAACATTGAGGAAAGTAAGAAAATGCCAGGCATGCGTCAAATAGACCGCAGAGCTTAGGGAGAGCTGTCTCAGGCAGGTTTTTTAATGCCTGTCTTGAGATTCCGTCCCGCCCGGGAGCGGAGTTCTTCCCAGCTCGGCAAGCCGATCTAACAACATCCACGGTAAATGGTGCGAGAAGTGGGATGTTCTCATTTAGTTGGGTAATCCAGTGGGGGCTCAAGGTAATGTTTTGGGTGAAGAAGTGGGTTTCATCGGCAAAGTCCCTTGAGAAATGGGGGTTGTCAGTTGGAGTAAAGACAGTTTGTAAGCTGTTTTTGAAGACGGTAGCTTTGTCTTCGGGTGAGAAATACTTTTGTCCTTGTACTTCAAGGTGTGATTCTACATGCTTTCGTTGGCCAGTTAGTCTGTAGAATTGTTGCCAAAACGCACGACCCCGTCTATAGTCCAAGTCGGCAGTGGCGGCCTCCCACTTTCTCCGCTTTTCAGCATTGATTTCCAGCCTGACTTGGGCGTTGAGACGGTTCCATTGCGTTTTGACTGCTGGGTCTCTAGTTCTAACGTACAGCCTATATAACTGTCTTTTCTGACGAATTTTGGATCGGATATTTTGAGAGATTGATATATAGTTGGTATGAACGGTGGTAAGAGGGACGGCGATGTCTTGCGCATCGATAATGAGGGATTGGAAATCCTCCGCGTATTTGTCTAGTTCTTCGGTAGTTCGAAGAATAGTGGGTTGGGGTAAATTGGTATTGATATGGTTTGCGAAGGAGATCCAGTCGGCTTTTTTGAAGTCCCGATAGGTGAAGCTAGTTGGAGGGGGTTTTATTGGGTTGAAAAAAGATGTGTTGACCAATAAAGGAACGTGGTCTGAGGTGATTGGGTCGCCTATAGAGCATTCGTCCTCGATAAGAGTGATTAATCTGTCCGTGCAGATTATGTGGTCGACGATGGAAGAGCCCAGGTGACTTACGAGTGTTGGGTTTCGGTTTTTAATCCGAGAAAGGGGAAGAGAAATTAGAGAGTCGGCGAGAATTCTGCCAGCTAGGTTGGTTGTGGTATCACCAAAAAGGGTATTCCTGGAGTTGAGGTCACCCATAATGATGGCTTTAGGAAGAGTGGATGCATATTCGAAGAGGTCGAGAGAAAGTGATTGTTGTGGGTGTTTGTAATAAGAGATGAAAGTGATAGTCTCGTTATTACACGAGATATCGATGGCTATGCAATCCAGGTTCTGTTGAGACAGAAATGGGGGTAGAGGATGGGGTGTCGAAGGGAGTCCGTTACGGACGAGAAGTCCGTTGCCGTGACAGTAGGGATTTCTGTCCAAGTGGAAAGTGGTATAGCCAGTGAAACTTGGAGGTAATTTGGAAAGAGTGTCGGTTATAGATAAGATTTGGATATTGTGAGAGCTTAATAAGTGCTTCAGTAGATGTCGTTTTCTGGCTAAACCTTGGCAATTAACGGTCCCTATTGTAAAGTCCATGGGACTTCATTTTTTAGTGGGAAGTGTTTGGTTTTTGGGTGAATGCGAAATGAATGCGGTTACCCACGCCGCTGGTTACGGTACAATTATAACCGTAAAAAGAGGGAATGAGGCGTTGTAGCGTTTCGGCTACTAGCGCCCGAGAAGTGGGGATGGCATTCATTATTGTTGTTGCCAGGATTTCAATCAGGATTTTGGTGTCGGTAGACATGTCGTAAGGAGTTTGAGGTTTTTCCAGGGTGACTGGGGCTGTATCCTGGGGGGCTTTCGGAGTTTCAATCCTTTTCGGGCAGCGGGGATGGAAGGCGGGGTGAGGTCCACCGCAATTTTTACAGGTAGGGGAGTTAGCTTTTGGGCATTTATCTGGCTTGTGACCAGAAGCACCACAGGTTGGGCAAATAGGTTTGGCGTTGCAGGTGTCTGCGGAGTGGCCGGTAGATGAACATCGGTTGCAATATTTGGGGACTGCGGGTATAGTGTTTGAATTTGAGGCTTCGCAGTAGTGCGAAAGCCCGTGGAAGTTTATACCCTTGGTTAGGGCGTGGTGGTAGGCAGTTTCGGAATCTGTAATGATTCGAAACATGGATGTGGGTTTATTTGTGGATCTAGCTATGATCCTCCAAGTTTTAAGGACAGGAAATTTCAGGATAGAAAGGATCTCAAGGAACTCTTCTTCGGTGTAAGATTGGTCTACATTCTTGCAGACCAGAGAAAAGGTGGTTTTTTTCGTTTTAGTGGTTAGAGGTTTTTGGACTCGTTGGGGAGAGTTTATAGGGATAACGACGATTTTCTCGTCGCCTATGGCGTAACGGATTTTCCTTGCCAACGTTTCGTGATTAAACGTGGAAGGAATTTTGAGGAGAGCGGTTCCATTGGGGTTGGCTTTGAGAAAGCGCATTTGTCCCCTCAATAGCTCTTGCGTATTGAGGAGATTGTAGAGCTCTCTCTGTGAGGTATATTTGGTTGGGAGGTTTCTAAGATTGAGGGTTTGAAGTGGAGGAGATTGAGCTGTGGTGTGAGGTTGTTGTTGGGTGTTGGTTTGGGATTGTTGGTGGGTTCTGGGGATCTGAGTTTGAGTTGGTGTTTGGGGTTTGATAGAATTTTGGGTATGTTGTTTTGACTTCTGGCTTTTTGTTGAGGGAATTGATTTTGAAATTAGGGGGGGAATATTTTTTTTGGGAATAGCGCCTAGTCGGGAGTAATCATCCTGTTTGGGTTTATAGCTGGCTGATTTCTGTGAGACCCTGGATGCATAGGAATCCACAGATGGTGCTGGTGATGAGCTCCTGCTATTCTCCAGTGATTTACGTTGTATATGATCTAGGGCATTGCTAAGTTGGCTAAATTCATTTGGATAGCGACGCGAGACTTCTGCGATCGTTTCTGCGAAGGTTTTCTCCTCCGAAGGAGAATTGGGGTTGGTTGGGAGTGGTGGGAATTCATCGACGGTGGATACTGGTTTACTTCTGGTTTGTATAGGGGAACGGGCTACTCGGGGCATTTTCAAAGGTGAAATTGGTAAAATTTAAAAGATCGAAAGAGTCAAATCAAGTGAGATAAAGGAATAAGGATTTCGAAAATTGAAATCCTTTGTTAGTACCTAACAAGAGTTGGCTATCAAAGCCGACAGCGGACTCACTGCCGGAGGGAGTTTCCTCCCCGGTTAAAGAATTCCTGACCCTTTTGATTGCCTGTTAGTGTTTTTTAAAAAAAATGAAAATAATATTCACCTGATCCTAGGACTCACGTTGGTTCTTGAAACACTTGCCCTGAGAAGGGTTTATTTCATTATAAAAAATAGCCCCGAAAAGGGCAGATAGGTGAAGCAACAAAGCCCCGAAAGGGGCAGTTTTGCAACTGTTTCTGTTCACGCTATATGTGACGAAGCTGTAACGTTAAATACTTTCTTTGTCAGCGAGAGTTTGAATCGCAGTAGGCGACCCTGCGTTTACCGGTGTGTTTTCTAAATAAAACAGTGACCGATTATACAGAAGTCCTTGTATCCGTACGTGCGACCTTCTCGTAGCGCTCTAAGAAAGCAACTGAGATAAATTTATTTATGACCTTCTTTTATAGCTTTGCCCAACATTACGGAGTACTAATCTGGGATTGGTGCGTACTTTTTCTAATGGGCGGAGCCGATAGGTATTATAAAGAGATTAGGGAAAATTCTTAGGTCAATCAATCCCTGTGTATCTCGAGGTGTAAACATCGATTTAATCAGTGCATATAATAGTGAGTTTGAAGTGACAAAGTGATCATAAAACGAGACAAAAATTCAGAAGTGCGGAAGCATCAAACTCGCGACGAATGGGGTCCTAAGACCTCACGGAAAAACGTGAGAGACATGAAAGTGCGTACATCCGTGTACTCAAATAAATTTGGTGAAAAACGGAAAGTGTGTGTGAAGGGAAAAACCCTAAAAACAATAGAAAATCCGAAAGTGACCGAAATGAACGGCAGCAAGAAGATTAAAGCTGGTAATAACTACTCCAGTAGCACCATGGAAGAAGATCAAGATATGATAAACCCAAATATCTCCACGAAAAACAAGTTCGGTGTCCTCAATAACGAGAATTTAGACCAAATAGGAGAAAGCTCAAGCAGCGCGCCTCTAAGACGCGAAAAAACCCTGCCACCCCTGGTTTTACTAGGCACCATACCTAAATATGATGAGATCGTAAAAGAAATCACCCATATTATAGGATCCAGAGATTTTCGCCTGATCATCAACAGAAATAGACGTGAAACGAAAATTCACTTAAAAAACAAGGATCATTATGATAAAGTAAAGAGTGAACTGAAGCAGTCACAAAGTGAGTTTTTCACATACACTGATAGGGAGGAAATCTTGAAAAAATTAGTAATGAAGGCAGCACCAGGCCTAAATCTAGAGGCTATTAAAGAAGAAATGTTGAGCGAATATCACATCAACGTAGAAAAGATAATTTCCATGAAGTCAAGAAAACAAAATGTTGAGAGTCACAGCTACCTCCTTCACTTCAAAAAAGAAGTGAATTTGAAAGACGTAAAAAATATAAGAGGTATTCAGAATATAGGCGTTAAATGGGAAATGTATATGAAGAAAAATACAGTTTCCCAATGCTTCAGATGTCAACGCTTCGGGCACTCCCAAGCAAATTGTTACGCACAACCTAACTGCGTGAAGTGCGGTAAACAGCATGATACCAAAGCATGCAATAAAACCAAAGAGGAAACACCAACATGCGTGAACTGTGGCGGCCAACACACCGCCAACTACACACAATGTGAGAAATACATTGAATACGTGGACAAAATAGAAAGACAGAAGGAGAACAGACATAAGCCCAAGGTACCTACAACAAAAAGGACATTTGTTAGTTCCAGAGTAAAAGAAAATATTAGCTTTGCTGAAGTCACCGCCGGCCCCAGCTCTACAACGAGACAACCACCTAAATACGTAAATAGCAACAACATAAAGGACAAAACGAGCGAGCTAAGCGAACTTATGAGAGAGATAAATGAAATATGCGACATAGATAAAATGATAAGTATATTGACAAATCTGAAACAAGAGCTCCTAGGAGCAAGAAACTTCCTTGAAAAAGCTCAGATATTTATGAAATATGAAAATATATATAATGGACCATAAACAAATGAACAAGAAAATAAAAATCATGCAATGGAACGCAAATAGCATAAGGAAAAAAATATACCAACTAAGAGAAGTGGCCAATAGGAGGGAACCTGACATAATAATAGTGACGGAAACAAAATGCAAAGGTAACAATACACCTCCTTTTATTCCAAACTACTCACTAACGTACAAAAATAACGAAAACAAGGCCGAAGACGGTGTAGCTATATATACAAAGACGAACATTGAATATAATAAAATAGAAACGCAGACACAATCATTAGTAACGACAGGCATCAGAATCGGCAACACAGACATCTATGCAGTATACAGGAAACCGACAGCAAGAAACACAGTAGACAACTTAAAAAGACAAGAAATCGAAAGCCTAATGGAGGGAAATCAAAGTGTCATAATGGCGGGTGACCTGAACGCTTGGCATACCGAATGGGGTGTGAACAACAAATGCACCCCCATAGGCAAAAAACTACACAAGATTGCAGAAGACAACGGGTATGTTATCTACGCCCCTGACGAGGCTACTCGAGTCAGTGGAGTGACAGGACATTCGAACTCAACCATCGACATATTCATCACAAAAAACATAACGCTCCAAAATACAAAAGCACTCGACGAACTAAACTCAGACCATAAACCTGTGGAAACGGAAACGACAAACAACGTCAAATATATTGAAATACCAGACAATGACATATACGACTACAAGAACGCCAGATGGGATAACTTTCGACAACATTTAAACAAAAACATTAACATGAACCGGTTCATAGACGACGCAGAAACAATAGACAAAGAAATAACAAAATTGACAAAAACAATACAAAAAGCAATGGCAGACCATATACCACTAATAAAGTACAAGACAAAAAACAACAAAATCAACGAGGAGACAAAAGACATGATAACGATGAAAAACAGACTAAGACGACAATACCAAAGACACCCGACACCCGAACTACGAGACAAAATCTCCGAAATAAATACAGAAATCAACGCCAGACTCGAATCACTTGAAATAGAACAATGGCATGCAAGAATCAGAAAAATAAACGAAAGCGGAAACAACGTCTGGAAAATGATCAAGGCCAAGAAAAATAGAAATAATAATGAAATACCGCCACTAATAATGGATGACATCCTGATCCAAGACCCAAACGAGAAGCTGAATGCAATAGCCGAACAAATAAGAAGAAACCATAATCTAACTAGCCACAAGTCAAACGATGAAACGAAAACACTAGTAGAAAACCAGTTCAACGACATAATGAACCAAGAAAACGACGAAACAACGAGCACAAACCCTGAGGAGGTAAAATACATCATAAGAAAAATGAAGAATAAGGCGCCAGGTGAAGATGGAATCCAGGCCATTGTTCTAAAAAATCTTCCCAAAAAGGCTGTAGTTCAGCTGTACTACATAATTAATGCAGCAATAAGACTGAATTATTTCCCAAAACCATGGAAAAATGCTAACATAATCCCGATACGAAAACCCAACAAAGAAGGCAACCGGCCAGGCAGCTATAGGCCCATATCTCTCCTCAACACCATGGGCAAAATATGGGAGAGAATTATCCAAAAAAGAATTAACTCTCACCTAGAGAAAAATAAAATAATCCGATCAGAACAATTCGGATTTAAGAAAAATCACACAACTGAACTACAGCTAGCCAGGATAATATACCACGCTAAAACGGAACTTAATAAAAAACGAAAGACAGGACTAGCTACGCTCGACCTAGAAAAAGCTTATGACACAGTGTGGGAGAAAGCACTTATATCCAAGATGAAATCAGCACAGATACCAACGAACTTAATAAAATCAATAAACAGTTACCTCACGGAAAGGACATATGAAGTCAAGTTTAAACATAGGAAAAGTAACAAATATATCATGCCCGAAGGACTCCCGCAAGGAAGTGTACTTTCTCCGACACTGTTCAACATTTTCATAAACGACATACCGACTAACGAAAAAACAAATATAGCACTATACGCAGACGATACCGCAATATATACTTCATCATTTCAAAGGAAAATTATAACAAAAAATCTAGAAACACATATAGCCGAAATAAACGAATACTGTGACAAATGGAAAATCCAAATCAACATAGAAAAAACCCAATTTATGATATTCGCAAATGACACAACACCGACACCAACGACAATAAAAATAAATAACCAAATAGTAAACGAAGACAAAACCATAAAATACCTGGGAATTCACCTCGATAGGAAACTGAATTTTGGAAAACACGTGGAAGAAACGAGAAGGAAAGCCTTAATTAGTAAGAGACATATACAACCCTACATTTACAAAACATCCCAACTTGGAAATAAACTAAAAATTGCATTATACAACGCTTACGTCAAATCTATTTTATTATATGGCTGCTCGGTATGGTGCACAACTACAAACACCAATTTCAAGAAATTACAAACAATAGAAAACGCCTGCTATAGACTGATAGCAGGTAAAAATAGATTAGAAATCAGCAACAAAGAACTTCAACGGAAATTCCAATATACACCCATCAAAGACACAATAAAAACCAGAACGAAAAAATTTTACCAAGAAAAGGTAAAATCCAACAAATTGACAGAGACAATTGGACAACAACCTTTCAATAACTCATACCGATACAGGCAGATAAATAACATACCCGAATAGAAGGCCAGGTAACTAAAGACCTGAAAAAGGGACAGATGAATAACACAAATAAATGGAACGTCAGGTAAACAAATATCTGAATAGAAGGCCAGGTAAATGATATTACCAAATAGAAGGTCAGGTCACATACCTGGACAGAAATTCCTAGGAAAACGAATATCTGAAAAGAAGGTCGGGCGACAAAGCGCCTGGAAATACCAAATCCAAAAACCCAAGCAAATCTCGTCTCACGCCGAGAAAAAGACGGGAGAAGAAATCAAATAGCGAAAAATTAGATTGCAATAAACAAGAACTAACCCTGGTGCGACAGCGGAACAGGAAGATTGAAAATGACAAACATGTCCTTGCAGACGAGAAAATCAAGCAGAAAGGCAACTTCAAATAATAATAATAATAATAATAATAATAATAATAATAATAATATTCTTAGGTCAGTATTTTGAAGTCTTTTCAAAGTTATCATCGGATTGTTTTAGTAGGTATATAGAAAAAACAAAACAAAAGAAAAATAATGACCGGTCGTGGAAAAGGTGGTAAAGGACTTGGAAAAGGGGGTGCAAAACGACACCGAAAAGTTTTACGTGATAATATCCAAGGAATTACCAAACCTGCTATTAGAAGATTAGCTAGACGTGGAGGAGTAAAACGTATATCGGGATTAATTTACGAAGAAACTCGTGGAGTTTTGAAAGTGTTTTTGGAAAATGTTATTAGAGATGCCGTAACATACACTGAACATGCTAAAAGAAAAACGGTAACGGCTATGGATGTTGTTTATGCTTTAAAACGTCAAGGTCGTACTTTATATGGTTTTGGTGGTTAATTTTCATTTTTCATATGTGAAGTAGAAGAATATGTCCTCTATTGCATTTCCATAGCATATGTATATATAAAAAAAAAACGGTTCTTTTCAGAACCACAACATAATTTGCTTGAATATGAAAATTTAAAAAAAAAAATAAATAAATAAGTAAGTAAAAAAAGAACTTACACATTAGTTTGTTCTCTTATATATAAGAACAACCTCGCATTTATTGATACGCACATACATACTACATACATGTATACATAATAGATAAGAAAATAAGCGAGTAGAGGAACTTTTATTTATTTTTATCTCATTATTTACAATTTTTGTTTCTAGTACGAACGTTTCTATTAACGATGTTAAAAATAGTCACATAACCACAATTTCAGTTATTATTACAGATGATAAGTTTTCTTATATATCAGGGCATTTTTTTCTTCTTTTTTTTTTATCTAACAGTACACGTTACACGAGAATCTCTTCTATCTCAACCAAAAAAAAAAATAGAGAAATCAACGAATCAATAAATCTATATATATATATATATATATATATATATATATATATATATATATATAAAATGATATATCTATATTATAATCTCTTTCTATATATATATATAAAAAAAAATAATTGTGGCCCTTAAAAGGGCCGGTTTATGCATATGTATGTATTTCGATAAAATAAAGAAAAATAATATAATGAATAAAGAATTAAGCTTTCTTTTCTGTCTTTTTCGGTAAAAGTACAGCTTGAATATTGGGAAGAACACCACCTTGTGCGATGGTTACTCCAGACAACAATTTATTCAATTCTTCATCGTTTCTGATAGCTAATTGTAAATGCCTTGGAATTATACGGGTCTTTTTGTTATCTCTAGCAGCATTTCCTGCTAATTCGAGTACTTCGGCTGCCAAATATTCCATAACAGCTGCCAAATATACTGGAGCTCCGGCACCGACTCGTTCTGCATAATTGCCTTTTCTCAACAAACGATGTATACGTCCTACAGGAAATTGTAATCCAGCTCGGTTTGAGCGAGACTTTGCCTTTCCCTTTACTTTACCACCTTTACCACGTCCAGACATATTTTTTTTATATTTTCTTTTTCCAAAAAAAAAAAAAATAGAACTCAGTCAATTGATAACTATGAAGCAACCGATGCGACGAAACTAACTGTTAAACAAAAAATTTAAAACTCGACCTATCTATTTATATTAACATGCCCTACCAATGAAATTATAGCAAACGCGCAAACGTAGAAGGGCGGAGCCTATTACAATTACGTACGTTGATATAAAAGAGAGGAAAATTGTGCGTGCTGTAAATTCTAATTTTATCCACTTTTCGATAAATACGGTACGTTATCCAAGTGTTTCTATTATTTTTTTTTTTTAAAGAGAAATAATGCCACCAAAAGCTAGCGGAAAGGCAGCGAAAAAAGCCGGAAAGGCTCAAAAGAATATTTCGAAAGCCGACAAAAAGAAAAAAAGAAGGAGGAAGGAAAGTTATGCTATTTACATTTACAAAGTACTTAAGCAAGTTCATCCTGACACCGGTATATCGAGTAAAGCTATGAGTATAATGAATAGTTTTGTTAATGATATATTCGAACGTATCGCCGCCGAAGCATCCAGATTGGCTCATTATAATAAACGTTCAACAATTACAAGTAGAGAAATTCAAACTGCAGTGAGATTATTGCTTCCCGGAGAATTAGCAAAACACGCAGTCAGTGAAGGAACTAAAGCCGTTACCAAATATACCAGTTCTAAATAATAAATATAACACATCTACTATATTGACCGAAAATTTTTTATTTTATTTACTTAAATAATATCATCGACCAAAAAAAAAAAACGGTTCTTTTCAGAACCACAATACTATTTTTGTTATTTATATATGATAACAACGAACGAACGAACGACTTTAATTCAATTGAATTCTATTAAATATGAATAAAGATGATATTCCACTTAACTGAAAATTATATATATATATATATATATATATATATATATATATATATATATATATTATATAAAAAAACTTTCTAACGTCGCTTTTGTTTTAAAAAGTCTCATATACTAATTCATTGTCGGCTAAAGGAAAAAAAAACTCGACCGTCGGTAAAATAAAGCATACAAAGCGGTTGGTGTCGGTTATCGTTGGTTAAAGTAGTTTTTGTGGCTTCTTTGAAGTTTTGTTAAAAGTAAAAACACTCTTTTTTGTTCTTTCCAAATTGGTTTGAAATTTTAAATAAAATATGTTCATTTCCTAAAATAATATATTATACAATGTAAAAAAAATTGTCGGATAAAATATTAAATAATATTGTAATAGACAGACATATTTTGCGAATAGAGCAAAGTTCGTTTAAAGAAAATTTAATCAGTCAATCAATCTATTGTAATAATTATAATTTGCTACTACCATCATTCAATATCTAAAATGAAATATACGCGGATTCCAATATTGAAATTTGATATTTTTTTCTTATATTTAGTATGTCGGAAGATTTTTATTGAAAAATACTCATAATAATATATATTAGTTACGAACATATAGTAGAAACGTGTAGCGCAAGTCAGGGTAGACATGTCACCATTCAAATGATAATTGCGGTATTATTTCAATTGGTTTTCATATTTTTAAATATTGGTCATTATTGTGAATAGACACGTTTCTATTTACGTTCATTGTATTTTAAGAAGGACTTTTATTTAATTTCGAAATTATATCTAAAGTGCTAAGCATCGTCGGAAATAAATTTTTAACCATTTTTAAGTGGTACTTTTTTTTAATAACAAACGTTATTAGCCGTTATTAAATTATAGTAAAACCTCGGCGAAAGTTCGAAGTATACCTTAGTTAGTTCTTCGTCAATTTTTTTCATTACATTCGATTCGAAAATCTCGAGGAAACCAAGGTTTTTGAGGTTGGTTTGGTTTATGAGGTTCGTTTTTTAACTTAGTTCTATTCGTTCGTTCAGTCTTCCGTCCGCTTCATTTGAATGACTACTCTTGTAACTCATTACACGCGGAAAATTAAAAGTCTTTTATACTACTAAGTGTATATATAGAGGTGAAATTTTATATAACGAAATATAAAACTACATCCAATATTTTTTTTCTCTTTTTTTCTTTATATCAGTTTAGTGTAGTTTATCGACGATATATAATAACACACAAGGTTGTTAGTAGTTATGGCGGATATAGAAAATCAAACTTCGGTTGTAACCGCAACGTCTGCGTCTAATTCACCGCAGGTTTCGTCGTCTCCAATAAATAAAAAGGAAAAAAAAGCTAAAAATCCTAGGACCAAACCATCTCATCCACCGACTTCGGAAATGGTAAACAATGCGATCAAAGGTTTAAAGGAACGCGGAGGCTCATCTTTACAAGCAATTAAAAAATACATTGCTGCCAATTACAAAGTTGATGCAGAAAAAGTAGCGCCATTCATCAAAAAATATTTGAAAGCATCTGTAGTATCGGGATCTTTGGTACAAACTAAAGGTAAAGGAGCTTCGGGATCATTCAAGTTAGCTTCGGCAACTTCAACTGGTGGTACTTCGGCTAAAACGAATGCTATTGACAAAAAGAAAAAGAAAACAGCCGCTTCTACTACAGGCGTAACTAAATCCAAGAAAATTGTAACAGCAGCAAAACGAAATGCTATTATTGGAGGAGGAGTAGATAAATCGAAAAGTATTAAGAAATCTAATAAAGGCAAAAAAACGACAGGTACAGCAGCGGCGGCATCCTTAAAAACTTCGACGACAACAACAACACCGATTACTGATAAGAAAGGCGTTAAAGTTGCCAAAAAAACGGACAAAAAATCTTCGGCCAAAGGAGGAGTCGCCGCCGCCGCCGCCGCCGCCGCCGCCTCCAATACAGCCAGTGCCGCATCATCCGAAATTAAAACGAAGAATCCTACTAAAGCAAAAAAATCCAATAAAGGCAGTCCCACGAAAAAGCCGAAAGCACCAAAACCGAAAACTGCGAAAGCAGCTGCTAGCAGTTCCTCTCCTAAAGCAAGAAAAGCCGCCGCCGCTCCTAAAAAGAAGAAATAAAAAGAATATTTTTTTTCTGACAGAAAGATAGTACAACAATCGAGAAGTATTATCGGACTGATGATGGGTACGACGACAATCGACAATAATAACAAATGGCCCTTATCAGGGCCACAATTTTTTCATTTATTTATGAAGAAAATGAAAAACAAATGTGTTTGTTTTGATGAAACAAGAATTTTTTGAATTTCGTTTCAATAATTGATATGTTATATTATATAAAATATTTTCATCGATCGATGTAATTGTAGGTTGTTACCTTCTAGATTTGTCTCGACCTACCTAGGATATAGTAGATATAATGTGTTTTATAAACATTCAATTATTATATGTCGATATTGTCTAAAATTTGTTAGTTAAAAATAATAATTTTTCTCTATTTCGTGTGTGTGTGTGTGTGTGTGTGTGTGTGTGTGTGTGTGTGTGTGTGTGTGCGTGCGTGCGTGCGTGCGTGCGTGCGTGCGTGCGTGCGTGCGTGCGTGCGTGCGTGCGTGTGTCTTCTTTATCCAATCAACAATCACATCTTCCTTTTATATTTCAATGTTTTCAAACGAACACCTATGTTTATATTAAGATATTATACTACTATCATAAATGTTAAATTATTTGTGGTTCTGAAAAGAACCGTTTTTACTTACTATATATATATATATATAAAACAAAAAATCTATTATCAAATAGATAAAATGTAATTCTATAAAAAAAAAAAAAAAATTTTTTTTGTATTTATGCTCGTTCTCCGCGAATTCTTCTAGCCAATTGGATATCCTTGGGCATAATGGTGACTCTTTTAGCATGAATGGCACACAGATTAGTATCTTCGAATAGACCTACCAAATAAGCCTCACTAGCTTCCTGGAGAGCCATAACCGCTGAACTTTGAAAACGTAAATCTGTTTTAAAATCTTGTGCTATTTCACGAACTAATCGTTGAAATGGCAATTTTCTAATAAGTAATTCGGTACTCTTTTGATAACGTCTTATCTCACGAAGAGCTACTGTACCTGGCCTATAACGATGAGGTTTTTTTACTCCTCCAGTAGCTGGTGCGCTTTTACGAGCGGCTTTCGTCGCTAATTGTTTACGAGGAGCTTTCCCTCCAGTCGATTTTCTAGCCGTTTGTTTAGTACGAGCCATCTTATTTTTTTTTTTTTTTGTAAGTATACAAGAAATTTCAATATACTAAACCGCTATAGCAGCTTGATACACACACAATGAATGAGATAAATTTATTTATGACCTTCTTTTATAGCTTTGCCCAACATTACGGAGTACTAATCTGGGATTGGTGCGTACTTTTTCTAATGGTCGGAGCCGATAGGTATTATAAAGAGATTAGGGAAAATTCTTAGGTCAGTATTTTGAAGTCTTTTCAAAGTTATCATCGGATTGTTTTAGTAGGTATATAGAAAAAACAAAACAAAAGAAAAATAATGACCGGTCGTGGAAAAGGTGGTAAAGGACTTGGAAAAGGGGGTGCAAAACGACACCGAAAAGTTTTACGTGATAATATCCAAGGAATTACCAAACCTGCTATTAGAAGATTAGCTAGACGTGGAGGAGTAAAACGTATATCGGGATTAATTTACGAAGAAACTCGTGGAGTTTTGAAAGTGTTTTTGGAAAATGTTATTAGAGATGCCGTAACATACACTGAACATGCTAAAAGAAAAACGGTAACGGCTATGGATGTTGTTTATGCTTTAAAACGTCAAGGTCGTACTTTATATGGTTTTGGTGGTTAATTTTCATTTTTCATATGTGAAGTAGAAGAATATGTCCTCTATTGCATTTCCATAGCATATGTATATATAAAAAAAAAACGGTTCTTTTCAGAACCACAACATAATTTGCTTGAATATGAAAATTTAAAAAAAAAAATAAATAAATAAGTAAGTAAAAAAAGAACTTACACATTAGTTTGTTCTCTTATATATAAGAACAACCTCGCATTTATTGATACGCACATACATACTACATACATGTATACATAATAGATAAGAAAATAAGCGAGTAGAGGAACTTTTATTTATTTTTATCTCATTATTTACAATTTTTGTTTCTAGTACGAACGTTTCTATTAACGATGTTAAAAATAGTCACATAACCACAATTTCAGTTATTATTACAGATGATAAGTTTTCTTATATATCAGGGCATTTTTTTCTTCTTTTTTTTTTATCTAACAGTACACGTTACACGAGAATCTCTTCTATCTCAACCAAAAAAAAAAATAGAGAAATCAACGAATCAATAAATCTATATATATATATATATATATATATATATATATATATATATATATATAAAATGATATATCTATATTATAATCTCTTTCTATATATATATATAAAAAAAAATAATTGTGGCCCTTAAAAGGGCCGGTTTATGCATATGTATGTATTTCGATAAAATAAAGAAAAATAATATAATGAATAAAGAATTAAGCTTTCTTTTCTGTCTTTTTCGGTAAAAGTACAGCTTGAATATTGGGAAGAACACCACCTTGTGCGATGGTTACTCCAGACAACAATTTATTCAATTCTTCATCGTTTCTGATAGCTAATTGTAAATGCCTTGGAATTATACGGGTCTTTTTGTTATCTCTAGCAGCATTTCCTGCTAATTCGAGTACTTCGGCTGCCAAATATTCCATAACAGCTGCCAAATATACTGGAGCTCCGGCACCGACTCGTTCTGCATAATTGCCTTTTCTCAACAAACGATGTATACGTCCTACAGGAAATTGTAATCCAGCTCGGTTTGAGCGAGACTTTGCCTTTCCCTTTACTTTACCACCTTTACCACGTCCAGACATATTTTTTTTATATTTTCTTTTTCCAAAAAAAAAAAAAATAGAACTCAGTCAATTGATAACTATGAAGCAACCGATGCGACGAAACTAACTGTTAAACAAAAAATTTAAAACTCGACCTATCTATTTATATTAACATGCCCTACCAATGAAATTATAGCAAACGCGCAAACGTAGAAGGGCGGAGCCTATTACAATTACGTACGTTGATATAAAAGAGAGGAAAATTGTGCGTGCTGTAAATTCTAATTTTATCCACTTTTCGATAAATACGGTACGTTATCCAAGTGTTTCTATTATTTTTTTTTTTTAAAGAGAAATAATGCCACCAAAAGCTAGCGGAAAGGCAGCGAAAAAAGCCGGAAAGGCTCAAAAGAATATTTCGAAAGCCGACAAAAAGAAAAAAAGAAGGAGGAAGGAAAGTTATGCTATTTACATTTACAAAGTACTTAAGCAAGTTCATCCTGACACCGGTATATCGAGTAAAGCTATGAGTATAATGAATAGTTTTGTTAATGATATATTCGAACGTATCGCCGCCGAAGCATCCAGATTGGCTCATTATAATAAACGTTCAACAATTACAAGTAGAGAAATTCAAACTGCAGTGAGATTATTGCTTCCCGGAGAATTAGCAAAACACGCAGTCAGTGAAGGAACTAAAGCCGTTACCAAATATACCAGTTCTAAATAATAAATATAACACATCTACTATATTGACCGAAAATTTTTTATTTTATTTACTTAAATAATATCATCGACCAAAAAAAAAAAACGGTTCTTTTCAGAACCACAATACTATTTTTGTTATTTATATATGATAACAACGAACGAACGAACGACTTTAATTCAATTGAATTCTATTAAATATGAATAAAGATGATATTCCACTTAACTGAAAATTATATATATATATATATATATATATATATATATATATATATATATATATATATATATTATATAAAAAAACTTTCTAACGTCGCTTTTGTTTTAAAAAGTCTCATATACTAATTCATTGTCGGCTAAAGGAAAAAAAAACTCGACCGTCGGTAAAATAAAGCATACAAAGCGGTTGGTGTCGGTTATCGTTGGTTAAAGTAGTTTTTGTGGCTTCTTTGAAGTTTTGTTAAAAGTAAAAACACTCTTTTTTGTTCTTTCCAAATTGGTTTGAAATTTTAAATAAAATATGTTCATTTCCTAAAATAATATATTATACAATGTAAAAAAAATTGTCGGATAAAATATTAAATAATATTGTAATAGACAGACATATTTTGCGAATAGAGCAAAGTTCGTTTAAAGAAAATTTAATCAGTCAATCAATCTATTGTAATAATTATAATTTGCTACTACCATCATTCAATATCTAAAATGAAATATACGCGGATTCCAATATTGAAATTTGATATTTTTTTCTTATATTTAGTATGTCGGAAGATTTTTATTGAAAAATACTCATAATAATATATATTAGTTACGAACATATAGTAGAAACGTGTAGCGCAAGTCAGGGTAGACATGTCACCATTCAAATGATAATTGCGGTATTATTTCAATTGGTTTTCATATTTTTAAATATTGGTCATTATTGTGAATAGACACGTTTCTATTTACGTTCATTGTATTTTAAGAAGGACTTTTATTTAATTTCGAAATTATATCTAAAGTGCTAAGCATCGTCGGAAATAAATTTTTAACCATTTTTAAGTGGTACTTTTTTTTAATAACAAACGTTATTAGCCGTTATTAAATTATAGTAAAACCTCGGCGAAAGTTCGAAGTATACCTTAGTTAGTTCTTCGTCAATTTTTTTCATTACATTCGATTCGAAAATCTCGAGGAAACCAAGGTTTTTGAGGTTGGTTTGGTTTATGAGGTTCGTTTTTTAACTTAGTTCTATTCGTTCGTTCAGTCTTCCGTCCGCTTCATTTGAATGACTACTCTTGTAACTCATTACACGCGGAAAATTAAAAGTCTTTTATACTACTAAGTGTATATATAGAGGTGAAATTTTATATAACGAAATATAAAACTACATCCAATATTTTTTTTCTCTTTTTTTCTTTATATCAGTTTAGTGTAGTTTATCGACGATATATAATAACACACAAGGTTGTTAGTAGTTATGGCGGATATAGAAAATCAAACTTCGGTTGTAACCGCAACGTCTGCGTCTAATTCACCGCAGGTTTCGTCGTCTCCAATAAATAAAAAGGAAAAAAAAGCTAAAAATCCTAGGACCAAACCATCTCATCCACCGACTTCGGAAATGGTAAACAATGCGATCAAAGGTTTAAAGGAACGCGGAGGCTCATCTTTACAAGCAATTAAAAAATACATTGCTGCCAATTACAAAGTTGATGCAGAAAAAGTAGCGCCATTCATCAAAAAATATTTGAAAGCATCTGTAGTATCGGGATCTTTGGTACAAACTAAAGGTAAAGGAGCTTCGGGATCATTCAAGTTAGCTTCGGCAACTTCAACTGGTGGTACTTCGGCTAAAACGAATGCTATTGACAAAAAGAAAAAGAAAACAGCCGCTTCTACTACAGGCGTAACTAAATCCAAGAAAATTGTAACAGCAGCAAAACGAAATGCTATTATTGGAGGAGGAGTAGATAAATCGAAAAGTATTAAGAAATCTAATAAAGGCAAAAAAACGACAGGTACAGCAGCGGCGGCATCCTTAAAAACTTCGACGACAACAACAACACCGATTACTGATAAGAAAGGCGTTAAAGTTGCCAAAAAAACGGACAAAAAATCTTCGGCCAAAGGAGGAGTCGCCGCCGCCGCCGCCGCCGCCGCCTCCAATACAGCCAGTGCCGCATCATCCGAAATTAAAACGAAGAATCCTACTAAAGCAAAAAAATCCAATAAAGGCAGTCCCACGAAAAAGCCGAAAGCACCAAAACCGAAAACTGCGAAAGCAGCTGCTAGCAGTTCCTCTCCTAAAGCAAGAAAAGCCGCCGCCGCTCCTAAAAAGAAGAAATAAAAAGAATATTTTTTTTCTGACAGAAAGATAGTACAACAATCGAGAAGTATTATCGGACTGATGATGGGTACGACGACAATCGACAATAATAACAAATGGCCCTTATCAGGGCCACAATTTTTTCATTTATTTATGAAGAAAATGAAAAACAAATGTGTTTGTTTTGATGAAACAAGAATTTTTTGAATTTCGTTTCAATAATTGATATGTTATATTATATAAAATATTTTCATCGATCGATGTAATTGTAGGTTGTTACCTTCTAGATTTGTCTCGACCTACCTAGGATATAGTAGATATAATGTGTTTTATAAACATTCAATTATTATATGTCGATATTGTCTAAAATTTGTTAGTTAAAAATAATAATTTTTCTCTATTTCGTGTGTGTGTGTGTGTGTGTGTGTGTGTGTGTGTGTGTGTGTGTGTGTGTGCGTGCGTGCGTGCGTGCGTGCGTGCGTGCGTGCGTGCGTGCGTGTGTCTTCTTTATCCAATCAACAATCACATCTTCCTTTTATATTTCAATGTTTTCAAACGAACACCTATGTTTATATTAAGATATTATAATACTATCATAAATGTTAAATTATTTGTGGTTCTGAAAAGAACCGTTTTTACTTACTATATATATATATATATAAAACAAAAAATCTATTATCAAATAGATAAAATGTAATTCTATAAAAAAAAAAAAAAAATTTTTTTTGTATTTATGCTCGTTCTCCGCGAATTCTTCTAGCCAATTGGATATCCTTGGGCATAATGGTGACTCTTTTAGCATGAATGGCACACAGATTAGTATCTTCGAATAGACCTACCAAATAAGCCTCACTAGCTTCCTGGAGAGCCATAACCGCTGAACTTTGAAAACGTAAATCTGTTTTAAAATCTTGTGCTATTTCACGAACTAATCGTTGAAATGGCAATTTTCTAATAAGTAATTCGGTACTCTTTTGATAACGTCTTATCTCACGAAGAGCTACTGTACCTGGCCTATAACGATGAGGTTTTTTTACTCCTCCAGTAGCTGGTGCGCTTTTACGAGCGGCTTTCGTCGCTAATTGTTTACGAGGAGCTTTCCCTCCAGTCGATTTTCTAGCCGTTTGTTTAGTACGAGCCATCTTATTTTTTTTTTTTTTTGTAAGTATACAAGAAATTTCAATATACTAAACCGCTATAGCAGCTTGATACACACACAATGAATGAGATAAATTTATTTATGACCTTCTTTTATAGCTTTGCCCAACATTACGGAGTACTAATCTGGGATTGGTGCGTACTTTTTCTAATGGGCGGAGCCGATAGGTATTATAAAGAGATTAGGGAAAATTCTTAGGTCAGTATTTTGAAGTCTTTTCAAAGTTATCATCGGATTGTTTTAGTAGGTATATAGAAAAAACAAAACAAAAGAAAAATAATGACCGGTCGTGGAAAAGGTGGTAAAGGACTTGGAAAAGGGGGTGCAAAACGACACCGAAAAGTTTTACGTGATAATATCCAAGGAATTACCAAACCTGCTATTAGAAGATTAGCTAGACGTGGAGGAGTAAAACGTATATCGGGATTAATTTACGAAGAAACTCGTGGAGTTTTGAAAGTGTTTTTGGAAAATGTTATTAGAGATGCCGTAACATACACTGAACATGCTAAAAGAAAAACGGTAACGGCTATGGATGTTGTTTATGCTTTAAAACGTCAAGGTCGTACTTTATATGGTTTTGGTGGTTAATTTTCATTTTTCATATGTGAAGTAGAAGAATATGTCCTCTATTGCATTTCCATAGCATATGTATATATAAAAAAAAAACGGTTCTTTTCAGAACCACAACATAATTTGCTTGAATATGAAAATTTAAAAAAAAAAATAAATAAATAAGTAAGTAAAAAAAGAACTTACACATTAGTTTGTTCTCTTATATATAAGAACAACCTCGCATTTATTGATACGCACATACATACTACATACATGTATACATAATAGATAAGAAAATAAGCGAGTAGAGGAACTTTTATTTATTTTTATCTCATTATTTACAATTTTTGTTTCTAGTACGAACGTTTCTATTAACGATGTTAAAAATAGTCACATAACCACAATTTCAGTTATTATTACAGATGATAAGTTTTCTTATATATCAGGGCATTTTTTTTTTTTCTTTTTTTTTTATCTAACAGTACACGTTACACGAGAATCTCTTCTATCTCAACCAAAAAAAAAAATAGAGAAATCAACGAATCAATAAATCTATATATATATATATATATATATATATATATATATATATATATATATATATAAAATGATATATCTATATTATAATCTCTTTCTATATATATATATAAAAAAAAATAATTGTGGCCCTTAAAAGGGCCGGTTTATGCATATGTATGTATTTCGATAAAATAAAGAAAAATAATATAATGAATAAAGAATTAAGCTTTCTTTTCTGTCTTTTTCGGTAAAAGTACAGCTTGAATATTGGGAAGAACACCACCTTGTGCGATGGTTACTCCAGACAACAATTTATTCAATTCTTCATCGTTTCTGATAGCTAATTGTAAATGCCTTGGAATTATACGGGTCTTTTTGTTATCTCTAGCAGCATTTCCTGCTAATTCGAGTACTTCGGCTGCCAAATATTCCATAACAGCTGCCAAATATACTGGAGCTCCGGCACCGACTCGTTCTGCATAATTGCCTTTTCTCAACAAACGATGTATACGTCCTACAGGAAATTGTAATCCAGCTCGGTTTGAGCGAGACTTTGCCTTTCCCTTTACTTTACCACCTTTACCACGTCCAGACATATTTTTTTTATATTTTCTTTTTCCAAAAAAAAAAAAAATAGAACTCAGTCAATTGATAACTATGAAGCAACCGATGCGACGAAACTAACTGTTAAACAAAAAATTTAAAACTCGACCTATCTATTTATATTAACATGCCCTACCAATGAAATTATAGCAAACGCGCAAACGTAGAAGGGCGGAGCCTATTACAATTACGTACGTTGATATAAAAGAGAGGAAAATTGTGCGTGCTGTAAATTCTAATTTTATCCACTTTTCGATAAATACGGTACGTTATCCAAGTGTTTCTATTATTTTTTTTTTTTAAAGAGAAATAATGCCACCAAAAGCTAGCGGAAAGGCAGCGAAAAAAGCCGGAAAGGCTCAAAAGAATATTTCGAAAGCCGACAAAAAGAAAAAAAGAAGGAGGAAGGAAAGTTATGCTATTTACATTTACAAAGTACTTAAGCAAGTTCATCCTGACACCGGTATATCGAGTAAAGCTATGAGTATAATGAATAGTTTTGTTAATGATATATTCGAACGTATCGCCGCCGAAGCATCCAGATTGGCTCATTATAATAAACGTTCAACAATTACAAGTAGAGAAATTCAAACTGCAGTGAGATTATTGCTTCCCGGAGAATTAGCAAAACACGCAGTCAGTGAAGGAACTAAAGCCGTTACCAAATATACCAGTTCTAAATAATAAATATAACACATCTACTATATTGACCGAAAATTTTTTATTTTATTTACTTAAATAATATCATCGACCAAAAAAAAAAAACGGTTCTTTTCAGAACCACAATACTATTTTTGTTATTTATATATGATAACAACGAACGAACGAACGACTTTAATTCAATTGAATTCTATTAAATATGAATAAAGATGATATTCCACTTAACTGAAAATTATATATATATATATATATATATATATATATATATATATATATATATATATATATATATATATTATATAAAAAAACTTTCTAACGTCGCTTTTGTTTTAAAAAGTCTCATATACTAATTCATTGTCGGCTAAAGGAAAAAAAAACTCGACCGTCGGTAAAATAAAGCATACAAAGCGGTTGGTGTCGGTTATCGTTGGTTAAAGTAGTTTTTGTGGCTTCTTTGAAGTTTTGTTAAAAGTAAAAACACTCTTTTTTGTTCTTTCCAAATTGGTTTGAAATTTTAAATAAAATATGTTCATTTCCTAAAATAATATATTATACAATGTAAAAAAAATTGTCGGATAAAATATTAAATAATATTGTAATAGACAGACATATTTTGCGAATAGAGCAAAGTTCGTTTAAAGAAAATTTAATCAGTCAATCAATCTATTGTAATAATTATAATTTGCTACTACCATCATTCAATATCTAAAATGAAATATACGCGGATTCCAATATTGAAATTTGATATTTTTTTCTTATATTTAGTATGTCGGAAGATTTTTATTGAAAAATACTCATAATAATATATATTAGTTACGAACATATAGTAGAAACGTGTAGCGCAAGTCAGGGTAGACATGTCACCATTCAAATGATAATTGCGGTATTATTTCAATTGGTTTTCATATTTTTAAATATTGGTCATTATTGTGAATAGACACGTTTCTATTTACGTTCATTGTATTTTAAGAAGGACTTTTATTTAATTTCGAAATTATATCTAAAGTGCTAAGCATCGTCGGAAATAAATTTTTAACCATTTTTAAGTGGTACTTTTTTTTAATAACAAACGTTATTAGCCGTTATTAAATTATAGTAAAACCTCGGCGAAAGTTCGAAGTATACCTTAGTTAGTTCTTCGTCAATTTTTTTCATTACATTCGATTCGAAAATCTCGAGGAAACCAAGGTTTTTGAGGTTGGTTTGGTTTATGAGGTTCGTTTTTTAACTTAGTTCTATTCGTTCGTTCAGTCTTCCGTCCGCTTCATTTGAATGACTACTCTTGTAACTCATTACACGCGGAAAATTAAAAGTCTTTTATACTACTAAGTGTATATATAGAGGTGAAATTTTATATAACGAAATATAAAACTACATCCAATATTTTTTTTCTCTTTTTTTCTTTATATCAGTTTAGTGTAGTTTATCGACGATATATAATAACACACAAGGTTGTTAGTAGTTATGGCGGATATAGAAAATCAAACTTCGGTTGTAACCGCAACGTCTGCGTCTAATTCACCGCAGGTTTCGTCGTCTCCAATAAATAAAAAGGAAAAAAAAGCTAAAAATCCTAGGACCAAACCATCTCATCCACCGACTTCGGAAATGGTAAACAATGCGATCAAAGGTTTAAAGGAACGCGGAGGCTCATCTTTACAAGCAATTAAAAAATACATTGCTGCCAATTACAAAGTTGATGCAGAAAAAGTAGCGCCATTCATCAAAAAATATTTGAAAGCATCTGTAGTATCGGGATCTTTGGTACAAACTAAAGGTAAAGGAGCTTCGGGATCATTCAAGTTAGCTTCGGCAACTTCAACTGGTGGTACTTCGGCTAAAACGAATGCTATTGACAAAAAGAAAAAGAAAACAGCCGCTTCTACTACAGGCGTAACTAAATCCAAGAAAATTGTAACAGCAGCAAAACGAAATGCTATTATTGGAGGAGGAGTAGATAAATCGAAAAGTATTAAGAAATCTAATAAAGGCAAAAAAACGACAGGTACAGCAGCGGCGGCATCCTTAAAAACTTCGACGACAACAACAACACCGATTACTGATAAGAAAGGCGTTAAAGTTGCCAAAAAAACGGACAAAAAATCTTCGGCCAAAGGAGGAGTCGCCGCCGCCGCCTCCAATACAGCCAGTGCCGCATCATCCGAAATTAAAACGAAGAATCCTACTAAAGCAAAAAAATCCAATAAAGGCAGTCCCACGAAAAAGCCGAAAGCACCAAAACCGAAAACTGCGAAAGCAGCTGCTAGCAGTTCCTCTCCTAAAGCAAGAAAAGCCGCCGCCGCTCCTAAAAAGAAGAAATAAAAAGAATATTTTTTTTCTGACAGAAAGATAGTACAACAATCGAGAAGTATTATCGGACTGATGATGGGTACGACGACAATCGACAATAATAACAAATGGCCCTTATCAGGGCCACAATTTTTTCATTTATTTATGAAGAAAATGAAAAACAAATGTGTTTGTTTTGATGAAACAAGAATTTTTTGAATTTCGTTTCAATAATTGATATGTTATATTATATAAAATATTTTCATCGATCGATGTAATTGTAGGTTGTTACCTTCTAGATTTGTCTCGACCTACCTAGGATATAGTAGATATAATGTGTTTTATAAACATTCAATTATTATATGTCGATATTGTCTAAAATTTGTTAGTTAAAAATAATAATTTTTCTCTATTTCGTGTGTGTGTGTGTGTGTGTGTGTGTGTGTGTGTGTGTGTGTGTGCGTGCGTGCGTGCGTGCGTGCGTGTGTCTTCTTTATCCAATCAACAATCACATCTTCCTTTTATATTTCAATGTTTTCAAACGAACACCTATGTTTATATTAAGATATTATACTACTATCATAAATGTTAAATTATTTGTGGTTCTGAAAAGAACCGTTTTTACTTACTATATATATATATATATAAAACAAAAAATCTATTATCAAATAGATAAAATGTAATTCTATAAAAAAAAAAAAAAAATTTTTTTTGTATTTATGCTCGTTCTCCGCGAATTCTTCTAGCCAATTGGATATCCTTGGGCATAATGGTGACTCTTTTAGCATGAATGGCACACAGATTAGTATCTTCGAATAGACCTACCAAATAAGCCTCACTAGCTTCCTGGAGAGCCATAACCGCTGAACTTTGAAAACGTAAATCTGTTTTAAAATCTTGTGCTATTTCACGAACTAATCGTTGAAATGGCAATTTTCTAATAAGTAATTCGGTACTCTTTTGATAACGTCTTATCTCACGAAGAGCTACTGTACCTGGCCTATAACGATGAGGTTTTTTTACTCCTCCAGTAGCTGGTGCGCTTTTACGAGCGGCTTTCGTCGCTAATTGTTTACGAGGAGCTTTCCCTCCAGTCGATTTTCTAGCCGTTTGTTTAGTACGAGCCATCTTATTTTTTTTTTTTTTTGTAAGTATACAAGAAATTTCAATATACTAAACCGCTATAGCAGCTTGATACACACACAATGAATGAGATAAATTTATTTATGACCTTCTTTTATAGCTTTGCCCAACATTACGGAGTACTAATCTGGGATTGGTGCGTACTTTTTCTAATGGGCGGAGCCGATAGGTATTATAAAGAGATTAGGGAAAATTCTTAGGTCAGTATTTTGAAGTCTTTTCAAAGTTATCATCGGATTGTTTTAGTAGGTATATAGAAAAAACAAAACAAAAGAAAAATAATGACCGGTCGTGGAAAAGGTGGTAAAGGACTTGGAAAAGGGGGTGCAAAACGACACCGAAAAGTTTTACGTGATAATATCCAAGGAATTACCAAACCTGCTATTAGAAGATTAGCTAGACGTGGAGGAGTAAAACGTATATCGGGATTAATTTACGAAGAAACTCGTGGAGTTTTGAAAGTGTTTTTGGAAAATGTTATTAGAGATGCCGTAACATACACTGAACATGCTAAAAGAAAAACGGTAACGGCTATGGATGTTGTTTATGCTTTAAAACGTCAAGGTCGTACTTTATATGGTTTTGGTGGTTAATTTTCATTTTTCATATGTGAAGTAGAAGAATATGTCCTCTATTGCATTTCCATAGCATATGTATATATAAAAAAAAAACGGTTCTTTTCAGAACCACAACATAATTTGCTTGAATATGAAAATTTAAAAAAAAAAATAAATAAATAAGTAAGTAAAAAAAGAACTTACACATTAGTTTGTTCTCTTATATATAAGAACAACCTCGCATTTATTGATACGCACATACATACTACATACATGTATACATAATAGATAAGAAAATAAGCGAGTAGAGGAACTTTTATTTATTTTTATCTCATTATTTACAATTTTTGTTTCTAGTACGAACGTTTCTATTAACGATGTTAAAAATAGTCACATAACCACAATTTCAGTTATTATTACAGATGATAAGTTTTCTTATATATCAGGGCATTTTTTTCTTCTTTTTTTTTTATCTAACAGTACACGTTACACGAGAATCTCTTCTATCTCAACCAAAAAAAAAAATAGAGAAATCAACGAATCAATAAATCTATATATATATATATATATATATATATATATATATATATATATATATAAAATGATATATCTATATTATAATCTCTTTCTATATATATATATAAAAAAAAATAATTGTGGCCCTTAAAAGGGCCGGTTTATGCATATGTATGTATTTCGATAAAATAAAGAAAAATAATATAATGAATAAAGAATTAAGCTTTCTTTTCTGTCTTTTTCGGTAAAAGTACAGCTTGAATATTGGGAAGAACACCACCTTGTGCGATGGTTACTCCAGACAACAATTTATTCAATTCTTCATCGTTTCTGATAGCTAATTGTAAATGCCTTGGAATTATACGGGTCTTTTTGTTATCTCTAGCAGCATTTCCTGCTAATTCGAGTACTTCGGCTGCCAAATATTCCATAACAGCTGCCAAATATACTGGAGCTCCGGCACCGACTCGTTCTGCATAATTGCCTTTTCTCAACAAACGATGTATACGTCCTACAGGAAATTGTAATCCAGCTCGGTTTGAGCGAGACTTTGCCTTTCCCTTTACTTTACCACCTTTACCACGTCCAGACATATTTTTTTTATATTTTCTTTTTCCAAAAAAAAAAAAAATAGAACTCAGTCAATTGATAACTATGAAGCAACCGATGCGACGAAACTAACTGTTAAACAAAAAATTTATTATATTATTATTATTATTATTATTATTATTATTATTTGAAGTTGCCTTTCTGCTTGATTTTCTCGTCTGCAAGGACATGTTTGTCATTTTCAATCTTCCTGTTCCGCTGTCGCACCAGGGTTAGTTCTTGTTTATTGCAATCTAATTTTTCGCTATTTGATTTCTTCTCCCGTCTTTTTCTCGGCGTGAGACGAGATTTGCTTGGGTTTTTGGATTTGGTATTTCCAGGCGCTTTGTCGCCCGACCTTCTTTTCAGATATTCGTTTTCCTAGGAATTTCTGTCCAGGTATGTGACCTGACCTTCTATTTAGTTATATCATTTACCTGGCCTTCTATTCAGATATTTGTTTACCTGACGTTCCATTTATTTGTGTTATTCATCTGTCCCTTTTTCAGGTCTTTAGTTACCTGGCCTTCTATTCGGGTATGTTATTTATCTGCCTGTATCGGTATGAGTTATTGAAAGGTTGTTGTCCAATTGTCTCTGTCAATTTGTTGGATTTTACCTTTTCTTGGTAAAATTTTTTCGTTCTGGTTTTTATTGTGTCTTTGATGGGTGTATATTGGAATTTCCGTTGAAGTTCTTTGTTGCTGATTTCTAATCTATTTTTACCTGCTATCAGTCTATAGCAGGCGTTTTCTATTGTTTGTAATTTCTTGAAATTGGTGTTTGTAGTTGTGCACCATACCGAGCAGCCATATAATAAAATAGATTTGACGTAAGCGTTGTATAATGCAATTTTTAGTTTATTTCCAAGTTGGGATGTTTTGTAAATGTAGGGTTGTATATGTCTCTTACTAATTAAGGCTTTCCTTCTCGTTTCTTCCACGTGTTTTCCAAAATTCAGTTTCCTATCGAGGTGAATTCCCAGGTATTTTATGGTTTTGTCTTCGTTTACTATTTGGTTATTTATTTTTATTGTCGTTGGTGTCGGTGTTGTGTCATTTGCGAATATCATAAATTGGGTTTTTTCTATGTTGATTTGGATTTTCCATTTGTCACAGTATTCGTTTATTTCGGCTATATGTGTTTCTAGATTTTTTGTTATAATTTTCCTTTGAAATGATGAAGTATATATTGCGGTATCGTCTGCGTATAGTGCTATATTTGTTTTTTCGTTAGTCGGTATGTCGTTTATGAAAATGTTGAACAGTGTCGGAGAAAGTACACTTCCTTGCGGGAGTCCTTCGGGCATGATATATTTGTTACTTTTCCTATGTTTAAACTTGACTTCATATGTCCTTTCCGTGAGGTAACTGTTTATTGATTTTATTAAGTTCGTTGGTATCTGTGCTGATTTCATCTTGGATATAAGTGCTTTCTCCCACACTGTGTCATAAGCTTTTTCTAGGTCGAGCGTAGCTAGTCCTGTCTTTCGTTTTTTATTAAGTTCCGTTTTAGCGTGGTATATTATCCTGGCTAGCTGTAGTTCAGTTGTGTGATTTTTCTTAAATCCGAATTGTTCTGATCGGATTATTTTATTTTTCTCTAGGTGAGAGTTAATTCTTTTTTGGATAATTCTCTCCCATATTTTGCCCATGGTGTTGAGGAGAGATATGGGCCTATAGCTGCCTGGCCGGTTGCCTTCTTTGTTGGGTTTTCGTATCGGGATTATGTTAGCATTTTTCCATGGTTTTGGGAAATAATTCAGTCTTATTGCTGCATTAATTATGTAGTACAGCTGAACTACAGCCTTTTTGGGAAGATTTTTTAGAACAATGGCCTGGATTCCATCTTCACCTGGCGCCTTATTCTTCATTTTTCTTATGATGTATTTTACCTCCTCAGGGTTTGTGCTCGTTGTTTCGTCGTTTTCTTGGTTCATTATGTCGTTGAACTGGTTTTCTACTAGTGTTTTCGTTTCATCGTTTGACTTGTGGCTAGTTAGATTATGGTTTCTTCTTATTTGTTCGGCTATTGCATTCAGCTTCTCGTTTGGGTCTTGGATCAGGATGTCATCCATTATTAGTGGCGGTATTTCATTATTATTTCTATTTTTCTTGGCCTTGATCATTTTCCAGACGTTGTTTCCGCTTTCGTTTATTTTTCTGATTCTTGCATGCCATTGTTCTATTTCAAGTGATTCGAGTCTGGCGTTGATTTCTGTATTTATTTCGGAGATTTTGTCTCGTAGTTCGGGTGTCGGGTGTCTTTGGTATTGTCGTCTTAGTCTGTTTTTCATCGTTATCATGTCTTTTGTCTCCTCGTTGATTTTGTTGTTTTTTGTCTTGTACTTTATTAGTGGTATATGGTCTGCCATTGCTTTTTGTATTGTTTTTGTCAATTTTGTTATTTCTTTGTCTATTGTTTCTGCGTCGTCTATGAACCGGTTCATGTTAATGTTTTTGTTTAAATGTTGTCGAAAGTTATCCCATCTGGCGTTCTTGTAGTCGTATATGTCATTGTCTGGTATTTCAATATATTTGACGTTGTTTGTCGTTTCCGTTTCCACAGGTTTATGGTCTGAGTTTAGTTCGTCGAGTGCTTTTGTATTTTGGAGCGTTATGTTTTTTGTGATGAATATGTCGATGGTTGAGTTCGAATGTCCTGTCACTCCACTGACTCGAGTAGCCTCGTCAGGGGCGTAGATAACATACCCGTTGTCTTCTGCAATCTTGTGTAGTTTTTTGCCTATGGGGGTGCATTTGTTGTTCACACCCCATTCGGTATGCCAAGCGTTCAGGTCACCCGCCATTATGACACTTTGATTTCCCTCCATTAGGCTTTCGATTTCTTGTCTTTTTAAGTTGTCTACTGTGTTTCTTGCTGTCGGTTTCCTGTATACTGCATAGATGTCTGTGTTGCCGATTCTGATGCCTGTCGTTACTAATGATTGTGTCTGCGTTTCTATTTTATTATATTCAATGTTCGTCTTTGTATATATTTATATTAACATGCCCTACCAATGAAATTATAGCAAACGCGCAAACGTAGAAGGGCGGAGCCTATTACAATTACGTACGTTGATATAAAAGAGAGGAAAATTGTGCGTGCTGTAAATTCTAATTTTATCCACTTTTCGATAAATACGGTACGTTATCCAAGTGTTTCTATTATTTTTTTTTTTTAAAGAGAAATAATGCCACCAAAAGCTAGCGGAAAGGCAGCGAAAAAAGCCGGAAAGGCTCAAAAGAATATTTCGAAAGCCGACAAAAAGAAAAAAAGAAGGAGGAAGGAAAGTTATGCTATTTACATTTACAAAGTACTTAAGCAAGTTCATCCTGACACCGGTATATCGAGTAAAGCTATGAGTATAATGAATAGTTTTGTTAATGATATATTCGAACGTATCGCCGCCGAAGCATCCAGATTGGCTCATTATAATAAACGTTCAACAATTACAAGTAGAGAAATTCAAACTGCAGTGAGATTATTGCTTCCCGGAGAATTAGCAAAACACGCAGTCAGTGAAGGAACTAAAGCCGTTACCAAATATACCAGTTCTAAATAATAAATATAACACATCTACTATATTGACCGAAAATTTTTTATTTTATTTACTTAAATAATATCATCGACCAAAAAAAAAAAACGGTTCTTTTCAGAACCACAATACTATTTTTGTTATTTATATATGATAACAACGAACGAACGAACGACTTTAATTCAATTGAATTCTATTAAATATGAATAAAGATGATATTCCACTTAACTGAAAATTATATATATATATATATATATATATATATATATATATATATATATATATATATATATATATATATATTATATAAAAAAACTTTCTAACGTCGCTTTTGTTTTAAAAAGTCTCATATACTAATTCATTGTCGGCTAAAGGAAAAAAAAACTCGACCGTCGGTAAAATAAAGCATACAAAGCGGTTGGTGTCGGTTATCGTTGGTTAAAGTAGTTTTTGTGGCTTCTTTGAAGTTTTGTTAAAAGTAAAAACACTCTTTTTTGTTCTTTCCAAATTGGTTTGAAATTTTAAATAAAATATGTTCATTTCCTAAAATAATATATTATACAATGTAAAAAAAATTGTCGGATAAAATATTAAATAATATTGTAATAGACAGACATATTTTGCGAATAGAGCAAAGTTCGTTTAAAGAAAATTTAATCAGTCAATCAATCTATTGTAATAATTATAATTTGCTACTACCATCATTCAATATCTAAAATGAAATATACGCGGATTCCAATATTGAAATTTGATATTTTTTTCTTATATTTAGTATGTCGGAAGATTTTTATTGAAAAATACTCATAATAATATATATTAGTTACGAACATATAGTAGAAACGTGTAGCGCAAGTCAGGGTAGACATGTCACCATTCAAATGATAATTGCGGTATTATTTCAATTGGTTTTCATATTTTTAAATATTGGTCATTATTGTGAATAGACACGTTTCTATTTACGTTCATTGTATTTTAAGAAGGACTTTTATTTAATTTCGAAATTATATCTAAAGTGCTAAGCATCGTCGGAAATAAATTTTTAACCATTTTTAAGTGGTACTTTTTTTTAATAACAAACGTTATTAGCCGTTATTAAATTATAGTAAAACCTCGGCGAAAGTTCGAAGTATACCTTAGTTAGTTCTTCGTCAATTTTTTTCATTACATTCGATTCGAAAATCTCGAGGAAACCAAGGTTTTTGAGGTTGGTTTGGTTTATGAGGTTCGTTTTTTAACTTAGTTCTATTCGTTCGTTCAGTCTTCCGTCCGCTTCATTTGAATGACTACTCTTGTAACTCATTACACGCGGAAAATTAAAAGTCTTTTATACTACTAAGTGTATATATAGAGGTGAAATTTTATATAACGAAATATAAAACTACATCCAATATTTTTTTTCTCTTTTTTTCTTTATATCAGTTTAGTGTAGTTTATCGACGATATATAATAACACACAAGGTTGTTAGTAGTTATGGCGGATATAGAAAATCAAACTTCGGTTGTAACCGCAACGTCTGCGTCTAATTCACCGCAGGTTTCGTCGTCTCCAATAAATAAAAAGGAAAAAAAAGCTAAAAATCCTAGGACCAAACCATCTCATCCACCGACTTCGGAAATGGTAAACAATGCGATCAAAGGTTTAAAGGAACGCGGAGGCTCATCTTTACAAGCAATTAAAAAATACATTGCTGCCAATTACAAAGTTGATGCAGAAAAAGTAGCGCCATTCATCAAAAAATATTTGAAAGCATCTGTAGTATCGGGATCTTTGGTACAAACTAAAGGTAAAGGAGCTTCGGGATCATTCAAGTTAGCTTCGGCAACTTCAACTGGTGGTACTTCGGCTAAAACGAATGCTATTGACAAAAAGAAAAAGAAAACAGCCGCTTCTACTACAGGCGTAACTAAATCCAAGAAAATTGTAACAGCAGCAAAACGAAATGCTATTATTGGAGGAGGAGTAGATAAATCGAAAAGTATTAAGAAATCTAATAAAGGCAAAAAAACGACAGGTACAGCAGCGGCGGCATCCTTAAAAACTTCGACGACAACAACAACACCGATTACTGATAAGAAAGGCGTTAAAGTTGCCAAAAAAACGGACAAAAAATCTTCGGCCAAAGGAGGAGTCGCCGCCGCCGCCGCCGCCGCCGCCTCCAATACAGCCAGTGCCGCATCATCCGAAATTAAAACGAAGAATCCTACTAAAGCAAAAAAATCCAATAAAGGCAGTCCCACGAAAAAGCCGAAAGCACCAAAACCGAAAACTGCGAAAGCAGCTGCTAGCAGTTCCTCTCCTAAAGCAAGAAAAGCCGCCGCCGCTCCTAAAAAGAAGAAATAAAAAGAATATTTTTTTTCTGACAGAAAGATAGTACAACAATCGAGAAGTATTATCGGACTGATGATGGGTACGACGACAATCGACAATAATAACAAATGGCCCTTATCAGGGCCACAATTTTTTCATTTATTTATGAAGAAAATGAAAAACAAATGTGTTTGTTTTGATGAAACAAGAATTTTTTGAATTTCGTTTCAATAATTGATATGTTATATTATATAAAATATTTTCATCGATCGATGTAATTGTAGGTTGTTACCTTCTAGATTTGTCTCGACCTACCTAGGATATAGTAGATATAATGTGTTTTATAAACATTCAATTATTATATGTCGATATTGTCTAAAATTTGTTAGTTAAAAATAATAATTTTTCTCTATTTCGTGTGTGTGTGTGTGTGTGTGTGTGTGTGTGTGTGTGTGTGTGTGTGTGTGTGCGTGCGTGCGTGCGTGCGTGCGTGCGTGCGTGCGTGCGTGCGTGCGTGCGTGTGTCTTCTTTATCCAATCAACAATCACATCTTCCTTTTATATTTCAATGTTTTCAAACGAACACCTATGTTTATATTAAGATATTATACTACTATCATAAATGTTAAATTATTTGTGGTTCTGAAAAGAACCGTTTTTACTTACTATATATATATATATATAAAACAAAAAATCTATTATCAAATAGATAAAATGTAATTCTATAAAAAAAAAAAAAAAATTTTTTTTGTATTTATGCTCGTTCTCCGCGAATTCTTCTAGCCAATTGGATATCCTTGGGCATAATGGTGACTCTTTTAGCATGAATGGCACACAGATTAGTATCTTCGAATAGACCTACCAAATAAGCCTCACTAGCTTCCTGGAGAGCCATAACCGCTGAACTTTGAAAACGTAAATCTGTTTTAAAATCTTGTGCTATTTCACGAACTAATCGTTGAAATGGCAATTTTCTAATAAGTAATTCGGTACTCTTTTGATAACGTCTTATCTCACGAAGAGCTACTGTACCTGGCCTATAACGATGAGGTTTTTTTACTCCTCCAGTAGCTGGTGCGCTTTTACGAGCGGCTTTCGTCGCTAATTGTTTACGAGGAGCTTTCCCTCCAGTCGATTTTCTAGCCGTTTGTTTAGTACGAGCCATCTTATTTTTTTTTTTTTTTGTAAGTATACAAGAAATTTCAATATACTAAACCGCTATAGCAGCTTGATACACACACAATGAATGAGATAAATTTATTTATGACCTTCTTTTATAGCTTTGCCCAACATTACGGAGTACTAATCTGGGATTGGTGCGTACTTTTTCTAATGGGCGGAGCCGATAGGTATTATAAAGAGATTAGGGAAAATTCTTAGGTCAGTATTTTGAAGTCTTTTCAAAGTTATCATCGGATTGTTTTAGTAGGTATATAGAAAAAACAAAACAAAAGAAAAATAATGACCGGTCGTGGAAAAGGTGGTAAAGGACTTGGAAAAGGGGGTGCAAAACGACACCGAAAAGTTTTACGTGATAATATCCAAGGAATTACCAAACCTGCTATTAGAAGATTAGCTAGACGTGGAGGAGTAAAACGTATATCGGGATTAATTTACGAAGAAACTCGTGGAGTTTTGAAAGTGTTTTTGGAAAATGTTATTAGAGATGCCGTAACATACACTGAACATGCTAAAAGAAAAACGGTAACGGCTATGGATGTTGTTTATGCTTTAAAACGTCAAGGTCGTACTTTATATGGTTTTGGTGGTTAATTTTCATTTTTCATATGTGAAGTAGAAGAATATGTCCTCTATTGCATTTCCATAGCATATGTATATATAAAAAAAAAACGGTTCTTTTCAGAACCACAACATAATTTGCTTGAATATGAAAATTTAAAAAAAAAAATAAATAAATAAGTAAGTAAAAAAAGAACTTACACATTAGTTTGTTCTCTTATATATAAGAACAACCTCGCATTTATTGATACGCACATACATACTACATACATGTATACATAATAGATAAGAAAATAAGCGAGTAGAGGAACTTTTATTTATTTTTATCTCATTATTTACAATTTTTGTTTCTAGTACGAACGTTTCTATTAACGATGTTAAAAATAGTCACATAACCACAATTTCAGTTATTATTACAGATGATAAGTTTTCTTATATATCAGGGCATTTTTTTCTTCTTTTTTTTTTATCTAACAGTACACGTTACACGAGAATCTCTTCTATCTCAACCAAAAAAAAAAATAGAGAAATCAACGAATCAATAAATCTATATATATATATATATATATATATATATATATATATATATATATATAAAATGATATATCTATATTATAATCTCTTTCTATATATATATATAAAAAAAAATAATTGTGGCCCTTAAAAGGGCCGGTTTATGCATATGTATGTATTTCGATAAAATAAAGAAAAATAATATAATGAATAAAGAATTAAGCTTTCTTTTCTGTCTTTTTCGGTAAAAGTACAGCTTGAATATTGGGAAGAACACCACCTTGTGCGATGGTTACTCCAGACAACAATTTATTCAATTCTTCATCGTTTCTGATAGCTAATTGTAAATGCCTTGGAATTATACGGGTCTTTTTGTTATCTCTAGCAGCATTTCCTGCTAATTCGAGTACTTCGGCTGCCAAATATTCCATAACAGCTGCCAAATATACTGGAGCTCCGGCACCGACTCGTTCTGCATAATTGCCTTTTCTCAACAAACGATGTATACGTCCTACAGGAAATTGTAATCCAGCTCGGTTTGAGCGAGACTTTGCCTTTCCCTTTACTTTACCACCTTTACCACGTCCAGACATATTTTTTTTATATTTTCTTTTTCCAAAAAAAAAAAAAATAGAACTCAGTCAATTGATAACTATGAAGCAACCGATGCGACGAAACTAACTGTTAAACAAAAAATTTAAAACTCGACCTATCTATTTATATTAACATGCCCTACCAATGAAATTATAGCAAACGCGCAAACGTAGAAGGGCGGAGCCTATTACAATTACGTACGTTGATATAAAAGAGAGGAAAATTGTGCGTGCTGTAAATTCTAATTTTATCCACTTTTCGATAAATACGGTACGTTATCCAAGTGTTTCTATTATTTTTTTTTTTTAAAGAGAAATAATGCCACCAAAAGCTAGCGGAAAGGCAGCGAAAAAAGCCGGAAAGGCTCAAAAGAATATTTCGAAAGCCGACAAAAAGAAAAAAAGAAGGAGGAAGGAAAGTTATGCTATTTACATTTACAAAGTACTTAAGCAAGTTCATCCTGACACCGGTATATCGAGTAAAGCTATGAGTATAATGAATAGTTTTGTTAATGATATATTCGAACGTATCGCCGCCGAAGCATCCAGATTGGCTCATTATAATAAACGTTCAACAATTACAAGTAGAGAAATTCAAACTGCAGTGAGATTATTGCTTCCCGGAGAATTAGCAAAACACGCAGTCAGTGAAGGAACTAAAGCCGTTACCAAATATACCAGTTCTAAATAATAAATATAACACATCTACTATATTGACCGAAAATTTTTTATTTTATTTACTTAAATAATATCATCGACCAAAAAAAAAAAACGGTTCTTTTCAGAACCACAATACTATTTTTGTTATTTATATATGATAACAACGAACGAACGAACGACTTTAATTCAATTGAATTCTATTAAATATGAATAAAGATGATATTCCACTTAACTGAAAATTATATATATATATATATATATATATATATATATATATATATATATATATATATATATATTATATAAAAAAACTTTCTAACGTCGCTTTTGTTTTAAAAAGTCTCATATACTAATTCATTGTCGGCTAAAGGAAAAAAAAACTCGACCGTCGGTAAAATAAAGCATACAAAGCGGTTGGTGTCGGTTATCGTTGGTTAAAGTAGTTTTTGTGGCTTCTTTGAAGTTTTGTTAAAAGTAAAAACACTCTTTTTTGTTCTTTCCAAATTGGTTTGAAATTTTAAATAAAATATGTTCATTTCCTAAAATAATATATTATACAATGTAAAAAAAATTGTCGGATAAAATATTAAATAATATTGTAATAGACAGACATATTTTGCGAATAGAGCAAAGTTCGTTTAAAGAAAATTTAATCAGTCAATCAATCTATTGTAATAATTATAATTTGCTACTACCATCATTCAATATCTAAAATGAAATATACGCGGATTCCAATATTGAAATTTGATATTTTTTTCTTATATTTAGTATGTCGGAAGATTTTTATTGAAAAATACTCATAATAATATATATTAGTTACGAACATATAGTAGAAACGTGTAGCGCAAGTCAGGGTAGACATGTCACCATTCAAATGATAATTGCGGTATTATTTCAATTGGTTTTCATATTTTTAAATATTGGTCATTATTGTGAATAGACACGTTTCTATTTACGTTCATTGTATTTTAAGAAGGACTTTTATTTAATTTCGAAATTATATCTAAAGTGCTAAGCATCGTCGGAAATAAATTTTTAACCATTTTTAAGTGGTACTTTTTTTTAATAACAAACGTTATTAGCCGTTATTAAATTATAGTAAAACCTCGGCGAAAGTTCGAAGTATACCTTAGTTAGTTCTTCGTCAATTTTTTTCATTACATTCGATTCGAAAATCTCGAGGAAACCAAGGTTTTTGAGGTTGGTTTGGTTTATGAGGTTCGTTTTTTAACTTAGTTCTATTCGTTCGTTCAGTCTTCCGTCCGCTTCATTTGAATGACTACTCTTGTAACTCATTACACGCGGAAAATTAAAAGTCTTTTATACTACTAAGTGTATATATAGAGGTGAAATTTTATATAACGAAATATAAAACTACATCCAATATTTTTTTTCTCTTTTTTTCTTTATATCAGTTTAGTGTAGTTTATCGACGATATATAATAACACACAAGGTTGTTAGTAGTTATGGCGGATATAGAAAATCAAACTTCGGTTGTAACCGCAACGTCTGCGTCTAATTCACCGCAGGTTTCGTCGTCTCCAATAAATAAAAAGGAAAAAAAAGCTAAAAATCCTAGGACCAAACCATCTCATCCACCGACTTCGGAAATGGTAAACAATGCGATCAAAGGTTTAAAGGAACGCGGAGGCTCATCTTTACAAGCAATTAAAAAATACATTGCTGCCAATTACAAAGTTGATGCAGAAAAAGTAGCGCCATTCATCAAAAAATATTTGAAAGCATCTGTAGTATCGGGATCTTTGGTACAAACTAAAGGTAAAGGAGCTTCGGGATCATTCAAGTTAGCTTCGGCAACTTCAACTGGTGGTACTTCGGCTAAAACGAATGCTATTGACAAAAAGAAAAAGAAAACAGCCGCTTCTACTACAGGCGTAACTAAATCCAAGAAAATTGTAACAGCAGCAAAACGAAATGCTATTATTGGAGGAGGAGTAGATAAATCGAAAAGTATTAAGAAATCTAATAAAGGCAAAAAAACGACAGGTACAGCAGCGGCGGCATCCTTAAAAACTTCGACGACAACAACAACACCGATTACTGATAAGAAAGGCGTTAAAGTTGCCAAAAAAACGGACAAAAAATCTTCGGCCAAAGGAGGAGTCGCCGCCGCCGCCGCCGCCGCCGCCTCCAATACAGCCAGTGCCGCATCATCCGAAATTAAAACGAAGAATCCTACTAAAGCAAAAAAATCCAATAAAGGCAGTCCCACGAAAAAGCCGAAAGCACCAAAACCGAAAACTGCGAAAGCAGCTGCTAGCAGTTCCTCTCCTAAAGCAAGAAAAGCCGCCGCCGCTCCTAAAAAGAAGAAATAAAAAGAATATTTTTTTTCTGACAGAAAGATAGTACAACAATCGAGAAGTATTATCGGACTGATGATGGGTACGACGACAATCGACAATAATAACAAATGGCCCTTATCAGGGCCACAATTTTTTCATTTATTTATGAAGAAAATGAAAAACAAATGTGTTTGTTTTGATGAAACAAGAATTTTTTGAATTTCGTTTCAATAATTGATATGTTATATTATATAAAATATTTTCATCGATCGATGTAATTGTAGGTTGTTACCTTCTAGATTTGTCTCGACCTACCTAGGATATAGTAGATATAATGTGTTTTATAAACATTCAATTATTATATGTCGATATTGTCTAAAATTTGTTAGTTAAAAATAATAATTTTTCTCTATTTCGTGTGTGTGTGTGTGTGTGTGTGTGTGTGTGTGTGTGTGTGTGTGTGTGCGTGCGTGCGTGCGTGCGTGCGTGCGTGCGTGCGTGCGTGCGTGCGTGCGTGCGTGTGTCTTCTTTATCCAATCAACAATCACATCTTCCTTTTATATTTCAATGTTTTCAAACGAACACCTATGTTTATATTAAGATATTATACTACTATCATAAATGTTAAATTATTTGTGGTTCTGAAAAGAACCGTTTTTACTTACTATATATATATATATATAAAACAAAAAATCTATTATCAAATAGATAAAATGTAATTCTATAAAAAAAAAAAAAAAATTTTTTTTGTATTTATGCTCGTTCTCCGCGAATTCTTCTAGCCAATTGGATATCCTTGGGCATAATGGTGACTCTTTTAGCATGAATGGCACACAGATTAGTATCTTCGAATAGACCTACCAAATAAGCCTCACTAGCTTCCTGGAGAGCCATAACCGCTGAACTTTGAAAACGTAAATCTGTTTTAAAATCTTGTGCTATTTCACGAACTAATCGTTGAAATGGCAATTTTCTAATAAGTAATTCGGTACTCTTTTGATAACGTCTTATCTCACGAAGAGCTACTGTACCTGGCCTATAACGATGAGGTTTTTTTACTCCTCCAGTAGCTGGTGCGCTTTTACGAGCGGCTTTCGTCGCTAATTGTTTACGAGGAGCTTTCCCTCCAGTCGATTTTCTAGCCGTTTGTTTAGTACGAGCCATCTTATTTTTTTTTTTTTTTGTAAGTATACAAGAAATTTCAATATACTAAACCGCTATAGCAGCTTGATACACACACAATGAATGAGATAAATTTAAAAGAGAGAGAGATTCGTTGTGAAAATTTAGGAAGGTGGGTTTTTTTTTTTTTTTTTGGAAATTTGATATGTTTTGCTTAGGCCCTGATATAGGAATTTTTTCCTCTGCAGGGCTGGGTGTGGGGATATTTAGTTGGGAAGTGTTTGCAGGCTGCTCCTAGCGGTGCAGTTATATTTTTTAGTTCAAGATTTTTTTTTCTTTTTATATATTTTTTTTGGTTTTTTTTTTTTTTTTTTATATATTTTTTTTGTTTATTTTTTGTTTTTTCTTAATCTAATTGGGGGTGGGCGGGTACAGCTGCGGCTGTATTATTCCCTATCGTCGGACATTTGTCTGGAGAATCGGTTCTCCAGGTTGCAGGGAAACCGCAGAAAACCTGCAACTCCGACGATCGATGACAGTGGGAAGGGTGTTGGGGTTCGGAATTTATCTCACTGATATAGGGGAACTATCGAGGAAATTAAGGTAGATTTCCGGGAGATCCTCGTATGCTGTTGCAAGCAGTCGAAGAGGCGGATAAGGGAGCTTTTTTTTGGGTTTTGAGCCTAGTGGCCGCATATTGTTGGTCCAGGGGATGAGGAGGGTCTCTTTGGCAGCGGAATTATCTGATTCGATGGTTCGAATCACATATCGGGCTTGGAGGTCATTTAGGCGGCTTGGAATGGGGGTTATGTCAGTATTGACATAAACGGTGTTGCTAGGGCTAAACCTACACTTGTATTGGCAGTACCTAAGAATGGACTGCTCGCAGGTCAAGAGTCTTTTGATCAGATATTCGGGTAAGGTGCTGAAGACGTTTGCTCTATATTCGATAATGGGGCGGATGTATGTTTTATACGTATGAAGTAGGGTCAGGGGGTGGGTTCGTCCGAAATTTCCACCAAGAGCTTTGATGAGCCTGACTCGTTTCCGTACTCTGTTCAGAGTGTCATTCAGATCGGCCGTCCAATTGAGAGTGTGAGTGAATTTCACACCCAGATAGACGGCTTCTCTGCGGATTTCGAGCCCCTCTCCCCAAAGTCTCAAGTGGAGGTTTTTAGGTTGATGTTTGCGCACGGATTGGGGATGTATGAAGGCGATGGCTTGAGTTTTTTGAGAATTGAGAGTAACCCTCCATTTTCTGCACCAATCCGAAAATTGATTCAGAATATTTTGGGATTTGATATTGAGGGAGCGCATGTTTTGAGCGTAGGCGATGAGTGCGGTGTCATCCGCGTACATTTGGATTTTCACTGTTGGGTCCAGTGGGACTGGGGTGTCATACGTATAGATAATATAGAGTAGTGGGGACAGAATTGAGCCTTGTGGAACGCCAGTAAGTGGGGTGAAAGATTCGGAAAGGCAATGACCAACTTTGACTTTGATGGAGCGGTTGGTGAGATATGAATATATCAATTTTATAGTAGGAGGTGGCATGCGGATAGTCAGAAGCTTCCTAATCAGTCCGGCATGCCAGACCTGATCGAAAGCTTTTTGAACATCCATGAAAATGGCGGAGGCACACTGGTGTTGGTTCATCGCTTTGGTCAAGATGGTTTGAAGATTGGTGATGGCGTTTTGGGTGGAGTGTTTGGGCCTGAATCCGAATTGGAGTTTTGGAATAATATTAAGCTCTGTACAGAAGTCCCAGATTCTGTCTTTAATCAAACGTTCAAAGACTTTACCCAAGACGCTGATGAGCGAAATAGGGCGGTAAGATTCAGGGTTGGAAGGGTCTTTGCCGGGTTTGGGAATGAGAACCGTGTTGGCGGATTTCCAACATTGAGGAAAGTAAGAAAATGCCAGGCATGCGTCAAATAGACCGCAGAGCTTAGGGAGAGCTGTCTCAGGCAGGTTTTTTAATGCCTGTCTTGAGATTCCGTCCCGCCCGGGAGCGGAGTTCTTCCCAGCTCGGCAAGCCGATCTAACAACATCCACGGTAAATGGTGCGAGAAGTGGGATGTTCTCATTTAGTTGGGTAATCCAGTGGGGGCTCAAGGTAATGTTTTGGGTGAAGAAGTGGGTTTCATCGGCAAAGTCCCTTGAGAAATGGGGGTTGTCAGTTGGAGTAAAGACAGTTTGTAAGCTGTTTTTGAAGACGGTAGCTTTGTCTTCGGGTGAGAAATACTTTTGTCCTTGTACTTCAAGGTGTGATTCTACATGCTTTCGTTGGCCAGTTAGTCTGTAGAATTGTTGCCAAAACGCACGACCCCGTCTATAGTCCAAGTCGGCAGTGGCGGCCTCCCACTTTCTCCGCTTTTCAGCATTGATTTCCAGCCTGACTTGGGCGTTGAGACGGTTCCATTGCGTTTTGACTGCTGGGTCTCTAGTTCTAACGTACAGCCTATATAACTGTCTTTTCTGACGAATTTTGGATCGGATATTTTGAGAGATTGATATATAGTTGGTATGAACGGTGGTAAGAGGGACGGCGATGTCTTGCGCATCGATAATGAGGGATTGGAAATCCTCCGCGTATTTGTCTAGTTCTTCGGTAGTTCGAAGAATAGTGGGTTGGGGTAAATTGGTATTGATATGGTTTGCGAAGGAGATCCAGTCGGCTTTTTTGAAGTCCCGATAGGTGAAGCTAGTTGGAGGGGGTTTTATTGGGTTGAAAAAAGATGTGTTGACCAATAAAGGAACGTGGTCTGAGGTGATTGGGTCGCCTATAGAGCATTCGTCCTCGATAAGAGTGATTAATCTGTCCGTGCAGATTATGTGGTCGACGATGGAAGAGCCCAGGTGACTTACGAGTGTTGGATTTCGGTTTTTAATCCGAGAAAGGGGAAGAGAAATTAGAGAGTCGGCGAGAATTCTGCCAGCTAGGTTGGTTGTGGTATCACCAAAAAGGGTATTCCTGGAGTTGAGGTCACCCATAATGATGGCTTTAGGAAGAGTGGATGCATATTCGAAGAGGTCGAGAGAAAGTGATTGTTGTGGGTGTTTGTAATAAGAGATGAAAGTGATAGTCTCGTTATTACACGAGATATCGATGGCTATGCAATCCAGGTTCTGTTGAGACAGAAATGGGGGTAAAGGATGGGGTGTCGAAGGGAGTCCGTTACGGACGAGAAGTCCGTTGCCGTGACAGTAGGGATTTCTGTCCAAGTGGAAAGTGGTATAGCCAGTGAAACTTGGAGGTAATTTGGAAAGAGTGTCGGTTATAGATAAGATTTGGATATTGTGAGAGCTTAATAAGTGCTTCAGTAGATGTCGTTTTCTGGCTAAACCTTGGCAATTAACGGTCCCTATTGTAAAGTCCATGGGACTTCATTTTTTAGTGGGAAGTGTTTGGTTTTTGGGTGAATGCGAAATGAATGCGGTTACCCACGCCGCTGGTTACGGTACAATTATAACCGTAAAAAGAGGGAATGAGGCGTTGTAGCGTTTCGGCTACTAGCGCCCGAGAAGTGGGGATGGCATTCATTATTGTTGTTGCCAGGATTTCAATCAGGATTTTGGTGTCGGTAGACATGTCGTAAGGAGTTTGAGGTTTTTCCAGGGTGACTGGGGCTGTATCCTGGGGGGCTTTCGGAGTTTCAATCCTTTTCGGGCAGCGGGGATGGAAGGCGGGGTGAGGTCCACCGCAATTTTTACAGGTAGGGGAGTTAGCTTTTGGGCATTTATCTGGCTTGTGACCAGAAGCACCACAGGTTGGGCAAATAGGTTTGGCGTTGCAGGTGTCTGCGGAGTGGCCGGTAGATGAACATCGGTTGCAATATTTGGGGACTGCGGGTATAGTGTTTGAATTTGAGGCTTCGCAGTAGTGCGAAAGCCCGTGGAAGTTTATACCCTTGGTTAGGGCGTGGTGGTAGGCAGTTTCGGAATCTGTAATGATTCGAAACATGGATGTGGGTTTATTTGTGGATCTAGCTATGATCCTCCAAGTTTTAAGGACAGGAAATTTCAGGATAGAAAGGATCTCAAGGAACTCTTCTTCGGTGTAAGATTGGTCTACATTCTTGCAGACCAGAGAAAAGGTGGTTTTTTTCGTTTTAGTGGTTAGAGGTTTTTGGACTCGTTGGGGAGAGTTTATAAGGATAACGACGATTTTCTCGTCGCCTATGGCGTAACGGATTTTCCTTGCCAACGTTTCGTGATTAAACGTGGAAGGAATTTTGAGGAGAGCGGTTCCATTGGGGTTGGCTTTGAGAAAGCGCATTTGTCCCCTCAATAGCTCTTGCGTATTGAGGAGATTGTAGAGCTCTCTCTGTGAGGTATATTTGGTTGGGAGGTTTCTAAGATTGAGGGTTTGAAGTGGAGGAGATTGAGCTGTGGTGTGAGGTTGTTGTTGGGTGATGGTTTGGGATTGTTGGTGGGTTCTGGGGATCTGAGTTTGAGTTGGTGTTTGGGGTTTGATAGAATTTTGGGTATTTTGTTTTGACTTTTGGCTTTTTGTTAAGGGAATTGATTTTGAAATTAGAGGGGGAATATTTTTTTTGGGAATAGCGCCTAGTCGGGAGTAATCAACCTGTTTGGGTTTATAGCTGGCTGATTTCTGTGAGACCCTAGATGCATAGGAATCCACGGATGGTGCTGGTGATGAGCTCCTGCTATTCTCCAGTGATTTACGTTGTATATGATCTAGGGCAATGCGAATTTGGCTAAATTCATTTGGATAGCGACGCGAGACTTCTGCGATCGTTTCTGCGAAGGTTTTCTCCTCCGAAGGAGAATTGGGGTTGGTTGGGAGTGGTGGGAATTCATCGACGGTGGATACTGGTTTACTTCTGGTTTGTATAGGGGAACGGGCTACTCGGGGCATTTTCAAAGGTGAAATTGGTAAAATTTAAAAGATCGAAAGAGTCAAATCAAGTGAGATAAAGGAATAAGGATTTCGAAAATTGAAATCCTTTGTTAGTACCTAACAAGAGTTGGCTATCAAAGCCGACAGCGGACTCACTGCCGGAGGGAGTTTCCTCCCCGGTTAAAGAATTCCTGACCCTTTTGATCGCCTGTTAGTGTTTTTTAAAAAAATGAAAATAATATTCACCTGATCCTAGGACTCACGTTGGTTCTTGAAACACTTGCCCTGAGAAGGGTTTATTTCATTATAAAAAATAGCCCCGAAAAGGGCAGATAGGTGAAGCAACAAAGCCCCGAAAGGGGCAGTTTTGCAACTGTTTCTGTTCACGCTATATGTGACGAAGCTGTAACGTTAAATACTTTCTTTGTCAGCGAGAGTTTGAATCGCAGTAGGCGACCCTGCGTTTACCGGTGTGTTTTCTAAATAAAACAGTGACCGATTATACAGAAGTCCTTGTATCCGTACGTGCGACCTTCTCGTAGCGCTCTAAGAAAGCAACTGGAGATAAATTTGTAATTTGGTTAAGATTTGTTTAGGCCCTGATATAGGAATTTTTTCCTCTGCAGGGCTGGGTGTGGGGATATTTAGTTGGGAAGTGTTTGCAGGCTGCTTCTAGCGGTGTAGTTACATTTTTTTAGTTCAAGATTTTTTTTTTCTTTTTATATTTTTTTTTTGGTTTTTTTTTTATATATTTTTTTTGTTTATTTTTTGTTTTTTCTTAATCTAATTGGGGGTGGGCGGGTACAGCTGCGGCTGTATTATTCCCTATCGTCGGACATTTGTCTGGAGAATCGGTTCTCCAGGTTGCAGGGAAACCGCAGAAAACCTGCAACTCCGACGATGGATGACTATGTGGGTGTGTGTTGGGGGTAGGAATTTATCTGATTGATGTGGGAGCTACTATTGAGGAAATTGAGGAAGGATGAGGAGGGACTCTTTCGCTACGGAATTCTTGATTCGATGGATCGAATCAATTAGAAGGGGCTTGAAACGGGGGTTATGTCAGTATTGACATAAATGGTGTTGGTAGGGCTAAACCTACACTCTTTCAGTGGGACGTGTTTGGTTTTTGGGTGAAAGCGAAATGAATGCGGTTACCCACGCCGCTGGTTACGGTACAATTATAACCGTAAAAAGGGGGAATGAGGCGTTGTAGCGTTTCGGCTACTAGCGCCCGAGAAGTAGGGATGGCATTCATTATTGTTGTTGCCAGGATTTCAATTAGGATTTTAGTGTCAGTAGACAGGTCATAAGGGGTTTGAGGTTTTTCTAGGGTGACTGGGGCTGTATCCTGGGGGGCTTTCGGAGTTTCAATCCTTTTCGGACAGCGGGGGTGGAAGGCGGGGTGAGGTCCACCGCAATTTTTACAGGTAGGGGAGTTAGCTTTTGGGCATTTTTCTGGCTTGTGACCAGAACCACCACAGGTTGGGCAAATAGGTTTGGCATTGCAGGTGTCTGCGGAGTGGCCGGTAGATGAGCAACGGTTGCAATATTTGGGGACTGCGGGTATGGTGTTTGAATTTGAGGCTTCGCAGTAGTGCGAAAGCCCGTGGAAGTTGATACCCTTGGTTAGGGCGTGATGGTAGGCAATTTCGGAATCTGTAATAATTCGGAACATGGATGTGGGTTTATTTGTGGATCTAGCTATGATCCTCCAAGTTTTAAGGACAGGGAATTTCAGGATAGAAAGGATCTCAAGGAACTCTTCTTCGGTGTAAGATTGGTCTACATTCTTGCAGACCAGAGAAAAGGTAGTTTTTTTAGTTTTACTGGTTAGGGGTTTTTGGACCCGTTGGGGAGAGTTTATTGGGATTACGACGATTTTCTCGTCGCCTATGGCGTAACGGATTTTCCTTGCCAACGTTTCGTGATTAAACGTGGAAGGAATTTTGAGGAGGGCGGTTCCATTGGGGTTAGCTTTGAGAAAGCTCATTTGTCCCCTCAACAGCTCTTGCGTGTTGAGGAGATTGTAGAGCTCTCTCTGTGAGGAATATTTGGTTGGGAGGTTTCTCAGATTGAGTGTTTGAATTGGAGGACCTTGAGAGGAGGAGCGAGATTGAGGTTGTTGTTGGGTGATGGTTTGGGATTGTTGGTGGGTTCTGGGGGTCTGGGGTTGTTGGTGGGTTCTGGGGATCTGAGTTTGAGTTGGTGTTTGGGGTTTGATAGAATTTTGGGTATTTTGTTTTGACTTTTGGCTTTTTGTTAAGGGAATTGATTTTGAAATTAGAGGGGGAATATTTTTTTTGGGAATAGCGCCTAGTCGGGAGTAATCAACCTGTTTGGGTTTATAGCTGGCTGATTTCTGTGAGACCCTAGATGCATAGGAATCCACAGATGGTGCTGGTGATGAGCTCCTGCTATTCTCCAGTGATTTACGTTGTATATGATCTAGGGCAATGCGAATTTGGCTAAATTCATTTGGATAGCGACGCGAGACTTCTGCGATCGTTTCTGCGAAGGTTTTCTCCTCCGAAGGAGAATTGGGGTTGGTTGGGAGTGGTGGGAATTCATCGGCGGGTTTGCTTCGGGTTTGTATAGGGGAGCGGCGTACTCGGGGCATTTTCGAGAAGAAAATGGGTAAAATTAGAGAGAGAGAGTGAGAATAAGGGTGAAGGATTTCGAAAATTGAAATCCTTTGTTAGTACCTTACAAGGGATGGCTATCAAAGCCGACAGCGGACTCACTGCCGGAGGGAGTTTCCTCCCCGGTTAAAGAATTCCTGACCCTTTTGATTGCCTGTTAGTGTTTTAAGAAAATGAAAATAATATTCACCTGATCCTAGGACTCACGTTGGTTCTTGAAATACTTGCCCCCGAAAGGGTTTATTTCATTATAAAAAAAAGCCCCGAAAAGGGCAGGTAGGTGGAGCAACAAAGCCCCGAAAGGGGCATTTTTTGCAACGGTACACTAATATAACGACTTTCTTTGTCAGCGAGAGTTTGAATCGCAGTAGGCGACCCTGCGTTTACCGGTGTGTTTTCTAAATAAAACAGTGACCGATTATACAGAAGTCCTTGTATCCGTACGTGCGACCTTCTCGTAGCGCTCTGGAGATAAATTTATTTATGACCTTCTTTTATAGCTTTGCCCAACATTACGGAGTACTAATCTGGGATTGGTGCGTACTTTTTCTAATGGGCGGAGCCGATAGGTATTATAAAGAGATTAGGGAAAATTCTTAGGTCAGTATTTTGAAGTCTTTTCAAAGTTATCATCGGATTGTTTTAGTAGGTATATAGAAAAAACAAAACAAAAGAAAAATAATGACCGGTCGTGGAAAAGGTGGTAAAGGACTTGGAAAAGGGGGTGCAAAACGACACCGAAAAGTTTTACGTGATAATATCCAAGGAATTACCAAACCTGCTATTAGAAGATTAGCTAGACGTGGAGGAGTAAAACGTATATCGGGATTAATTTACGAAGAAACTCGTGGAGTTTTGAAAGTGTTTTTGGAAAATGTTATTAGAGATGCCGTAACATACACTGAACATGCTAAAAGAAAAACGGTAACGGCTATGGATGTTGTTTATGCTTTAAAACGTCAAGGTCGTACTTTATATGGTTTTGGTGGTTAATTTTCATTTTTCATATGTGAAGTAGAAGAATATGTCCTCTATTGCATTTCCATAGCATATGTATATATAAAAAAAAAACGGTTCTTTTCAGAACCACAACATAATTTGCTTGAATATGAAAATTTAAAAAAAAAAATAAATAAATAAGTAAGTAAAAAAAGAACTTACACATTAGTTTGTTCTCTTATATATAAGAACAACCTCGCATTTATTGATACGCACATACATACTACATACATGTATACATAATAGATAAGAAAATAAGCGAGTAGAGGAACTTTTATTTATTTTTATCTCATTATTTACAATTTTTGTTTCTAGTACGAACGTTTCTATTAACGATGTTAAAAATAGTCACATAACCACAATTTCAGTTATTATTACAGATGATAAGTTTTCTTATATATCAGGGCATTTTTTTCTTCTTTTTTTTTTATCTAACAGTACACGTTACACGAGAATCTCTTCTATCTCAACCAAAAAAAAAAATAGAGAAATCAACGAATCAATAAATCTATATATATATATATATATATATATATATATATATATATATATATATATATAAATGATATATCTATATTATAATCTCTTTCTATATATATATATAAAAAAAATAATTGTGGCCCTTAAAAGGGCCGGTTTATGCATATGTATGTATTTCGATAAAATAAAGAAAAATAATATAATGAATAAAGAATTAAGCTTTCTTTTCTGTCTTTTTCGGTAAAAGTACAGCTTGAATATTGGGAAGAACACCACCTTGTGCGATGGTTACTCCAGACAACAATTTATTCAATTCTTCATCGTTTCTGATAGCTAATTGTAAATGCCTTGGAATTATACGGGTCTTTTTGTTATCTCTAGCAGCATTTCCTGCTAATTCGAGTACTTCGGCTGCCAAATATTCCATAACAGCTGCCAAATATACTGGAGCTCCGGCACCGACTCGTTCTGCATAATTGCCTTTTCTCAACAAACGATGTATACGTCCTACAGGAAATTGTAATCCAGCTCGGTTTGAGCGAGACTTTGCCTTTCCCTTTACTTTACCACCTTTACCACGTCCAGACATATTTTTTTTATATTTTCTTTTTCCAAAAAAAAAAAAAATAGAACTCAGTCAATTGATAACTATGAAGCAACCGATGCGACGAAACTAACTGTTAAACAAAAAATTTAAAACTCGACCTATCTATTTATATTAACATGCCCTACCAATGAAATTATAGCAAACGCGCAAACGTAGAAGGGCGGAGCCTATTACAATTACGTACGTTGATATAAAAGAGAGGAAAATTGTGCGTGCTGTAAATTCTAATTTTATCCACTTTTCGATAAATACGGTACGTTATCCAAGTGTTTCTATTATTTTTTTTTTTTAAAGAGAAATAATGCCACCAAAAGCTAGCGGAAAGGCAGCGAAAAAAGCCGGAAAGGCTCAAAAGAATATTTCGAAAGCCGACAAAAAGAAAAAAAGAAGGAGGAAGGAAAGTTATGCTATTTACATTTACAAAGTACTTAAGCAAGTTCATCCTGACACCGGTATATCGAGTAAAGCTATGAGTATAATGAATAGTTTTGTTAATGATATATTCGAACGTATCGCCGCCGAAGCATCCAGATTGGCTCATTATAATAAACGTTCAACAATTACAAGTAGAGAAATTCAAACTGCAGTGAGATTATTGCTTCCCGGAGAATTAGCAAAACACGCAGTCAGTGAAGGAACTAAAGCCGTTACCAAATATACCAGTTCTAAATAATAAATATAACACATCTACTATATTGACCGAAAATTTTTTATTTTATTTACTTAAATAATATCATCGACCAAAAAAAAAAAACGGTTCTTTTCAGAACCACAATACTATTTTTGTTATTTATATATGATAACAACGAACGAACGAACGACTTTAATTCAATTGAATTCTATTAAATATGAATAAAGATGATATTCCACTTAACTGAAAATTATATATATATATATATATATATATATATATATATATATATATATATATATATATATATATAAAAAAACTTTCTAACGTCGCTTTTGTTTTAAAAAGTCTCATATACTAATTCATTGTCGGCTAAAGGAAAAAAAAACTCGACCGTCGGTAAAATAAAGCATACAAAGCGGTTGGTGTCGGTTATCGTTGGTTAAAGTAGTTTTTGTGGCTTCTTTGAAGTTTTGTTAAAAGTAAAAACACTCTTTTTTGTTCTTTCCAAATTGGTTTGAAATTTTAAATAAAATATGTTCATTTCCTAAAATAATATATTATACAATGTAAAAAAAATTGTCGGATAAAATATTAAATAATATTGTAATAGACAGACATATTTTGCGAATAGAGCAAAGTTCGTTTAAAGAAAATTTAATCAGTCAATCAATCTATTGTAATAATTATAATTTGCTACTACCATCATTCAATATCTAAAATGAAATATACGCGGATTCCAATATTGAAATTTGATATTTTTTTCTTATATTTAGTATGTCGGAAGATTTTTATTGAAAAATACTCATAATAATATATATTAGTTACGAACATATAGTAGAAACGTGTAGCGCAAGTCAGGGTAGACATGTCACCATTCAAATGATAATTGCGGTATTATTTCAATTGGTTTTCATATTTTTAAATATTGGTCATTATTGTGAATAGACACGTTTCTATTTACGTTCATTGTATTTTAAGAAGGACTTTTATTTAATTTCGAAATTATATCTAAAGTGCTAAGCATCGTCGGAAATAAATTTTTAACCATTTTTAAGTGGTACTTTTTTTTAATAACAAACGTTATTAGCCGTTATTAAATTATAGTAAAACCTCGGCGAAAGTTCGAAGTATACCTTAGTTAGTTCTTCGTCAATTTTTTTCATTACATTCGATTCGAAAATCTCGAGGAAACCAAGGTTTTTGAGGTTGGTTTGGTTTATGAGGTTCGTTTTTTAACTTAGTTCTATTCGTTCGTTCAGTCTTCCGTCCGCTTCATTTGAATGACTACTCTTGTAACTCATTACACGCGGAAAATTAAAAGTCTTTTATACTACTAAGTGTATATATAGAGGTGAAATTTTATATAACGAAATATAAAACTACATCCAATATTTTTTTTCTCTTTTTTTCTTTATATCAGTTTAGTGTAGTTTATCGACGATATATAATAACACACAAGGTTGTTAGTAGTTATGGCGGATATAGAAAATCAAACTTCGGTTGTAACCGCAACGTCTGCGTCTAATTCACCGCAGGTTTCGTCGTCTCCAATAAATAAAAAGGAAAAAAAAGCTAAAAATCCTAGGACCAAACCATCTCATCCACCGACTTCGGAAATGGTAAACAATGCGATCAAAGGTTTAAAGGAACGCGGAGGCTCATCTTTACAAGCAATTAAAAAATACATTGCTGCCAATTACAAAGTTGATGCAGAAAAAGTAGCGCCATTCATCAAAAAATATTTGAAAGCATCTGTAGTATCGGGATCTTTGGTACAAACTAAAGGTAAAGGAGCTTCGGGATCATTCAAGTTAGCTTCGGCAACTTCAACTGGTGGTACTTCGGCTAAAACGAATGCTATTGACAAAAAGAAAAAGAAAACAGCCGCTTCTACTACAGGCGTAACTAAATCCAAGAAAATTGTAACAGCAGCAAAACGAAATGCTATTATTGGAGGAGGAGTAGATAAATCGAAAAGTATTAAGAAATCTAATAAAGGCAAAAAAACGACAGGTACAGCAGCGGCGGCATCCTTAAAAACTTCGACGACAACAACAACACCGATTACTGATAAGAAAGGCGTTAAAGTTGCCAAAAAAACGGACAAAAAATCTTCGGCCAAAGGAGGAGTCGCCGCCGCCGCCGCCGCCGCCGCCTCCAATACAGCCAGTGCCGCATCATCCGAAATTAAAACGAAGAATCCTACTAAAGCAAAAAAATCCAATAAAGGCAGTCCCACGAAAAAGCCGAAAGCACCAAAACCGAAAACTGCGAAAGCAGCTGCTAGCAGTTCCTCTCCTAAAGCAAGAAAAGCCGCCGCCGCTCCTAAAAAGAAGAAATAAAAAGAATATTTTTTTTCTGACAGAAAGATAGTACAACAATCGAGAAGTATTATCGGACTGATGATGGGTACGACGACAATCGACAATAATAACAAATGGCCCTTATCAGGGCCACAATTTTTTCATTTATTTATGAAGAAAATGAAAAACAAATGTGTTTGTTTTGATGAAACAAGAATTTTTTGAATTTCGTTTCAATAATTGATATGTTATATTATATAAAATATATTATATAAAATATTTTCATCGATCGATGTAATTGTAGGTTGTTACCTTCTAGATTTGTCTCGACCTACCTAGGATATAGTAGATATAATGTGTTTTATAAACATTCAATTATTATATGTCGATATTGTCTAAAATTTGTTAGTTAAAAATAATAATTTTTCTCTATTTCGTGTGTGTGTGTGTGTGTGTGTGTGTGTGTGTGTGTGTGTGTGTGTGTGTGCGTGCGTGCGTGCGTGCGTGCGTGCGTGCGTGCGTGCGTGCGTGCGTGCGTGTGTCTTCTTTATCCAATCAACAATCACATCTTCCTTTTATATTTCAATGTTTTCAAACGAACACCTATGTTTATATTAAGATATTATACTACTATCATAAATGTTAAATTATTTGTGGTTCTGAAAAGAACCGTTTTTACTTACTATATATATATATATATAAAACAAAAAATCTATTATCAAATAGATAAAATGTAATTCTATAAAAAAAAAAAAAAAATTTTTTTTGTATTTATGCTCGTTCTCCGCGAATTCTTCTAGCCAATTGGATATCCTTGGGCATAATGGTGACTCTTTTAGCATGAATGGCACACAGATTAGTATCTTCGAATAGACCTACCAAATAAGCCTCACTAGCTTCCTGGAGAGCCATAACCGCTGAACTTTGAAAACGTAAATCTGTTTTAAAATCTTGTGCTATTTCACGAACTAATCGTTGAAATGGCAATTTTCTAATAAGTAATTCGGTACTCTTTTGATAACGTCTTATCTCACGAAGAGCTACTGTACCTGGCCTATAACGATGAGGTTTTTTTACTCCTCCAGTAGCTGGTGCGCTTTTACGAGCGGCTTTCGTCGCTAATTGTTTACGAGGAGCTTTCCCTCCAGTCGATTTTCTAGCCGTTTGTTTAGTACGAGCCATCTTATTTTTTTTTTTTTTTGTAAGTATACAAGAAATTTCAATATACTAAACCGCTATAGCAGCTTGATACACACACAATGAATGAGATAAATTTATTTATGACCTTCTTTTATAGCTTTGCCCAACATTACGGAGTACTAATCTGGGATTGGTGCGTACTTTTTCTAATGGGCGGAGCCGATAGGTATTATAAAGAGATTAGGGAAAATTCTTAGGTCAGTATTTTGAAGTCTTTTCAAAGTTATCATCGGATTGTTTTAGTAGGTATATAGAAAAAACAAAACAAAAGAAAAATAATGACCGGTCGTGGAAAAGGTGGTAAAGGACTTGGAAAAGGGGGTGCAAAACGACACCGAAAAGTTTTACGTGATAATATCCAAGGAATTACCAAACCTGCTATTAGAAGATTAGCTAGACGTGGAGGAGTAAAACGTATATCGGGATTAATTTACGAAGAAACTCGTGGAGTTTTGAAAGTGTTTTTGGAAAATGTTATTAGAGATGCCGTAACATACACTGAACATGCTAAAAGAAAAACGGTAACGGCTATGGATGTTGTTTATGCTTTAAAACGTCAAGGTCGTACTTTATATGGTTTTGGTGGTTAATTTTCATTTTTCATATGTGAAGTAGAAGAATATGTCCTCTATTGCATTTCCATAGCATATGTATATATAAAAAAAAAACGGTTCTTTTCAGAACCACAACATAATTTGCTTGAATATGAAAATTTAAAAAAAAAAATAAATAAATAAGTAAGTAAAAAAAGAACTTACACATTAGTTTGTTCTCTTATATATAAGAACAACCTCGCATTTATTGATACGCACATACATACTACATACATGTATACATAATAGATAAGAAAATAAGCGAGTAGAGGAACTTTTATTTATTTTTATCTCATTATTTACAATTTTTGTTTCTAGTACGAACGTTTCTATTAACGATGTTAAAAATAGTCACATAACCACAATTTCAGTTATTATTACAGATGATAAGTTTTCTTATATATCAGGGCATTTTTTTCTTCTTTTTTTTTTATCTAACAGTACACGTTACACGAGAATCTCTTCTATCTCAACCAAAAAAAAAAATAGAGAAATCAACGAATCAATAAATCTATATATATATATATATATATATATATATATATATATATATAAAATGATATATCTATATTATAATCTCTTTCTATATATATATATAAAAAAAAATAATTGTGGCCCTTAAAAGGGCCGGTTTATGCATATGTATGTATTTCGATAAAATAAAGAAAAATAATATAATGAATAAAGAATTAAGCTTTCTTTTCTGTCTTTTTCGGTAAAAGTACAGCTTGAATATTGGGAAGAACACCACCTTGTGCGATGGTTACTCCAGACAACAATTTATTCAATTCTTCATCGTTTCTGATAGCTAATTGTAAATGCCTTGGAATTATACGGGTCTTTTTGTTATCTCTAGCAGCATTTCCTGCTAATTCGAGTACTTCGGCTGCCAAATATTCCATAACAGCTGCCAAATATACTGGAGCTCCGGCACCGACTCGTTCTGCATAATTGCCTTTTCTCAACAAACGATGTATACGTCCTACAGGAAATTGTAATCCAGCTCGGTTTGAGCGAGACTTTGCCTTTCCCTTTACTTTACCACCTTTACCACGTCCAGACATATTTTTTTTATATTTTCTTTTTCCAAAAAAAAAAAAAATAGAACTCAGTCAATTGATAACTATGAAGCAACCGATGCGACGAAACTAACTGTTAAACAAAAAATTTAAAACTCGACCTATCTATTTATATTAACATGCCCTACCAATGAAATTATAGCAAACGCGCAAACGTAGAAGGGCGGAGCCTATTACAATTACGTACGTTGATATAAAAGAGAGGAAAATTGTGCGTGCTGTAAATTCTAATTTTATCCACTTTTCGATAAATACGGTACGTTATCCAAGTGTTTCTATTATTTTTTTTTTTTAAAGAGAAATAATGCCACCAAAAGCTAGCGGAAAGGCAGCGAAAAAAGCCGGAAAGGCTCAAAAGAATATTTCGAAAGCCGACAAAAAGAAAAAAAGAAGGAGGAAGGAAAGTTATGCTATTTACATTTACAAAGTACTTAAGCAAGTTCATCCTGACACCGGTATATCGAGTAAAGCTATGAGTATAATGAATAGTTTTGTTAATGATATATTCGAACGTATCGCCGCCGAAGCATCCAGATTGGCTCATTATAATAAACGTTCAACAATTACAAGTAGAGAAATTCAAACTGCAGTGAGATTATTGCTTCCCGGAGAATTAGCAAAACACGCAGTCAGTGAAGGAACTAAAGCCGTTACCAAATATACCAGTTCTAAATAATAAATATAACACATCTACTATATTGACCGAAAATTTTTTATTTTATTTACTTAAATAATATCATCGACCAAAAAAAAAAAACGGTTCTTTTCAGAACCACAATACTATTTTTGTTATTTATATATGATAACAACGAACGAACGAACGACTTTAATTCAATTGAATTCTATTAAATATGAATAAAGATGATATTCCACTTAACTGAAAATTATATATATATATATATATATATATATATATATATATATATATATATATATATATTATATAAAAAAACTTTCTAACGTCGCTTTTGTTTTAAAAAGTCTCATATACTAATTCATTGTCGGCTAAAGGAAAAAAAAACTCGACCGTCGGTAAAATAAAGCATACAAAGCGGTTGGTGTCGGTTATCGTTGGTTAAAGTAGTTTTTGTGGCTTCTTTGAAGTTTTGTTAAAAGTAAAAACACTCTTTTTTGTTCTTTCCAAATTGGTTTGAAATTTTAAATAAAATATGTTCATTTCCTAAAATAATATATTATACAATGTAAAAAAAATTGTCGGATAAAATATTAAATAATATTGTAATAGACAGACATATTTTGCGAATAGAGCAAAGTTCGTTTAAAGAAAATTTAATCAGTCAATCAATCTATTGTAATAATTATAATTTGCTACTACCATCATTCAATATCTAAAATGAAATATACGCGGATTCCAATATTGAAATTTGATATTTTTTTCTTATATTTAGTATGTCGGAAGATTTTTATTGAAAAATACTCATAATAATATATATTAGTTACGAACATATAGTAGAAACGTGTAGCGCAAGTCAGGGTAGACATGTCACCATTCAAATGATAATTGCGGTATTATTTCAATTGGTTTTCATATTTTTAAATATTGGTCATTATTGTGAATAGACACGTTTCTATTTACGTTCATTGTATTTTAAGAAGGACTTTTATTTAATTTCGAAATTATATCTAAAGTGCTAAGCATCGTCGGAAATAAATTTTTAACCATTTTTAAGTGGTACTTTTTTTTAATAACAAACGTTATTAGCCGTTATTAAATTATAGTAAAACCTCGGCGAAAGTTCGAAGTATACCTTAGTTAGTTCTTCGTCAATTTTTTTCATTACATTCGATTCGAAAATCTCGAGGAAACCAAGGTTTTTGAGGTTGGTTTGGTTTATGAGGTTCGTTTTTTAACTTAGTTCTATTCGTTCGTTCAGTCTTCCGTCCGCTTCATTTGAATGACTACTCTTGTAACTCATTACACGCGGAAAATTAAAAGTCTTTTATACTACTAAGTGTATATATAGAGGTGAAATTTTATATAACGAAATATAAAACTACATCCAATATTTTTTTTCTCTTTTTTTCTTTATATCAGTTTAGTGTAGTTTATCGACGATATATAATAACACACAAGGTTGTTAGTAGTTATGGCGGATATAGAAAATCAAACTTCGGTTGTAACCGCAACGTCTGCGTCTAATTCACCGCAGGTTTCGTCGTCTCCAATAAATAAAAAGGAAAAAAAAGCTAAAAATCCTAGGACCAAACCATCTCATCCACCGACTTCGGAAATGGTAAACAATGCGATCAAAGGTTTAAAGGAACGCGGAGGCTCATCTTTACAAGCAATTAAAAAATACATTGCTGCCAATTACAAAGTTGATGCAGAAAAAGTAGCGCCATTCATCAAAAAATATTTGAAAGCATCTGTAGTATCGGGATCTTTGGTACAAACTAAAGGTAAAGGAGCTTCGGGATCATTCAAGTTAGCTTCGGCAACTTCAACTGGTGGTACTTCGGCTAAAACGAATGCTATTGACAAAAAGAAAAAGAAAACAGCCGCTTCTACTACAGGCGTAACTAAATCCAAGAAAATTGTAACAGCAGCAAAACGAAATGCTATTATTGGAGGAGGAGTAGATAAATCGAAAAGTATTAAGAAATCTAATAAAGGCAAAAAAACGACAGGTACAGCAGCGGCGGCATCCTTAAAAACTTCGACGACAACAACAACACCGATTACTGATAAGAAAGGCGTTAAAGTTGCCAAAAAAACGGACAAAAAATCTTCGGCCAAAGGAGGAGTCGCCGCCGCCGCCGCCGCCGCCGCCTCCAATACAGCCAGTGCCGCATCATCCGAAATTAAAACGAAGAATCCTACTAAAGCAAAAAAATCCAATAAAGGCAGTCCCACGAAAAAGCCGAAAGCACCAAAACCGAAAACTGCGAAAGCAGCTGCTAGCAGTTCCTCTCCTAAAGCAAGAAAAGCCGCCGCCGCTCCTAAAAAGAAGAAATAAAAAGAATATTTTTTTTCTGACAGAAAGATAGTACAACAATCGAGAAGTATTATCGGACTGATGATGGGTACGACGACAATCGACAATAATAACAAATGGCCCTTATCAGGGCCACAATTTTTTCATTTATTTATGAAGAAAATGAAAAACAAATGTGTTTGTTTTGATGAAACAAGAATTTTTTGAATTTCGTTTCAATAATTGATATGTTATATTATATAAAATATTTTCATCGATCGATGTAATTGTAGGTTGTTACCTTCTAGATTTGTCTCGACCTACCTAGGATATAGTAGATATAATGTGTTTTATAAACATTCAATTATTATATGTCGATATTGTCTAAAATTTGTTAGTTAAAAATAATAATTTTTCTCTATTTCGTGTGTGTGTGTGTGTGTGTGTGTGTGTGTGTGTGTGTGTGTGTGTGTGTGCGTGCGTGCGTGCGTGCGTGCGTGCGTGCGTGCGTGTGTCTTCTTTATCCAATCAACAATCACATCTTCCTTTTATATTTCAATGTTTTCAAACGAACACCTATGTTTATATTAAGATATTATACTACTATCATAAATGTTAAATTATTTGTGGTTCTGAAAAGAACCGTTTTTACTTACTATATATATATATATATAAAACAAAAAATCTATTATCAAATAGATAAAATGTAATTCTATAAAAAAAAAAAAAAAATTTTTTTTGTATTTATGCTCGTTCTCCGCGAATTCTTCTAGCCAATTGGATATCCTTGGGCATAATGGTGACTCTTTTAGCATGAATGGCACACAGATTAGTATCTTCGAATAGACCTACCAAATAAGCCTCACTAGCTTCCTGGAGAGCCATAACCGCTGAACTTTGAAAACGTAAATCTGTTTTAAAATCTTGTGCTATTTCACGAACTAATCGTTGAAATGGCAATTTTCTAATAAGTAATTCGGTACTCTTTTGATAACGTCTTATCTCACGAAGAGCTACTGTACCTGGCCTATAACGATGAGGTTTTTTTACTCCTCCAGTAGCTGGTGCGCTTTTACGAGCGGCTTTCGTCGCTAATTGTTTACGAGGAGCTTTCCCTCCAGTCGATTTTCTAGCCGTTTGTTTAGTACGAGCCATCTTATTTTTTTTTTTTTTTGTAAGTATACAAGAAATTTCAATATACTAAACCGCTATAGCAGCTTGATACACACACAATGAATGAGATAAATTTATTTATGACCTTCTTTTATAGCTTTGCCCAACATTACGGAGTACTAATCTGGGATTGGTGCGTACTTTTTCTAATGGGCGGAGCCGATAGGTATTATAAAGAGATTAGGGAAAATTCTTAGGTCAGTATTTTGAAGTCTTTTCAAAGTTATCATCGGATTGTTTTAGTAGGTATATAGAAAAAACAAAACAAAAGAAAAATAATGACCGGTCGTGGAAAAGGTGGTAAAGGACTTGGAAAAGGGGGTGCAAAACGACACCGAAAAGTTTTACGTGATAATATCCAAGGAATTACCAAACCTGCTATTAGAAGATTAGCTAGACGTGGAGGAGTAAAACGTATATCGGGATTAATTTACGAAGAAACTCGTGGAGTTTTGAAAGTGTTTTTGGAAAATGTTATTAGAGATGCCGTAACATACACTGAACATGCTAAAAGAAAAACGGTAACGGCTATGGATGTTGTTTATGCTTTAAAACGTCAAGGTCGTACTTTATATGGTTTTGGTGGTTAATTTTCATTTTTCATATGTGAAGTAGAAGAATATGTCCTCTATTGCATTTCCATAGCATATGTATATATAAAAAAAAAACGGTTCTTTTCAGAACCACAACATAATTTGCTTGAATATGAAAATTTAAAAAAAAAATAAATAAATAAGTAAGTAAAAAAAGAACTTACACATTAGTTTGTTCTCTTATATATAAGAACAACCTCGCATTTATTGATACGCACATACATACTACATACATGTATACATAATAGATAAGAAAATAAGCGAGTAGAGGAACTTTTATTTATTTTTATCTCATTATTTACAATTTTTGTTTCTAGTACGAACGTTTCTATTAACGATGTTAAAAATAGTCACATAACCACAATTTCAGTTATTATTACAGATGATAAGTTTTCTTATATATCAGGGCATTTTTTTCTTCTTTTTTTTTTATCTAACAGTACACGTTACACGAGAATCTCTTCTATCTCAACCAAAAAAAAAATAGAGAAATCAACGAATCAATAAATCTATATATATATATATATATATATATATATATATATATATATATATATATAAAATGATATATCTATATTATAATCTCTTTCTATATATATATATAAAAAAAAATAATTGTGGCCCTTAAAAGGGCCGGTTTATGCATATGTATGTATTTCGATAAAATAAAGAAAAATAATATAATGAATAAAGAATTAAGCTTTCTTTTCTGTCTTTTTCGGTAAAAGTACAGCTTGAATATTGGGAAGAACACCACCTTGTGCGATGGTTACTCCAGACAACAATTTATTCAATTCTTCATCGTTTCTGATAGCTAATTGTAAATGCCTTGGAATTATACGGGTCTTTTTGTTATCTCTAGCAGCATTTCCTGCTAATTCGAGTACTTCGGCTGCCAAATATTCCATAACAGCTGCCAAATATACTGGAGCTCCGGCACCGACTCGTTCTGCATAATTGCCTTTTCTCAACAAACGATGTATACGTCCTACAGGAAATTGTAATCCAGCTCGGTTTGAGCGAGACTTTGCCTTTCCCTTTACTTTACCACCTTTACCACGTCCAGACATATTTTTTTTATATTTTCTTTTTCCAAAAAAAAAAAAAATAGAACTCAGTCAATTGATAACTATGAAGCAACCGATGCGACGAAACTAACTGTTAAACAAAAAATTTAAAACTCGACCTATCTATTTATATTAACATGCCCTACCAATGAAATTATAGCAAACGCGCAAACGTAGAAGGGCGGAGCCTATTACAATTACGTACGTTGATATAAAAGAGAGGAAAATTGTGCGTGCTGTAAATTCTAATTTTATCCACTTTTCGATAAATACGGTACGTTATCCAAGTGTTTCTATTATTTTTTTTTTTTAAAGAGAAATAATGCCACCAAAAGCTAGCGGAAAGGCAGCGAAAAAAGCCGGAAAGGCTCAAAAGAATATTTCGAAAGCCGACAAAAAGAAAAAAAGAAGGAGGAAGGAAAGTTATGCTATTTACATTTACAAAGTACTTAAGCAAGTTCATCCTGACACCGGTATATCGAGTAAAGCTATGAGTATAATGAATAGTTTTGTTAATGATATATTCGAACGTATCGCCGCCGAAGCATCCAGATTGGCTCATTATAATAAACGTTCAACAATTACAAGTAGAGAAATTCAAACTGCAGTGAGATTATTGCTTCCCGGAGAATTAGCAAAACACGCAGTCAGTGAAGGAACTAAAGCCGTTACCAAATATACCAGTTCTAAATAATAAATATAACACATCTACTATATTGACCGAAAATTTTTTATTTTATTTACTTAAATAATATCATCGACCAAAAAAAAAAAACGGTTCTTTTCAGAACCACAATACTATTTTTGTTATTTATATATGATAACAACGAACGAACGAACGACTTTAATTCAATTGAATTCTATTAAATATGAATAAAGATGATATTCCACTTAACTGAAAATATATATATATATATATATATATATATATATATATATATATATATATATATATATATATATATTATATAAAAAAACTTTCTAACGTCGCTTTTGTTTTAAAAAGTCTCATATACTAATTCATTGTCGGCTAAAGGAAAAAAAAACTCGACCGTCGGTAAAATAAAGCATACAAAGCGGTTGGTGTCGGTTATCGTTGGTTAAAGTAGTTTTTGTGGCTTCTTTGAAGTTTTGTTAAAAGTAAAAACACTCTTTTTTGTTCTTTCCAAATTGGTTTGAAATTTTAAATAAAATATGTTCATTTCCTAAAATAATATATTATACAATGTAAAAAAAATTGTCGGATAAAATATTAAATAATATTGTAATAGACAGACATATTTTGCGAATAGAGCAAAGTTCGTTTAAAGAAAATTTAATCAGTCAATCAATCTATTGTAATAATTATAATTTGCTACTACCATCATTCAATATCTAAAATGAAATATACGCGGATTCCAATATTGAAATTTGATATTTTTTTCTTATATTTAGTATGTCGGAAGATTTTTATTGAAAAATACTCATAATAATATATATTAGTTACGAACATATAGTAGAAACGTGTAGCGCAAGTCAGGGTAGACATGTCACCATTCAAATGATAATTGCGGTATTATTTCAATTGGTTTTCATATTTTTAAATATTGGTCATTATTGTGAATAGACACGTTTCTATTTACGTTCATTGTATTTTAAGAAGGACTTTTATTTAATTTCGAAATTATATCTAAAGTGCTAAGCATCGTCGGAAATAAATTTTTAACCATTTTTAAGTGGTACTTTTTTTTAATAACAAACGTTATTAGCCGTTATTAAATTATAGTAAAACCTCGGCGAAAGTTCGAAGTATACCTTAGTTAGTTCTTCGTCAATTTTTTTCATTACATTCGATTCGAAAATCTCGAGGAAACCAAGGTTTTTGAGGTTGGTTTGGTTTATGAGGTTCGTTTTTTAACTTAGTTCTATTCGTTCGTTCAGTCTTCCGTCCGCTTCATTTGAATGACTACTCTTGTAACTCATTACACGCGGAAAATTAAAAGTCTTTTATACTACTAAGTGTATATATAGAGGTGAAATTTTATATAACGAAATATAAAACTACATCCAATATTTTTTTTCTCTTTTTTTCTTTATATCAGTTTAGTGTAGTTTATCGACGATATATAATAACACACAAGGTTGTTAGTAGTTATGGCGGATATAGAAAATCAAACTTCGGTTGTAACCGCAACGTCTGCGTCTAATTCACCGCAGGTTTCGTCGTCTCCAATAAATAAAAAGGAAAAAAAAGCTAAAAATCCTAGGACCAAACCATCTCATCCACCGACTTCGGAAATGGTAAACAATGCGATCAAAGGTTTAAAGGAACGCGGAGGCTCATCTTTACAAGCAATTAAAAAATACATTGCTGCCAATTACAAAGTTGATGCAGAAAAAGTAGCGCCATTCATCAAAAAATATTTGAAAGCATCTGTAGTATCGGGATCTTTGGTACAAACTAAAGGTAAAGGAGCTTCGGGATCATTCAAGTTAGCTTCGGCAACTTCAACTGGTGGTACTTCGGCTAAAACGAATGCTATTGACAAAAAGAAAAAGAAAACAGCCGCTTCTACTACAGGCGTAACTAAATCCAAGAAAATTGTAACAGCAGCAAAACGAAATGCTATTATTGGAGGAGGAGTAGATAAATCGAAAAGTATTAAGAAATCTAATAAAGGCAAAAAAACGACAGGTACAGCAGCGGCGGCATCCTTAAAAACTTCGACGACAACAACAACACCGATTACTGATAAGAAAGGCGTTAAAGTTGCCAAAAAAACGGACAAAAAATCTTCGGCCAAAGGAGGAGTCGCCGCCGCCGCCGCCGCCGCCGCCTCCAATACAGCCAGTGCCGCATCATCCGAAATTAAAACGAAGAATCCTACTAAAGCAAAAAAATCCAATAAAGGCAGTCCCACGAAAAAGCCGAAAGCACCAAAACCGAAAACTGCGAAAGCAGCTGCTAGCAGTTCCTCTCCTAAAGCAAGAAAAGCCGCCGCCGCTCCTAAAAAGAAGAAATAAAAAGAATATTTTTTTTCTGACAGAAAGATAGTACAACAATCGAGAAGTATTATCGGACTGATGATGGGTACGACGACAATCGACAATAATAACAAATGGCCCTTATCAGGGCCACAATTTTTTCATTTATTTATGAAGAAAATGAAAAACAAATGTGTTTGTTTTGATGAAACAAGAATTTTTTGAATTTCGTTTCAATAATTGATATGTTATATTATATAAAATATTTTCATCGATCGATGTAATTGTAGGTTGTTACCTTCTAGATTTGTCTCGACCTACCTAGGATATAGTAGATATAATGTGTTTTATAAACATTCAATTATTATATGTCGATATTGTCTAAAATTTGTTAGTTAAAAATAATAATTTTTCTCTATTTCGTGTGTGTGTGTGTGTGTGTGTGTGTGTGTGTGTGTGTGTGTGTGTGTGTGCGTGCGTGCGTGCGTGCGTGCGTGCGTGCGTGCGTGCGTGCGTGTGTCTTCTTTATCCAATCAACAATCACATCTTCCTTTTATATTTCAATGTTTTCAAACGAACACCTATGTTTATATTAAGATATTATACTACTATCATAAATGTTAAATTATTTGTGGTTCTGAAAAGAACCGTTTTTACTTACTATATATATATATATATAAAACAAAAAATCTATTATCAAATAGATAAAATGTAATTCTATAAAAAAAAAAAAAAAATTTTTTTTGTATTTATGCTCGTTCTCCGCGAATTCTTCTAGCCAATTGGATATCCTTGGGCATAATGGTGACTCTTTTAGCATGAATGGCACACAGATTAGTATCTTCGAATAGACCTACCAAATAAGCCTCACTAGCTTCCTGGAGAGCCATAACCGCTGAACTTTGAAAACGTAAATCTGTTTTAAAATCTTGTGCTATTTCACGAACTAATCGTTGAAATGGCAATTTTCTAATAAGTAATTCGGTACTCTTTTGATAACGTCTTATCTCACGAAGAGCTACTGTACCTGGCCTATAACGATGAGGTTTTTTTACTCCTCCAGTAGCTGGTGCGCTTTTACGAGCGGCTTTCGTCGCTAATTGTTTACGAGGAGCTTTCCCTCCAGTCGATTTTCTAGCCGTTTGTTTAGTACGAGCCATCTTATTTTTTTTTTTTTTTGTAAGTATACAAGAAATTTCAATATACTAAACCGCTATAGCAGCTTGATACACACACAATGAATGAGATAAATTTATTTATGACCTCTTTTATAGCTTTGCCCAACATTACGGAGTACTAATCTGGGATTGGTGCGTACTTTTTCTAATGGGCGGAGCCGATAGGTATTATAAAGAGATTAGGGAAAATTCTTAGGTCAGTATTTTGAAGTCTTTTCAAAGTTATCATCGGATTGTTTTAGTAGGTATATAGAAAAAACAAAACAAAAGAAAAATAATGACCGGTCGTGGAAAAGGTGGTAAAGGACTTGGAAAAGGGGGTGCAAAACGACACCGAAAAGTTTTACGTGATAATATCCAAGGAATTACCAAACCTGCTATTAGAAGATTAGCTAGACGTGGAGGAGTAAAACGTATATCGGGATTAATTTACGAAGAAACTCGTGGAGTTTTGAAAGTGTTTTTGGAAAATGTTATTAGAGATGCCGTAACATACACTGAACATGCTAAAAGAAAAACGGTAACGGCTATGGATGTTGTTTATGCTTTAAAACGTCAAGGTCGTACTTTATATGGTTTTGGTGGTTAATTTTCATTTTTCATATGTGAAGTAGAAGAATATGTCCTCTATTGCATTTCCATAGCATATGTATATATAAAAAAAAAACGGTTCTTTTCAGAACCACAACATAATTTGCTTGAATATGAAAATTTAAAAAAAAAAATAAATAAATAAGTAAGTAAAAAAAGAACTTACACATTAGTTTGTTCTCTTATATATAAGAACAACCTCGCATTTATTGATACGCACATACATACTACATACATGTATACATAATAGATAAGAAAATAAGCGAGTAGAGGAACTTTTATTTATTTTTATCTCATTATTTACAATTTTTGTTTCTAGTACGAACGTTTCTATTAACGATGTTAAAAATAGTCACATAACCACAATTTCAGTTATTATTACAGATGATAAGTTTTCTTATATATCAGGGCATTTTTTTCTTCTTTTTTTTTTATCTAACAGTACACGTTACACGAGAATCTCTTCTATCTCAACCAAAAAAAAAAATAGAGAAATCAACGAATCAATAAATCTATATATATATATATATATATATATATATATATATATATATATATATATAAAATGATATATCTATATTATAATCTCTTTCTATATATATATATAAAAAAAAATAATTGTGGCCCTTAAAAGGGCCGGTTTATGCATATGTATGTATTTCGATAAAATAAAGAAAAATAATATAATGAATAAAGAATTAAGCTTTCTTTTCTGTCTTTTTCGGTAAAAGTACAGCTTGAATATTGGGAAGAACACCACCTTGTGCGATGGTTACTCCAGACAACAATTTATTCAATTCTTCATCGTTTCTGATAGCTAATTGTAAATGCCTTGGAATTATACGGGTCTTTTTGTTATCTCTAGCAGCATTTCCTGCTAATTCGAGTACTTCGGCTGCCAAATATTCCATAACAGCTGCCAAATATACTGGAGCTCCGGCACCGACTCGTTCTGCATAATTGCCTTTTCTCAACAAACGATGTATACGTCCTACAGGAAATTGTAATCCAGCTCGGTTTGAGCGAGACTTTGCCTTTCCCTTTACTTTACCACCTTTACCACGTCCAGACATATTTTTTTTATATTTTCTTTTTCCAAAAAAAAAAAAAATAGAACTCAGTCAATTGATAACTATGAAGCAACCGATGCGACGAAACTAACTGTTAAACAAAAAATTTAAAACTCGACCTATCTATTTATATTAACATGCCCTACCAATGAAATTATAGCAAACGCGCAAACGTAGAAGGGCGGAGCCTATTACAATTACGTACGTTGATATAAAAGAGAGGAAAATTGTGCGTGCTGTAAATTCTAATTTTATCCACTTTTCGATAAATACGGTACGTTATCCAAGTGTTTCTATTATTTTTTTTTTTTAAAGAGAAATAATGCCACCAAAAGCTAGCGGAAAGGCAGCGAAAAAAGCCGGAAAGGCTCAAAAGAATATTTCGAAAGCCGACAAAAAGAAAAAAAGAAGGAGGAAGGAAAGTTATGCTATTTACATTTACAAAGTACTTAAGCAAGTTCATCCTGACACCGGTATATCGAGTAAAGCTATGAGTATAATGAATAGTTTTGTTAATGATATATTCGAACGTATCGCCGCCGAAGCATCCAGATTGGCTCATTATAATAAACGTTCAACAATTACAAGTAGAGAAATTCAAACTGCAGTGAGATTATTGCTTCCCGGAGAATTAGCAAAACACGCAGTCAGTGAAGGAACTAAAGCCGTTACCAAATATACCAGTTCTAAATAATAAATATAACACATCTACTATATTGACCGAAAATTTTTTATTTTATTTACTTAAATAATATCATCGACCAAAAAAAAAAAACGGTTCTTTTCAGAACCACAATACTATTTTTGTTATTTATATATGATAACAACGAACGAACGAACGACTTTAATTCAATTGAATTCTATTAAATATGAATAAAGATGATATTCCACTTAACTGAAATATATATATATATATATATATATATATATATATATATATATATATATATATATATATATATTATATAAAAAAACTTTCTAACGTCGCTTTTGTTTTAAAAAGTCTCATATACTAATTCATTGTCGGCTAAAGGAAAAAAAAACTCGACCGTCGGTAAAATAAAGCATACAAAGCGGTTGGTGTCGGTTATCGTTGGTTAAAGTAGTTTTTGTGGCTTCTTTGAAGTTTTGTTAAAAGTAAAAACACTCTTTTTTGTTCTTTCCAAATTGGTTTGAAATTTTAAATAAAATATGTTCATTTCCTAAAATAATATATTATACAATGTAAAAAAAATTGTCGGATAAAATATTAAATAATATTGTAATAGACAGACATATTTTGCGAATAGAGCAAAGTTCGTTTAAAGAAAATTTAATCAGTCAATCAATCTATTGTAATAATTATAATTTGCTACTACCATCATTCAATATCTAAAATGAAATATACGCGGATTCCAATATTGAAATTTGATATTTTTTTCTTATATTTAGTATGTCGGAAGATTTTTATTGAAAAATACTCATAATAATATTTACGAACATATAGTAGAAACGTGTAGCGCAAGTCAGGGTAGACATGTCACCATTCAAATGATAATTGCGGTATTATTTCAATTGGTTTTCATATTTTTAAATATTGGTCATTATTGTGAATAGACACGTTTCTATTTACGTTCATTGTATTTTAAGAAGGACTTTTATTTAATTTCGAAATTATATCTAAAGTGCTAAGCATCGTCGGAAATAAATTTTTAACCATTTTTAAGTGGTACTTTTTTTTAATAACAAACGTTATTAGCCGTTATTAAATTATAGTAAAACCTCGGCGAAAGTTCGAAGTATACCTTAGTTAGTTCTTCGTCAATTTTTTTCATTACATTCGATTCGAAAATCTCGAGGAAACCAAGGTTTTTGAGGTTGGTTTGGTTTATGAGGTTCGTTTTTTAACTTAGTTCTATTCGTTCGTTCAGTCTTCCGTCCGCTTCATTTGAATGACTACTCTTGTAACTCATTACACGCGGAAAATTAAAAGTCTTTTATACTACTAAGTGTATATATAGAGGTGAAATTTTATATAACGAAATATAAAACTACATCCAATATTTTTTTTCTCTTTTTTTCTTTATATCAGTTTAGTGTAGTTTATCGACGATATATAATAACACACAAGGTTGTTAGTAGTTATGGCGGATATAGAAAATCAAACTTCGGTTGTAACCGCAACGTCTGCGTCTAATTCACCGCAGGTTTCGTCGTCTCCAATAAATAAAAAGGAAAAAAAAGCTAAAAATCCTAGGACCAAACCATCTCATCCACCGACTTCGGAAATGGTAAACAATGCGATCAAAGGTTTAAAGGAACGCGGAGGCTCATCTTTACAAGCAATTAAAAAATACATTGCTGCCAATTACAAAGTTGATGCAGAAAAAGTAGCGCCATTCATCAAAAAATATTTGAAAGCATCTGTAGTATCGGGATCTTTGGTACAAACACAAACTAAAGGTAAAGGAGCTTCGGGATCATTCAAGTTAGCTTCGGCAACTTCAACTGGTGGTACTTCGGCTAAAACGAATGCTATTGACAAAAAGAAAAAGAAAACAGCCGCTTCTACTACAGGCGTAACTAAATCCAAGAAAATTGTAACAGCAGCAAAACGAAATGCTATTATTGGAGGAGGAGTAGATAAATCGAAAAGTATTAAGAAATCTAATAAAGGCAAAAAAACGACAGGTACAGCAGCGGCGGCATCCTTAAAAACTTCGACGACAACAACAACACCGATTACTGATAAGAAAGGCGTTAAAGTTGCCAAAAAAACGGACAAAAAATCTTCGGCCAAAGGAGGAGTCGCCGCCGCCGCCGCCGCCGCCGCCTCCAATACAGCCAGTGCCGCATCATCCGAAATTAAAACGAAGAATCCTACTAAAGCAAAAAAATCCAATAAAGGCAGTCCCACGAAAAAGCCGAAAGCACCAAAACCGAAAACTGCGAAAGCAGCTGCTAGCAGTTCCTCTCCTAAAGCAAGAAAAGCCGCCGCCGCTCCTAAAAAGAAGAAATAAAAAGAATATTTTTTTTCTGACAGAAAGATAGTACAACAATCGAGAAGTATTATCGGACTGATGATGGGTACGACGACAATCGACAATAATAACAAATGGCCCTTATCAGGGCCACAATTTTTTCATTTATTTATGAAGAAAATGAAAAACAAATGTGTTTGTTTTGATGAAACAAGAATTTTTTGAATTTCGTTTCAATAATTGATATGTTATATTATATAAAATATTTTCATCGATCGATGTAATTGTAGGTTGTTACCTTCTAGATTTGTCTCGACCTACCTAGGATATAGTAGATATAATGTGTTTTATAAACATTCAATTATTATATGTCGATATTGTCTAAAATTTGTTAGTTAAAAATAATAATTTTTCTCTATTTCGTGTGTGTGTGTGTGTGTGTGTGTGTGTGTGTGTGTGTGTGTGTGTGTGCGTGCGTGCGTGCGTGCGTGCGTGCGTGCGTGCGTGCGTGCGTGCGTGCGTGTGTCTTCTTTATCCAATCAACAATCACATCTTCCTTTTATATTTCAATGTTTTCAAACGAACACCTATGTTTATATTAAGATATTATACTACTATCATAAATGTTAAATTATTTGTGGTTCTGAAAAGAACCGTTTTTACTTACTATATATATATATATATAAAACAAAAAATCTATTATCAAATAGATAAAATGTAATTCTATAAAAAAAAAAAAAAAATTTTTTTTGTATTTATGCTCGTTCTCCGCGAATTCTTCTAGCCAATTGGATATCCTTGGGCATAATGGTGACTCTTTTAGCATGAATGGCACACAGATTAGTATCTTCGAATAGACCTACCAAATAAGCCTCACTAGCTTCCTGGAGAGCCATAACCGCTGAACTTTGAAAACGTAAATCTGTTTTAAAATCTTGTGCTATTTCACGAACTAATCGTTGAAATGGCAATTTTCTAATAAGTAATTCGGTACTCTTTTGATAACGTCTTATCTCACGAAGAGCTACTGTACCTGGCCTATAACGATGAGGTTTTTTTACTCCTCCAGTAGCTGGTGCGCTTTTACGAGCGGCTTTCGTCGCTAATTGTTTACGAGGAGCTTTCCCTCCAGTCGATTTTCTAGCCGTTTGTTTAGTACGAGCCATCTTATTTTTTTTTTTTTTTGTAAGTATACAAGAAATTTCAATATACTAAACCGCTATAGCAGCTTGATACACACACAATGAATGAGATAAATTTATTTATGACCTTCTTTTATAGCTTTGCCCAACATTACGGAGTACTAATCTGGGATTGGTGCGTACTTTTTCTAATGGGCGGAGCCGATAGGTATTATAAAGAGATTAGGGAAAATTCTTAGGTCAGTATTTTGAAGTCTTTTCAAAGTTATCATCGGATTGTTTTAGTAGGTATATAGAAAAAACAAAACAAAAGAAAAATAATGACCGGTCGTGGAAAAGGTGGTAAAGGACTTGGAAAAGGGGGTGCAAAACGACACCGAAAAGTTTTACGTGATAATATCCAAGGAATTACCAAACCTGCTATTAGAAGATTAGCTAGACGTGGAGGAGTAAAACGTATATCGGGATTAATTTACGAAGAAACTCGTGGAGTTTTGAAAGTGTTTTTGGAAAATGTTATTAGAGATGCCGTAACATACACTGAACATGCTAAAAGAAAAACGGTAACGGCTATGGATGTTGTTTATGCTTTAAAACGTCAAGGTCGTACTTTATATGGTTTTGGTGGTTAATTTTCATTTTTCATATGTGAAGTAGAAGAATATGTCCTCTATTGCATTTCCATAGCATATGTATATATAAAAAAAAAACGGTTCTTTTCAGAACCACAACATAATTTGCTTGAATATGAAAATTTAAAAAAAAAAATAAATAAATAAGTAAGTAAAAAAAGAACTTACACATTAGTTTGTTCTCTTATATATAAGAACAACCTCGCATTTATTGATACGCACATACATACTACATACATGTATACATAATAGATAAGAAAATAAGCGAGTAGAGGAACTTTTATTTATTTTTATCTCATTATTTACAATTTTTGTTTCTAGTACGAACGTTTCTATTAACGATGTTAAAAATAGTCACATAACCACAATTTCAGTTATTATTACAGATGATAAGTTTTCTTATATATCAGGGCATTTTTTTCTTCTTTTTTTTTTATCTAACAGTACACGTTACACGAGAATCTCTTCTATCTCAACCAAAAAAAAAAATAGAGAAATCAACGAATCAATAAATCTATATATATATATATATATATATATATATATATATATATATATATATATAAAATGATATATCTATATTATAATCTCTTTCTATATATATATATAAAAAAAAATAATTGTGGCCCTTAAAAGGGCCGGTTTATGCATATGTATGTATTTCGATAAAATAAAGAAAAATAATATAATGAATAAAGAATTAAGCTTTCTTTTCTGTCTTTTTCGGTAAAAGTACAGCTTGAATATTGGGAAGAACACCACCTTGTGCGATGGTTACTCCAGACAACAATTTATTCAATTCTTCATCGTTTCTGATAGCTAATTGTAAATGCCTTGGAATTATACGGGTCTTTTTGTTATCTCTAGCAGCATTTCCTGCTAATTCGAGTACTTCGGCTGCCAAATATTCCATAACAGCTGCCAAATATACTGGAGCTCCGGCACCGACTCGTTCTGCATAATTGCCTTTTCTCAACAAACGATGTATACGTCCTACAGGAAATTGTAATCCAGCTCGGTTTGAGCGAGACTTTGCCTTTCCCTTTACTTTACCACCTTTACCACGTCCAGACATATTTTTTTTATATTTTCTTTTTCCAAAAAAAAAAAAAATAGAACTCAGTCAATTGATAACTATGAAGCAACCGATGCGACGAAACTAACTGTTAAACAAAAAATTTAAAACTCGACCTATCTATTTATATTAACATGCCCTACCAATGAAATTATAGCAAACGCGCAAACGTAGAAGGGCGGAGCCTATTACAATTACGTACGTTGATATAAAAGAGAGGAAAATTGTGCGTGCTGTAAATTCTAATTTTATCCACTTTTCGATAAATACGGTACGTTATCCAAGTGTTTCTATTATTTTTTTTTTTTAAAGAGAAATAATGCCACCAAAAGCTAGCGGAAAGGCAGCGAAAAAAGCCGGAAAGGCTCAAAAGAATATTTCGAAAGCCGACAAAAAGAAAAAAAGAAGGAGGAAGGAAAGTTATGCTATTTACATTTACAAAGTACTTAAGCAAGTTCATCCTGACACCGGTATATCGAGTAAAGCTATGAGTATAATGAATAGTTTTGTTAATGATATATTCGAACGTATCGCCGCCGAAGCATCCAGATTGGCTCATTATAATAAACGTTCAACAATTACAAGTAGAGAAATTCAAACTGCAGTGAGATTATTGCTTCCCGGAGAATTAGCAAAACACGCAGTCAGTGAAGGAACTAAAGCCGTTACCAAATATACCAGTTCTAAATAATAAATATAACACATCTACTATATTGACCGAAAATTTTTTATTTTATTTACTTAAATAATATCATCGACCAAAAAAAAAAAACGGTTCTTTTCAGAACCACAATACTATTATTTTTGTTATTTATATATGATAACAACGAACGAACGAACGACTTTAATTCAATTGAATTCTATTAAATATGAATAAAGATGATATTCCACTTAACTGAAAATTATATATATATATATATATATATATATATATATATATATTATATAAAAAAACTTTCTAACGTCGCTTTTGTTTTAAAAAGTCTCATATACTAATTCATTGTCGGCTAAAGGAAAAAAAAACTCGACCGTCGGTAAAATAAAGCATACAAAGCGGTTGGTGTCGGTTATCGTTGGTTAAAGTAGTTTTTGTGGCTTCTTTGAAGTTTTGTTAAAAGTAAAAACACTCTTTTTTGTTCTTTCCAAATTGGTTTGAAATTTTAAATAAAATATGTTCATTTCCTAAAATAATATATTATACAATGTAAAAAAAATTGTCGGATAAAATATTAAATAATATTGTAATAGACAGACATATTTTGCGAATAGAGCAAAGTTCGTTTAAAGAAAATTTAATCAGTCAATCAATCTATTGTAATAATTATAATTTGCTACTACCATCATTCAATATCTAAAATGAAATATACGCGGATTCCAATATTGAAATTTGATATTTTTTTCTTATATTTAGTATGTCGGAAGATTTTTATTGAAAAATACTCATAATAATATATATTAGTTACGAACATATAGTAGAAACGTGTAGCGCAAGTCAGGGTAGACATGTCACCATTCAAATGATAATTGCGGTATTATTTCAATTGGTTTTCATATTTTTAAATATTGGTCATTATTGTGAATAGACACGTTTCTATTTACGTTCATTGTATTTTAAGAAGGACTTTTATTTAATTTCGAAATTATATCTAAAGTGCTAAGCATCGTCGGAAATAAATTTTTAACCATTTTTAAGTGGTACTTTTTTTTAATAACAAACGTTATTAGCCGTTATTAAATTATAGTAAAACCTCGGCGAAAGTTCGAAGTATACCTTAGTTAGTTCTTCGTCAATTTTTTTCATTACATTCGATTCGAAAATCTCGAGGAAACCAAGGTTTTTGAGGTTGGTTTGGTTTATGAGGTTCGTTTTTTAACTTAGTTCTATTCGTTCGTTCAGTCTTCCGTCCGCTTCATTTGAATGACTACTCTTGTAACTCATTACACGCGGAAAATTAAAAGTCTTTTATACTACTAAGTGTATATATAGAGGTGAAATTTTATATAACGAAATATAAAACTACATCCAATATTTTTTTTCTCTTTTTTTCTTTATATCAGTTTAGTGTAGTTTATCGACGATATATAATAACACACAAGGTTGTTAGTAGTTATGGCGGATATAGAAAATCAAACTTCGGTTGTAACCGCAACGTCTGCGTCTAATTCACCGCAGGTTTCGTCGTCTCCAATAAATAAAAAGGAAAAAAAAGCTAAAAATCCTAGGACCAAACCATCTCATCCACCGACTTCGGAAATGGTAAACAATGCGATCAAAGGTTTAAAGGAACGCGGAGGCTCATCTTTACAAGCAATTAAAAAATACATTGCTGCCAATTACAAAGTTGATGCAGAAAAAGTAGCGCCATTCATCAAAAAATATTTGAAAGCATCTGTAGTATCGGGATCTTTGGTACAAACTAAAGGTAAAGGAGCTTCGGGATCATTCAAGTTAGCTTCGGCAACTTCAACTGGTGGTACTTCGGCTAAAACGAATGCTATTGACAAAAAGAAAAAGAAAACAGCCGCTTCTACTACAGGCGTAACTAAATCCAAGAAAATTGTAACAGCAGCAAAACGAAATGCTATTATTGGAGGAGGAGTAGATAAATCGAAAAGTATTAAGAAATCTAATAAAGGCAAAAAAACGACAGGTACAGCAGCGGCGGCATCCTTAAAAACTTCGACGACAACAACAACACCGATTACTGATAAGAAAGGCGTTAAAGTTGCCAAAAAAACGGACAAAAAATCTTCGGCCAAAGGAGGAGTCGCCGCCGCCGCCGCCGCCTCCAATACAGCCAGTGCCGCATCATCCGAAATTAAAACGAAGAATCCTACTAAAGCAAAAAAATCCAATAAAGGCAGTCCCACGAAAAAGCCGAAAGCACCAAAACCGAAAACTGCGAAAGCAGCTGCTAGCAGTTCCTCTCCTAAAGCAAGAAAAGCCGCCGCCGCTCCTAAAAAGAAGAAATAAAAAGAATATTTTTTTTCTGACAGAAAGATAGTACAACAATCGAGAAGTATTATCGGACTGATGATGGGTACGACGACAATCGACAATAATAACAAATGGCCCTTATCAGGGCCACAATTTTTTCATTTATTTATGAAGAAAAAGAAAAACAAATGTGTTTGTTTTGATGAAACAAGAATTTTTTGAATTTCGTTTCAATAATTGATATGTTATATTATATAAAATATTTTCATCGATCGATGTAATTGTAGGTTGTTACCTTCTAGATTTGTCTCGACCTACCTAGGATATAGTAGATATAATGTGTTTTATAAACATTCAATTATTATATGTCGATATTGTCTAAAATTTGTTAGTTAAAAATAATAATTTTTCTCTATTTCGTGTGTGTGTGTGTGTGTGTGTGTGTGTGTGTGTGTGTGTGTGTGTGTGTGCGTGCGTGCGTGCGTGCGTGCGTGCGTGCGTGCGTGCGTGCGTGCGTGCGTGTGTCTTCTTTATCCAATCAACAATCACATCTTCCTTTTATATTTCAATGTTTTCAAACGAACACCTATGTTTATATTAAGATATTATACTACTATCATAAATGTTAAATTATTTGTGGTTCTGAAAAGAACCGTTTTTACTTACTATATATATATATATATAAAACAAAAAATCTATTATCAAATAGATAAAATGTAATTCTATAAAAAAAAAAAAAATTTTTTTGTATTTATGCTCGTTCTCCGCGAATTCTTCTAGCCAATTGGATATCCTTGGGCATAATGGTGACTCTTTTAGCATGAATGGCACACAGATTAGTATCTTCGAATAGACCTACCAAATAAGCCTCACTAGCTTCCTGGAGAGCCATAACCGCTGAACTTTGAAAACGTAAATCTGTTTTAAAATCTTGTGCTATTTCACGAACTAATCGTTGAAATGGCAATTTTCTAATAAGTAATTCGGTACTCTTTTGATAACGTCTTATCTCACGAAGAGCTACTGTACCTGGCCTATAACGATGAGGTTTTTTTACTCCTCCAGTAGCTGGTGCGCTTTTACGAGCGGCTTTCGTCGCTAATTGTTTACGAGGAGCTTTCCCTCCAGTCGATTTTCTAGCCGTTTGTTTAGTACGAGCCATCTTATTTTTTTTTTTTTTTGTAAGTATACAAGAAATTTCAATATACTAAACCGCTATAGCAGCTTGATACACACACAATGAATGAGATAAATTTAGAGAGAGATTCGTTGTGAAAATTTAGGAAGGAAGGTTTTTTTTTTTTTTGGTAATTTGGTTAAGATTTGTTTAGGCCCTGATATAGGAATTTTTTCCTCTGCAGGGCAGAGATAAATTTATTTATGACCTTCTTTTATAGCTTTGCCCAACATTACGGAGTACTAATCTGGGATTGGTGCGTACTTTTTCTAATGGGCGGAGCCGATAGGTATTATAAAGAGATTAGGGAAAATTCTTAGGTCAGTATTTTGAAGTCTTTTCAAAGTTATCATCGGATTGTTTTAGTAGGTATATAGAAAAAACAAAACAAAAGAAAAATAATGACCGGTCGTGGAAAAGGTGGTAAAGGACTTGGAAAAGGGGGTGCAAAACGACACCGAAAAGTTTTACGTGATAATATCCAAGGAATTACCAAACCTGCTATTAGAAGATTAGCTAGACGTGGAGGAGTAAAACGTATATCGGGATTAATTTACGAAGAAACTCGTGGAGTTTTGAAAGTGTTTTTGGAAAATGTTATTAGAGATGCCGTAACATACACTGAACATGCTAAAAGAAAAACGGTAACGGCTATGGATGTTGTTTATGCTTTAAAACGTCAAGGTCGTACTTTATATGGTTTTGGTGGTTAATTTTCATTTTTCATATGTGAAGTAGAAGAATATGTCCTCTATTGCATTTCCATAGCATATGTATATATAAAAAAAAAAAAAAAAAAAAAAAAAAAAAAAAAAAAAAAAAAAAAAAACGGTTCTTTTCAGAACCACAACATAATTTGCTTGAATATGAAAATTTAAAAAAAAAAATAAATAAATAAGTAAGTAAAAAAAGAACTTACACATTAGTTTGTTCTCTTATATATAAGAACAACCTCGCATTTATTGATACGCACATACATACTACATACATGTATACATAATAGATAAGAAAATAAGCGAGTAGAGGAACTTTTATTTATTTTTATCTCATTATTTACAATTTTTGTTTCTAGTACGAACGTTTCTATTAACGATGTTAAAAATAGTCACATAACCACAATTTCAGTTATTATTACAGATGATAAGTTTTCTTATATATCAGGGCATTTTTTTCTTCTTTTTTTTTTATCTAACAGTACACGTTACACGAGAATCTCTTCTATCTCAACCAAAAAAAAAAAATAGAGAAATCAACGAATCAATAAATCTATATATATATATATATATATATATATATATATATATATATATAAAATGATATATCTATATTATAATCTCTTTCTATATATATATATAAAAAAAAAAAAAAATAATTGTGGCCCTTAAAAGGGCCGGTTTATGCATATGTATGTATTTCGATAAAATAAAGAAAAATAATATAATGAATAAAGAATTAAGCTTTCTTTTCTGTCTTTTTCGGTAAAAGTACAGCTTGAATATTGGGAAGAACACCACCTTGTGCGATGGTTACTCCAGACAACAATTTATTCAATTCTTCATCGTTTCTGATAGCTAATTGTAAATGCCTTGGAATTATACGGGTCTTTTTGTTATCTCTAGCAGCATTTCCTGCTAATTCGAGTACTTCGGCTGCCAAATATTCCATAACAGCTGCCAAATATACTGGAGCTCCGGCACCGACTCGTTCTGCATAATTGCCTTTTCTCAACAAACGATGTATACGTCCTACAGGAAATTGTAATCCAGCTCGGTTTGAGCGAGACTTTGCCTTTCCCTTTACTTTACCACCTTTACCACGTCCAGACATATTTTTTTTATATTTTCTTTTTCCAAAAAAAAAAAAAATAGAACTCAGTCAATTGATAACTATGAAGCAACCGATGCGACGAAACTAACTGTTAAACAAAAAATTTAAAACTCGACCTATCTATTTATATTAACATGCCCTACCAATGAAATTATAGCAAACGCGCAAACGTAGAAGGGCGGAGCCTATTACAATTACGTACGTTGATATAAAAGAGAGGAAAATTGTGCGTGCTGTAAATTCTAATTTTATCCACTTTTCGATAAATACGGTACGTTATCCAAGTGTTTCTATTATTTTTTTTTTTTAAAGAGAAATAATGCCACCAAAAGCTAGCGGAAAGGCAGCGAAAAAAGCCGGAAAGGCTCAAAAGAATATTTCGAAAGCCGACAAAAAGAAAAAAAGAAGGAGGAAGGAAAGTTATGCTATTTACATTTACAAAGTACTTAAGCAAGTTCATCCTGACACCGGTATATCGAGTAAAGCTATGAGTATAATGAATAGTTTTGTTAATGATATATTCGAACGTATCGCCGCCGAAGCATCCAGATTGGCTCATTATAATAAACGTTCAACAATTACAAGTAGAGAAATTCAAACTGCTCAAACTGCAGTGAGATTATTGCTTCCCGGAGAATTAGCAAAACACGCAGTCAGTGAAGGAACTAAAGCCGTTACCAAATATACCAGTTCTAAATAATAAATATAACACATCTACTATATTGACCGAAAATTTTTTATTTTATTTACTTAAATAATATCATCGACCAAAAAAAAAAAACGGTTCTTTTCAGAACCACAATACTATTTTTGTTATTTATATATGATAACAACGAACGAACGAACGACTTTAATTCAATTGAATTCTATTAAATATGAATAAAGATGATATTCCACTTAACTGAAAATATATATATATATATATATATATATATATATATATATATATATATATATATATATATATATATATATAATAAAACTTTCTAACGTCGCTTTTGTTTTAAAAAGTCTCATATACTAATTCATTGTCGGCTAAAGGAAAAAAAAACTCGACCGTCGGTAAAATAAAGCATACAAAGCGGTTGGTGTCGGTTATCGTTGGTTAAAGTAGTTTTTGTGGCTTCTTTGAAGTTTTGTTAAAAGTAAAAACACTCTTTTTTGTTCTTTCCAAATTGGTTTGAAATTTTAAATAAAATATGTTCATTTCCTAAAATAATATATTATACAATGTAAAAAAAATTGTCGGATAAAATATTAAATAATATTGTAATAGACAGACATATTTTGCGAATAGAGCAAAGTTCGTTTAAAGAAAATTTAATCAGTCAATCAATCTATTGTAATAATTATAATTTGCTACTACCATCATTCAATATCTAAAATGAAATATACGCGGATTCCAATATTGAAATTTGATATTTTTTTCTTATATTTAGTATGTCGGAAGATTTTTATTGAAAAATACTCATAATAATATATATTAGTTACGAACATATAGTAGAAACGTGTAGCGCAAGTCAGGGTAGACATGTCACCATTCAAATGATAATTGCGGTATTATTTCAATTGGTTTTCATATTTTTAAATATTGGTCATTATTGTGAATAGACACGTTTCTATTTACGTTCATTGTATTTTAAGAAGGACTTTTATTTAATTTCGAAATTATATCTAAAGTGCTAAGCATCGTCGGAAATAAATTTTTAACCATTTTTAAGTGGTACTTTTTTTTAATAACAAACGTTATTAGCCGTTATTAAATTATAGTAAAACCTCGGCGAAAGTTCGAAGTATACCTTAGTTAGTTCTTCGTCAATTTTTTTCATTACATTCGATTCGAAAATCTCGAGGAAACCAAGGTTTTTGAGGTTGGTTTGGTTTATGAGGTTCGTTTTTTAACTTAGTTCTATTCGTTCGTTCAGTCTTCCGTCCGCTTCATTTGAATGACTACTCTTGTAACTCATTACACGCGGAAAATTAAAAGTCTTTTATACTACTAAGTGTATATATAGAGGTGAAATTTTATATAACGAAATATAAAACTACATCCAATATTTTTTTTCTCTTTTTTTCTTTATATCAGTTTAGTGTAGTTTATCGACGATATATAATAACACACAAGGTTGTTAGTAGTTATGGCGGATATAGAAAATCAAACTTCGGTTGTAACCGCAACGTCTGCGTCTAATTCACCGCAGGTTTCGTCGTCTCCAATAAATAAAAAGGAAAAAAAAGCTAAAAATCCTAGGACCAAACCATCTCATCCACCGACTTCGGAAATGGTAAACAATGCGATCAAAGGTTTAAAGGAACGCGGAGGCTCATCTTTACAAGCAATTAAAAAATACATTGCTGCCAATTACAAAGTTGATGCAGAAAAAGTAGCGCCATTCATCAAAAAATATTTGAAAGCATCTGTAGTATCGGGATCTTTGGTACAAACTAAAGGTAAAGGAGCTTCGGGATCATTCAAGTTAGCTTCGGCAACTTCAACTGGTGGTACTTCGGCTAAAACGAATGCTATTGACAAAAAGAAAAAGAAAACAGCCGCTTCTACTACAGGCGTAACTAAATCCAAGAAAATTGTAACAGCAGCAAAACGAAATGCTATTATTGGAGGAGGAGTAGATAAATCGAAAAGTATTAAGAAATCTAATAAAGGCAAAAAAACGACAGGTACAGCAGCGGCGGCATCCTTAAAAACTTCGACGACAACAACAACACCGATTACTGATAAGAAAGGCGTTAAAGTTGCCAAAAAAACGGACAAAAAATCTTCGGCCAAAGGAGGAGTCGCCGCCGCCGCCGCCGCCGCCGCCTCCAATACAGCCAGTGCCGCATCATCCGAAATTAAAACGAAGAATCCTACTAAAGCAAAAAAATCCAATAAAGGCAGTCCCACGAAAAAGCCGAAAGCACCAAAACCGAAAACTGCGAAAGCAGCTGCTAGCAGTTCCTCTCCTAAAGCAAGAAAAGCCGCCGCCGCTCCTAAAAAGAAGAAATAAAAAGAATATTTTTTTTCTGACAGAAAGATAGTACAACAATCGAGAAGTATTATCGGACTGATGATGGGTACGACGACAATCGACAATAATAACAAATGGCCCTTATCAGGGCCACAATTTTTTCATTTATTTATGAAGAAAATGAAAAACAAATGTGTTTGTTTTGATGAAACAAGAATTTTTTGAATTTCGTTTCAATAATTGATATGTTATATTATATAAAATATTTTCATCGATCGATGTAATTGTAGGTTGTTACCTTCTAGATTTGTCTCGACCTACCTAGGATATAGTAGATATAATGTGTTTTATAAACATTCAATTATTATATGTCGATATTGTCTAAAATTTGTTAGTTAAAAATAATAATTTTTCTCTATTTCGTGTGTGTGTGTGTGTGTGTGTGTGTGTGTGTGTGTGTGTGCGTGCGTGCGTGCGTGCGTGCGTGCGTGCGTGCGTGCGTGCGTGCGTGTGTCTTCTTTATCCAATCAACAATCACATCTTCCTTTTATATTTCAATGTTTTCAAACGAACACCTATGTTTATATTAAGATATTATACTACTATCATAAATGTTAAATTATTTGTGGTTCTGAAAAGAACCGTTTTTACTTACTATATATATATATATATAAAACAAAAAATCTATTATCAAATAGATAAAATGTAATTCTATAAAAAAAAAAAAAAAATTTTTTTTGTATTTATGCTCGTTCTCCGCGAATTCTTCTAGCCAATTGGATATCCTTGGGCATAATGGTGACTCTTTTAGCATGAATGGCACACAGATTAGTATCTTCGAATAGACCTACCAAATAAGCCTCACTAGCTTCCTGGAGAGCCATAACCGCTGAACTTTGAAAACGTAAATCTGTTTTAAAATCTTGTGCTATTTCACGAACTAATCGTTGAAATGGCAATTTTCTAATAAGTAATTCGGTACTCTTTTGATAACGTCTTATCTCACGAAGAGCTACTGTACCTGGCCTATAACGATGAGGTTTTTTTACTCCTCCAGTAGCTGGTGCGCTTTTACGAGCGGCTTTCGTCGCTAATTGTTTACGAGGAGCTTTCCCTCCAGTCGATTTTCTAGCCGTTTGTTTAGTACGAGCCATCTTATTTTTTTTTTTTTTTGTAAGTATACAAGAAATTTCAATATACTAAACCGCTATAGCAGCTTGATACACACACAATGAATGAGATAAATTTGAGAGAGAGAGAGAGAGAGAGATTCGTTGTGAAAATTTAGGAAGGAAGGTTTTTTTTTTTTTTTTTTGGTAATTTGGTTAAGATTTGTTTAGGCCCTGATATAGGAATTTTTTCCTCTGCAGGGCTGGGTGTGGGGATATTTAGTTGGGAAGTGTTTGCAGGCTGCTTCTAGCGGTGTAGTTACATTTTTTTAGTTCAAGATTTTTTTTCTTTTTATATTTTTTTTTTTTGGTTTTTTTTTATATTTTTTTTGTTTATTTTTTGTTTTTTCTTAATCTAATTGGGGGTGGGCGGGTACAGCTGCGGCTGTATTATTCCCTATCGTCGGACATTTGTCTGGAGAATCGGTTCTCCAGGTTGCAGGGAAACCGCAGAAAACCTGCAACTCCGACGATGGATGACAATGTGGGTGTGTGTTGGGGGTAGGAATTTATCTGATTGATGTGGAAGCTACTATTGAGGAAATTGAGGAAGGATAAGGAGGGTCTCTTTCGCTACGGAATTCTTGATTCGATGGATCGAATCAATTAGAAGGGGCTTGAAATGGGGGTTATGTCAGTATTGACATAAATGGTGTTGGTAGGGCTAAACCTACACTTTTTCAGTGGGACGTGTTTGGTTTTTGGGTGAAAGCGAAATGAATGCGGTTACCCACGCCGCTGGTTACGGTACAATTATAACCGTAAAAAGGGGGAATGAGGCGTTGTAGCGTTTCGGCTACTAGCGCCCGAGAAGTAGGGATGGCATTCATTATTGTTGTTGCCAGGATTTCAATTAGGATTTTAGTGTCAGTAGACAGGTCATAAGGGGTTTGAGGTTTTTCTAGGGTGACTGGGGCTGTATCCTGGGGGGCTTTCGGAGTTTCAATCCTTTTCGGACAGCGGGGGTGGAAGGCGGGGTGAGGTCCACCGCAATTTTTACAGGTGGGGGAGTTTGCTTTTGGGCATTTTTCTGGCTTGTGACCAGAACCACCACAGGTTGGGCAAATAGGTTTGGCATTGCAGGTGTCTGCGGAGTGGCCGGTAGATGAGCAACGGTTGCAATATTTGGGGACTGCGGGTATGGTGTTTGAGTTTGAGGCTTCGCAGTAGTGCGAAAGCCCGTGGAAGTTTATACCCTTGGTTAGGGCGTGATGGTAGGCGGTTTCGGAATCTGTAATAATTCGGAACATGGATGTGGGTTTATTTGTGGATCTAGCTATGATCCTCCAAGTTTTAAGGACAGGGAATTTCAGGATAGAAAGGATCTCAAGGAACTCTTCTTCGGTGTAAGATTGGTCTACATTCTTGCAGACCAGAGAAAAGGTAGTTTTTTTAGTTTTACTGGTTAGGGGTTTTTGGACCCGTTGGGGAGAGTTTATTGGGATTACGACGATTTTCTCGTCGCCTATGGCGTAACGGATTTTCCTTGCCAACGTTTCGTGATTAAACGTGGAAGGAATTTTGAGGAGGGCGGTTCCATTGGGGTTAGCTTTGAGAAAGCTCATTTGTCCCCTCAACAGCTCTTGCGTGTTGAGGAGATTGTAGAGCTCTCTCTGTGAGGTATATTTGGATGGGAGGTTTCTCAGATTGAGTGTTTGAAGTGGAGGACCTTGAGCGGAGGAGCGAGATTGAGGTTGTTGGTGGGTTCTGGGGGTCTGGGGTTGTTGGTGGGTTCTGGGGCTCTGGGTTTGAGTTGGTGCTTGGAGTTTAGTGGTGTTTTGGGTATTTCTATTTGGCTTCTGGGTTTGAGTTGGTGCTTGGGGTTTTGTGGTATTTTGGGTATTTTTTTTTGGCTTTTGAGATATTGGCTTAGAATTTAGAGGGGGAATATTGGTTTTGGGGATCGCTCCTTGTCGGGTATAATCAACCCGCTGGGATTTGGAGCTGGACGATTTCTGCGAGACCCTAGATGCATAGGAATCCGCAGAAGGTGCTGGTGAGGGGGTTCTACTATACTCGAGAGATTTTCGTTCGATTAAATCCATGGCGTTGCGAATTTGGGTGAATTGTTGTGGACAGAACCACGAGAGTTCTGCCATCATTTCTGCGAAGGTTTTCTCCTCCGAAGGAGAATTGGGGTTGGTTGGGAGTGGTGGGAATTCATCGACGGTGGATACTGGTCTACTTCTGGTTTGTATAGGGGAACGGGCTACTCGGGGCATTTTCAAAAGTGAAATTGGTGAAATTTAAAAGATCGAAAGAGTCAGATCAAGTGAGATCAAGGAATAAGGATTTCGAAAATTGAAATCCTTTGTTAGTACCTAACAAGAGTTGGCTATCAAAGCCGACAGCGGACTCACTGCCGGAGGGAGTTTCCTCCCCGGTTAAAGAATTCCTGACCCTTTTGATTGCCTGTTAGTTTTTAATTAAATGAAAATAATATTCACCTGAACTGGCTGATCCTAGGACTCACGTTGGTTCTTGAAATACTTGCCCCCGAAAGGGTTTATTTCATTATAAAAAAAGCCCTAAAAAGGGCAGATAGGTGGAGCAACTGAGCCCCGAAAGGGGCATTTTTGCAACGGTACACTCAAATTTGACGACTTTCTTTGTCAGCGAGAGTTTGAATCGCAGTAGGCGACCCTGCGTTTACCGGTGTGTTTTCTAAATAAAACAGTGACCGATTATACAGAAGTCCTTGTATCCGTACGTGCGACCTTCTCGTAGCGCTCTAAGAAAGCAACTGGAGATAAATTTATTTATGACCTTCTTTTATAGCTTTGCCCAACATTACGGAGTACTAATCTGGGATTGGTGCGTACTTTTTCTAATGGGCGGAGCCGATAGGTATTATAAAGAGATTAGGGAAAATTCTTAGGTCAGTATTTTGAAGTCTTTTCAAAGTTATCATCGGATTGTTTTAGTAGGTATATAGAAAAAACAAAACAAAAGAAAAATAATGACCGGTCGTGGAAAAGGTGGTAAAGGACTTGGAAAAGGGGGTGCAAAAAACGACACCGAAAAGTTTTACGTGATAATATCCAAGGAATTACCAAACCTGCTATTAGAAGATTAGCTAGACGTGGAGGAGTAAAACGTATATCGGGATTAATTTACGAAGAAACTCGTGGAGTTTTGAAAGTGTTTTTGGAAAATGTTATTAGAGATGCCGTAACATACACTGAACATGCTAAAAGAAAAACGGTAACGGCTATGGATGTTGTTTATGCTTTAAAACGTCAAGGTCGTACTTTATATGGTTTTGGTGGTTAATTTTCATTTTTCATATGTGAAGTAGAAGAATATGTCCTCTATTGCATTTCCATAGCATATGTATATATAAAAAAAAAACGGTTCTTTTCAGAACCACAACATAATTTGCTTGAATATGAAAATTTAAAAAAAAAAATAAATAAATAAGTAAGTAAAAAAAGAACTTACACATTAGTTTGTTCTCTTATATATAAGAACAACCTCGCATTTATTGATACGCACATACATACTACATACATGTATACATAATAGATAAGAAAATAAGCGAGTAGAGGAACTTTTATTTATTTTTATCTCATTATTTACAATTTTTGTTTCTAGTACGAACGTTTCTATTAACGATGTTAAAAATAGTCACATAACCACAATTTCAGTTATTATTACAGATGATAAGTTTTCTTATATATCAGGGCATTTTTTTCTTCTTTTTTTTTTATCTAACAGTACACGTTACACGAGAATCTCTTCTATCTCAACCAAAAAAAAAAATAGAGAAATCAACGAATCAATAAATCTATATATATATATATATATATATATATATATATATATATATATATATATAAAATGATATATCTATATTATAATCTCTTTCTATATATATATATAAAAAAAAATAATTGTGGCCCTTAAAAGGGCCGGTTTATGCATATGTATGTATTTCGATAAAATAAAGAAAAATAATATAATGAATAAAGAATTAAGCTTTCTTTTCTGTCTTTTTCGGTAAAAGTACAGCTTGAATATTGGGAAGAACACCACCTTGTGCGATGGTTACTCCAGACAACAATTTATTCAATTCTTCATCGTTTCTGATAGCTAATTGTAAATGCCTTGGAATTATACGGGTCTTTTTGTTATCTCTAGCAGCATTTCCTGCTAATTCGAGTACTTCGGCTGCCAAATATTCCATAACAGCTGCCAAATATACTGGAGCTCCGGCACCGACTCGTTCTGCATAATTGCCTTTTCTCAACAAACGATGTATACGTCCTACAGGAAATTGTAATCCAGCTCGGTTTGAGCGAGACTTTGCCTTTCCCTTTACTTTACCACCTTTACCACGTCCAGACATATTTTTTTTATATTTTCTTTTTCCAAAAAAAAAAAAAATAGAACTCAGTCAATTGATAACTATGAAGCAACCGATGCGACGAAACTAACTGTTAAACAAAAAATTTAAAACTCGACCTATCTATTTATATTAACATGCCCTACCAATGAAATTATAGCAAACGCGCAAACGTAGAAGGGCGGAGCCTATTACAATTACGTACGTTGATATAAAAGAGAGGAAAATTGTGCGTGCTGTAAATTCTAATTTTATCCACTTTTCGATAAATACGGTACGTTATCCAAGTGTTTCTATTATTTTTTTTTTTTAAAGAGAAATAATGCCACCAAAAGCTAGCGGAAAGGCAGCGAAAAAAGCCGGAAAGGCTCAAAAGAATATTTCGAAAGCCGACAAAAAGAAAAAAAGAAGGAGGAAGGAAAGTTATGCTATTTACATTTACAAAGTACTTAAGCAAGTTCATCCTGACACCGGTATATCGAGTAAAGCTATGAGTATAATGAATAGTTTTGTTAATGATATATTCGAACGTATCGCCGCCGAAGCATCCAGATTGGCTCATTATAATAAACGTTCAACAATTACAAGTAGAGAAATTCAAACTGCAGTGAGATTATTGCTTCCCGGAGAATTAGCAAAACACGCAGTCAGTGAAGGAACTAAAGCCGTTACCAAATATACCAGTTCTAAATAATAAATATAACACATCTACTATATTGACCGAAAATTTTTTATTTTATTTACTTAAATAATATCATCGACCAAAAAAAAAAAACGGTTCTTTTCAGAACCACAATACTATTTTTGTTATTTATATATGATAACAACGAACGAACGAACGACTTTAATTCAATTGAATTCTATTAAATATGAATAAAGATGATATTCCACTTAACTGAAAATTATATATATATATATATATATATATATATATATATATATATATATATATATATATATATATATATATAAAAAAACTTTCTAACGTCGCTTTTGTTTTAAAAAGTCTCATATACTAATTCATTGTCGGCTAAAGGAAAAAAAAACTCGACCGTCGGTAAAATAAAGCATACAAAGCGGTTGGTGTCGGTTATCGTTGGTTAAAGTAGTTTTTGTGGCTTCTTTGAAGTTTTGTTAAAAGTAAAAACACTCTTTTTTGTTCTTTCCAAATTGGTTTGAAATTTTAAATAAAATATGTTCATTTCCTAAAATAATATATTATACAATGTAAAAAAAATTGTCGGATAAAATATTAAATAATATTGTAATAGACAGACATATTTTGCGAATAGAGCAAAGTTCGTTTAAAGAAAATTTAATCAGTCAATCAATCTATTGTAATAATTATAATTTGCTACTACCATCATTCAATATCTAAAATGAAATATACGCGGATTCCAATATTGAAATTTGATATTTTTTTCTTATATTTAGTATGTCGGAAGATTTTTATTGAAAAATACTCATAATAATATATATTAGTTACGAACATATAGTAGAAACGTGTAGCGCAAGTCAGGGTAGACATGTCACCATTCAAATGATAATTGCGGTATTATTTCAATTGGTTTTCATATTTTTAAATATTGGTCATTATTGTGAATAGACACGTTTCTATTTACGTTCATTGTATTTTAAGAAGGACTTTTATTTAATTTCGAAATTATATCTAAAGTGCTAAGCATCGTCGGAAATAAATTTTTAACCATTTTTAAGTGGTACTTTTTTTTAATAACAAACGTTATTAGCCGTTATTAAATTATAGTAAAACCTCGGCGAAAGTTCGAAGTATACCTCGAAGTATACCTTAGTTAGTTCTTCGTCAATTTTTTTCATTACATTCGATTCGAAAATCTCGAGGAAACCAAGGTTTTTGAGGTTGGTTTGGTTTATGAGGTTCGTTTTTTAACTTAGTTCTATTCGTTCGTTCAGTCTTCCGTCCGCTTCATTTGAATGACTACTCTTGTAACTCATTACACGCGGAAAATTAAAAGTCTTTTATACTACTAAGTGTATATATAGAGGTGAAATTTTATATAACGAAATATAAAACTACATCCAATATTTTTTTTCTCTTTTTTTCTTTATATCAGTTTAGTGTAGTTTATCGACGATATATAATAACACACAAGGTTGTTAGTAGTTATGGCGGATATAGAAAATCAAACTTCGGTTGTAACCGCAACGTCTGCGTCTAATTCACCGCAGGTTTCGTCGTCTCCAATAAATAAAAAGGAAAAAAAAGCTAAAAATCCTAGGACCAAACCATCTCATCCACCGACTTCGGAAATGGTAAACAATGCGATCAAAGGTTTAAAGGAACGCGGAGGCTCATCTTTACAAGCAATTAAAAAATACATTGCTGCCAATTACAAAGTTGATGCAGAAAAAGTAGCGCCATTCATCAAAAAATATTTGAAAGCATCTGTAGTATCGGGATCTTTGGTACAAACTAAAGGTAAAGGAGCTTCGGGATCATTCAAGTTAGCTTCGGCAACTTCAACTGGTGGTACTTCGGCTAAAACGAATGCTATTGACAAAAAGAAAAAGAAAACAGCCGCTTCTACTACAGGCGTAACTAAATCCAAGAAAATTGTAACAGCAGCAAAACGAAATGCTATTATTGGAGGAGGAGTAGATAAATCGAAAAGTATTAAGAAATCTAATAAAGGCAAAAAAACGACAGGTACAGCAGCGGCGGCATCCTTAAAAACTTCGACGACAACAACAACACCGATTACTGATAAGAAAGGCGTTAAAGTTGCCAAAAAAACGGACAAAAAATCTTCGGCCAAAGGAGGAGTCGCCGCCGCCGCCGCCGCCGCCGCCTCCAATACAGCCAGTGCCGCATCATCCGAAATTAAAACGAAGAATCCTACTAAAGCAAAAAAATCCAATAAAGGCAGTCCCACGAAAAAGCCGAAAGCACCAAAACCGAAAACTGCGAAAGCAGCTGCTAGCAGTTCCTCTCCTAAAGCAAGAAAAGCCGCCGCCGCTCCTAAAAAGAAGAAATAAAAAGAATATTTTTTTTCTGACAGAAAGATAGTACAACAATCGAGAAGTATTATCGGACTGATGATGGGTACGACGACAATCGACAATAATAACAAATGGCCCTTATCAGGGCCACAATTTTTTCATTTATTTATGAAGAAAATGAAAAACAAATGTGTTTGTTTTGATGAAACAAGAATTTTTTGAATTTCGTTTCAATAATTGATATGTTATATTATATAAAATATTTTCATCGATCGATGTAATTGTAGGTTGTTACCTTCTAGATTTGTCTCGACCTACCTAGGATATAGTAGATATAATGTGTTTTATAAACATTCAATTATTATATGTCGCGATATTGTCTAAAATTTGTTAGTTAAAAATAATAATTTTTCTCTATTTCGTGTGTGTGTGTGTGTGTGTGTGTGTGTGTGTGTGTGTGTGTGTGTGTGCGTGCGTGCGTGCGTGCGTGCGTGCGTGCGTGCGTGCGTGTGTCTTCTTTATCCAATCAACAATCACATCTTCCTTTTATATTTCAATGTTTTCAAACGAACACCTATGTTTATATTAAGATATTATACTACTATCATAAATGTTAAATTATTTGTGGTTCTGAAAAGAACCGTTTTTACTTACTATATATATATATATATAAAACAAAAAATCTATTATCAAATAGATAAAATGTAATTCTATAAAAAAAAAAAAAAAATTTTTTTTGTATTTATGCTCGTTCTCCGCGAATTCTTCTAGCCAATTGGATATCCTTGGGCATAATGGTGACTCTTTTAGCATGAATGGCACACAGATTAGTATCTTCGAATAGACCTACCAAATAAGCCTCACTAGCTTCCTGGAGAGCCATAACCGCTGAACTTTGAAAACGTAAATCTGTTTTAAAATCTTGTGCTATTTCACGAACTAATCGTTGAAATGGCAATTTTCTAATAAGTAATTCGGTACTCTTTTGATAACGTCTTATCTCACGAAGAGCTACTGTACCTGGCCTATAACGATGAGGTTTTTTTACTCCTCCAGTAGCTGGTGCGCTTTTACGAGCGGCTTTCGTCGCTAATTGTTTACGAGGAGCTTTCCCTCCAGTCGATTTTCTAGCCGTTTGTTTAGTACGAGCCATCTTATTTTTTTTTTTTTTTGTAAGTATACAAGAAATTTCAATATACTAAACCGCTATAGCAGCTTGATACACACACAATGAATGAGATAAATTTATTTATGACCTTCTTTTATAGCTTTGCCCAACATTACGGAGTACTAATCTGGGATTGGTGCGTACTTTTTCTAATGGGCGGAGCCGATAGGTATTATAAAGAGATTAGGGAAAATTCTTAGGTCAGTATTTTGAAGTCTTTTCAAAGTTATCATCGGATTGTTTTAGTAGGTATATAGAAAAAACAAAACAAAAGAAAAATAATGACCGGTCGTGGAAAAGGTGGTAAAGGACTTGGAAAAGGGGGTGCAAAACGACACCGAAAAGTTTTACGTGATAATATCCAAGGAATTACCAAACCTGCTATTAGAAGATTAGCTAGACGTGGAGGAGTAAAACGTATATCGGGATTAATTTACGAAGAAACTCGTGGAGTTTTGAAAGTGTTTTTGGAAAATGTTATTAGAGATGCCGTAACATACACTGAACATGCTAAAAGAAAAACGGTAACGGCTATGGATGTTGTTTATGCTTTAAAACGTCAAGGTCGTACTTTATATGGTTTTGGTGGTTAATTTTCATTTTTCATATGTGAAGTAGAAGAATATGTCCTCTATTGCATTTCCATAGCATATGTATATATAAAAAAAAAACGGTTCTTTTCAGAACCACAACATAATTTGCTTGAATATGAAAATTTAAAAAAAAAAATAAATAAATAAGTAAGTAAAAAAAGAACTTACACATTAGTTTGTTCTCTTATATATAAGAACAACCTCGCATTTATTGATACGCACATACATACTACATACATGTATACATAATAGATAAGAAAATAAGCGAGTAGAGGAACTTTTATTTATTTTTATCTCATTATTTACAATTTTTGTTTCTAGTACGAACGTTTCTATTAACGATGTTAAAAATAGTCACATAACCACAATTTCAGTTATTATTACAGATGATAAGTTTTCTTATATATCAGGGCATTTTTTTCTTCTTTTTTTTTTATCTAACAGTACACGTTACACGAGAATCTCTTCTATCTCAACCAAAAAAAAAAATAGAGAAATCAACGAATCAATAAATCTATATATATATATATATATATATATATATATATATATATATATATATATATAAATGATATATCTATATTATAATCTCTTTCTATATATATATATAAAAAAAAATAATTGTGGCCCTTAAAAGGGCCGGTTTATGCATATGTATGTATTTCGATAAAATAAAGAAAAATAATATAATGAATAAAGAATTAAGCTTTCTTTTCTGTCTTTTTCGGTAAAAGTACAGCTTGAATATTGGGAAGAACACCACCTTGTGCGATGGTTACTCCAGACAACAATTTATTCAATTCTTCATCGTTTCTGATAGCTAATTGTAAATGCCTTGGAATTATACGGGTCTTTTTGTTATCTCTAGCAGCATTTCCTGCTAATTCGAGTACTTCGGCTGCCAAATATTCCATAACAGCTGCCAAATATACTGGAGCTCCGGCACCGACTCGTTCTGCATAATTGCCTTTTCTCAACAAACGATGTATACGTCCTACAGGAAATTGTAATCCAGCTCGGTTTGAGCGAGACTTTGCCTTTCCCTTTACTTTACCACCTTTACCACGTCCAGACATATTTTTTTTATATTTTCTTTTTCCAAAAAAAAAAAAAATAGAACTCAGTCAATTGATAACTATGAAGCAACCGATGCGACGAAACTAACTGTTAAACAAAAAATTTAAAACTCGACCTATCTATTTATATTAACATGCCCTACCAATGAAATTATAGCAAACGCGCAAACGTAGAAGGGCGGAGCCTATTACAATTACGTACGTTGATATAAAAGAGAGGAAAATTGTGCGTGCTGTAAATTCTAATTTTATCCACTTTTCGATAAATACGGTACGTTATCCAAGTGTTTCTATTATTTTTTTTTTTTAAAGAGAAATAATGCCACCAAAAGCTAGCGGAAAGGCAGCGAAAAAAGCCGGAAAGGCTCAAAAGAATATTTCGAAAGCCGACAAAAAGAAAAAAAGAAGGAGGAAGGAAAGTTATGCTATTTACATTTACAAAGTAGCAAGTTCATCCTGACACCGGTATATCGAGTAAAGCTATGAGTATAATGAATAGTTTTGTTAATGATATATTCGAACGTATCGCCGCCGAAGCATCCAGATTGGCTCATTATAATAAACGTTCAACAATTACAAGTAGAGAAATTCAAACTGCAGTGAGATTATTGCTTCCCGGAGAATTAGCAAAACACGCAGTCAGTGAAGGAACTAAAGCCGTTACCAAATATACCAGTTCTAAATAATAAATATAACACATCTACTATATTGACCGAAAATTTTTTATTTTATTTACTTAAATAATATCATCGACCAAAAAAAAAAAACGGTTCTTTTCAGAACCACAATACTATTTTTGTTATTTATATATGATAACAACGAACGAACGAACGACTTTAATTCAATTGAATTCTATTAAATATGAATAAAGATGATATTCCACTTAACTGAAAATTATATATATATATATATATATATATATATATATATATATATATATATATATATATATATATATATATATATATTATATAAAAAAACTTTCTAACGTCGCTTTTGTTTTAAAAAGTCTCATATACTAATTCATTGTCGGCTAAAGGAAAAAAAAACTCGACCGTCGGTAAAATAAAGCATACAAAGCGGTTGGTGTCGGTTATCGTTGGTTAAAGTAGTTTTTGTGGCTTCTTTGAAGTTTTGTTAAAAGTAAAAACACTCTTTTTTGTTCTTTCCAAATTGGTTTGAAATTTTAAATAAAATATGTTCATTTCCTAAAATAATATATTATACAATGTAAAAAAAATTGTCGGATAAAATATTAAATAATATTGTAATAGACAGACATATTTTGCGAATAGAGCAAAGTTCGTTTAAAGAAAATTTAATCAGTCAATCAATCTATTGTAATAATTATAATTTGCTACTACCATCATTCAATATCTAAAATGAAATATACGCGGATTCCAATATTGAAATTTGATATTTTTTTCTTATATTTAGTATGTCGGAAGATTTTTATTGAAAAATACTCATAATAATATATATTAGTTACGAACATATAGTAGAAACGTGTAGCGCAAGTCAGGGTAGACATGTCACCATTCAAATGATAATTGCGGTATTATTTCAATTGGTTTTCATATTTTTAAATATTGGTCATTATTGTGAATAGACACGTTTCTATTTACGTTCATTGTATTTTAAGAAGGACTTTTATTTAATTTCGAAATTATATCTAAAGTGCTAAGCATCGTCGGAAATAAATTTTTAACCATTTTTAAGTGGTACTTTTTTTTAATAACAAACGTTATTAGCCGTTATTAAATTATAGTAAAACCTCGGCGAAAGTTCGAAGTATACCTTAGTTAGTTCTTCGTCAATTTTTTTCATTACATTCGATTCGAAAATCTCGAGGAAACCAAGGTTTTTGAGGTTGGTTTGGTTTATGAGGTTCGTTTTTTAACTTAGTTCTATTCGTTCGTTCAGTCTTCCGTCCGCTTCATTTGAATGACTACTCTTGTAACTCATTACACGCGGAAAATTAAAAGTCTTTTATACTACTAAGTGTATATATAGAGGTGAAATTTTATATAACGAAATATAAAACTACATCCAATATTTTTTTTCTCTTTTTTTCTTTATATCAGTTTAGTGTAGTTTATCGACGATATATAATAACACACAAGGTTGTTAGTAGTTATGGCGGATATAGAAAATCAAACTTCGGTTGTAACCGCAACGTCTGCGTCTAATTCACCGCAGGTTTCGTCGTCTCCAATAAATAAAAAGGAAAAAAAAGCTAAAAATCCTAGGACCAAACCATCTCATCCACCGACTTCGGAAATGGTAAACAATGCGATCAAAGGTTTAAAGGAACGCGGAGGCTCATCTTTACAAGCAATTAAAAAATACATTGCTGCCAATTACAAAGTTGATGCAGAAAAAGTAGCGCCATTCATCAAAAAATATTTGAAAGCATCTGTAGTATCGGGATCTTTGGTACAAACTAAAGGTAAAGGAGCTTCGGGATCATTCAAGTTAGCTTCGGCAACTTCAACTGGTGGTACTTCGGCTAAAACGAATGCTATTGACAAAAAGAAAAAGAAAACAGCCGCTTCTACTACAGGCGTAACTAAATCCAAGAAAATTGTAACAGCAGCAAAACGAAATGCTATTATTGGAGGAGGAGTAGATAAATCGAAAAGTATTAAGAAATCTAATAAAGGCAAAAAAACGACAGGTACAGCAGCGGCGGCATCCTTAAAAACTTCGACGACAACAACAACACCGATTACTGATAAGAAAGGCGTTAAAGTTGCCAAAAAAACGGACAAAAAATCTTCGGCCAAAGGAGGAGTCGCCGCCGCCGCCGCCGCCGCCGCCTCCAATACAGCCAGTGCCGCATCATCCGAAATTAAAACGAAGAATCCTACTAAAGCAAAAAAATCCAATAAAGGCAGTCCCACGAAAAAGCCGAAAGCACCAAAACCGAAAACTGCGAAAGCAGCTGCTAGCAGTTCCTCTCCTAAAGCAAGAAAAGCCGCCGCCGCTCCTAAAAAGAAGAAATAAAAAGAATATTTTTTTTCTGACAGAAAGATAGTACAACAATCGAGAAGTATTATCGGACTGATGATGGGTACGACGACAATCGACAATAATAACAAATGGCCCTTATCAGGGCCACAATTTTTTCATTTATTTATGAAGAAAATGAAAAACAAATGTGTTTGTTTTGATGAAACAAGAATTTTTTGAATTTCGTTTCAATAATTGATATGTTATATTATATAAAATATTTTCATCGATCGATGTAATTGTAGGTTGTTACCTTCTAGATTTGTCTCGACCTACCTAGGATATAGTAGATATAATGTGTTTTATAAACATTCAATTATTATATGTCGATATTGTCTAAAATTTGTTAGTTAAAAATAATAATTTTTCTCTATTTCGTGTGTGTGTGTGTGTGTGTGTGTGTGTGTGTGTGTGTGTGTGTGTGTGTGTGCGTGCGTGCGTGCGTGCGTGCGTGCGTGCGTGCGTGCGTGCGTGCGTGTGTCTTCTTTATCCAATCAACAATCACATCTTCCTTTTATATTTCAATGTTTTCAAACGAACACCTATGTTTATATTAAGATATTATACTACTATCATAAATGTTAAATTATTTGTGGTTCTGAAAAGAACCGTTTTTACTTACTATATATATATATATATAAAACAAAAAATCTATTATCAAATAGATAAAATGTAATTCTATAAAAAAAAAAAAAAAATTTTTTTTGTATTTATGCTCGTTCTCCGCGAATTCTTCTAGCCAATTGGATATCCTTGGGCATAATGGTGACTCTTTTAGCATGAATGGCACACAGATTAGTATCTTCGAATAGACCTACCAAATAAGCCTCACTAGCTTCCTGGAGAGCCATAACCGCTGAACTTTGAAAACGTAAATCTGTTTTAAAATCTTGTGCTATTTCACGAACTAATCGTTGAAATGGCAATTTTCTAATAAGTAATTCGGTACTCTTTTGATAACGTCTTATCTCACGAAGAGCTACTGTACCTGGCCTATAACGATGAGGTTTTTTTACTCCTCCAGTAGCTGGTGCGCTTTTACGAGCGGCTTTCGTCGCTAATTGTTTACGAGGAGCTTTCCCTCCAGTCGATTTTCTAGCCGTTTGTTTAGTACGAGCCATCTTATTTTTTTTTTTTTTTGTAAGTATACAAGAAATTTCAATATACTAAACCGCTATAGCAGCTTGATACACACACAATGAATGAGATAAATTTAGAGAGAGAGAGAGAGATTCGTTGTGAAAATTTAGGAAGGAAGGTTTTTTTTTTTTTTTTGGTAATTTGGTTAAGATTTGTTTAGGCCCTGATATAGGAATTTTTTCCTCTGCAGGGCTGGGTGTGGGGATATTTAGTTGGGAAGTGTTTGCAGGCTGCTTCTAGCGGTGCAGTTACATTTTTTTAGTTCAAGATTCTTTTTTTCTTTTTATATTTTTTTTTTTTTTTTTTTTTGGTTTTTTTTATATATTTTTTTTGTTTATTTTTTGTTTTTTCTTAATCTAATTGGGGGTGGGCGGGTACAGCTGCGGCTGTATTATTCCCTATCGTCGGACATTTGTCTGGAGAATCGGTTCTCCAGGTTGCAGGGAAACCGCAGAAAACCTGCAACTCCGACGATGGATGACAATGTGGGTGTGTGTTGGGGGTAGGAATTTATCTGATGGATGTGGAAGCTACTATTGAGGAAATTGAGGAAGGATAAGGAGGGTCTCTTTCGCTACGGAATTCTTGATTCGATGGATCGAATCAATTAGAAGGGGCTTGAAATGGGGGTTATGTCAGTATTGACATAAATGGTGTTGGTAGGGCTAAACCTACACTTTTTCAGTGGGACGTGTTTGGTTTTTGGGTGAAAGCAAAATGAATGCGGTTACCCACGCCGCTGGTTACGGTACAATTATAACCGTAAAAAGGGGGAATGAGGCGTTGTAGCGTTTCGGCTACTAGCGCCCGAGAAGTAGGGATGGCATTCATTATTGTTGTTGCCAGGATTTCAATTAGGATTTTAGTGTCAGTAGACAGGTCATAAGGGGTTTGAGGTTTTTCTAGGGTGACTGGGGCTGTATCCTGGGGGGCTTTCGGAGTTTCAATCCTTTTCGGACAGCGGGGGTGGAAGGCGGGGTGAGGTCCACCGCAATTTTTACAGGTAGGGGAGTTAGCTTTTGGGCATTTTTCTGGCTTGTGACCAGAACCACCACAGGTTGGGCAAATAGGTTTGGCATTGCAGGTGTCTGCGGAGTGGCCGGTAGATGAGCAACGGTTGCAATATTTGGGGACTGCGGGTATGGTGTTTGAATTTGAGGCTTCGCAGTAGTGCGAAAGCCCGTGGAAGTTGATACCCTTGGTTAGGGCGTGATGGTAGGCGGTTTCGGAATCTGTAATAATTCGGAACATGGATGTGGGTTTATTTGTGGATCTAGCTATGATCCTCCAAGTTTTAAGGACAGGGAATTTCAGGATAGAAAGGATCTCAAGGAACTCTTCTTCGGTGTAAGATTGGTCTACATTCTTGCAGACCAGAGAAAAGGTAGTTTTTTTAGTTTTACTGGTTAGGGGTTTTTGGACCCGTTGGGGAGAGTTTATTGGGATTACGACGATTTTCTCGTCGCCTATGGCGTAACGGATTTTCCTTGCCAACGTTTCGTGATTAAACGTGGAAGGAATTTTGAGGAGGGCGGTTCCATTGGGGTTAGCTTTGAGAAAGCTCATTTGTCCCCTCAACAGCTCTTGCGTGTTGAGGAGATTGTAGAGCTCTCTCTGTGAGGAATATTTGGTTGGGAGGTTTCTCAGATTGAGTGTTTGAATTGGAGGACCTTGAGAGGAGGAGCGAGATTGAGGTTGTTGTTGGGTGATGGTTTGGGATTGTTGGTGGGTTCTGGGGGTCTGGGGTTGTTGGTGGGTTCTGGGGATCTGAGTTTGAGTTGGTGTTTGGGGTTTGATAGAATTTTGGGTATTTTGTTTTGACTTTTGGCTTTTTGTTAAGGGAATTGATTTTGAAATTAGAGGGGGAATATTTTTTTTGGGAATAGCGCCTAGTCGGGAGTAATCAACCTGTTTGGGTTTATAGCTGGCTGATTTCTGTGAGACCCTAGATGCATAGGAATCCACAGATGGTGCTGGTGATGAGCTCCTGCTATTCTCCAGTGATTTACGTTGTATATGATCTAGGGCAATGCGAATTTGGCTAAATTCATTTGGATAGCGACGCGAGACTTCTGCGATCGTTTCTGCGAAGGTTTTCTCCTCCGAAGGAGAATTGGGGTTGGTTGGGAGTGGTGGGAATTCATCGGCGGGTTTGCTTCGGGTTTGTATAGGGGAGCGGCGTACTCGGGGCATTTTCGAGAAGAAAATGGGTAAAATTAGAGAGAGAGAGTGAGAATAAGGGTGAAGGATTTCGAAAATTGAAATCCTTTGTTAGTACCTTACAAGGGATGGCTATCAAAGCCGACAGCGGACTCACTGCCGGAGGGAGTTTCCTCCCCGGTTAAAGAATTCCTGACCCTTTTGATTGCCTGTTAGTGTTTTAAGAAAATGAAAATAATATTCACCTGATCCTAGGACTCACGTTGGTTCTTGAAATACTTGCCCCCGAAAGGGTTTATTTCATTATAAAAAAAAGCCCCGAAAAGGGCAGGTAGGTGGAGCAACAAAGCCCCGAAAGGGGCATTTTTCGCAACGGTACACTAATATAACGACTTTCTTTGTCAGCGAGAGTTTGAATCGCAGTAGGCGACCCTGCGTTTACCGGTGTGTTTTCTAAATAAAACAGTGACCGATTATACAGAAGTCCTTGTATCCGTACGTGCGACCTTCTCGTAGCGCTCTAAGAAAGCAACTTGGAGATAAATTTAAAAAGAGAGAGAGATTCGTTGTGAAAATTTAGGAAGGAAGGTTTTTTTTTTTTTTTTTGGTAATTTGGTTAAGATTTGTTTAGGCCCTGATATAGGAATTTTTTCCTCTGCAGGGCTGGGTGTGGGGATATTTAGTTGGGAAGTGTTTGCAGGCTGCTTCTAGCGGTGTAGTTACATTTTTTTAGTTCAAGATTTTTTTTTCTTTTTATATTTTTTTTTTTTTTTGGTTTTTTTTTTATATATTTTTTTTGTTTATTTTTTGTTTTTTCTTAATCTAATTGGGGGTGGGCGGGTACAGCTGCGGCTGTATTATTCCCTATCGTCGGACATTTGTCTGGAGAATCGGTTCTCCAGGTTGCAGGGAAACCGCAGAAAACCTGCAACTCCGACGATCGATGACGGTGGGAAGGGTGTTGGGGTTCGGAATTTATCTCACTGATATAGGGGAACTATCGAGGAAATTAAGGTAGATTTCCGGGAGATCCTCGTATGCTGTTGCAAGCAGTCGAAGAGGCGGATAAGGGAGCTTTTTTTTGGGTTTTGAGCCTAGTGGCCGCATATTGTTGGTCCAGGGGATGAGGAGGGTCTCTTTGGCAGCGGAATTATCTGATTCGATGGTTCGAATCACATATCGGGCTTGGAGGTCATTTAGGCGGCTTGGAATGGGGGTTATGTCAGTATTGACATAAACGGTGTTGCTAGGGCTAAACCTACACTTGTATTGGCAGTACCTAAGAATGGACTGCTCGCAGGTCAAGAGTCTTTTGATCAGATATTCGGGTAAGGTGCTGAAGACGTTTGCTCTATATTCGATAATGGGGCGGATGTATGTTTTATACGTATGAAGTAGGGTCAGGGGGTGGGTTCGTCCGAAATTTCCACCAAGAGCTTTGATGAGCCTGACTCGTTTCCGTACTCTGTTCAGAGTGTCATTCAGATCGGCCGTCCAATTGAGAGTGTGAGTGAATTTCACACCCAGATAGACGGCTTCTCTGCGGATTTCGAGCCCCTCTCCCCAAAGTCTCAAGTGGAGGTTTTGAGGTTGATGTTTGCGCACGGATTGGGGATGTATGAAGGCGATGGCTTGAGTTTTTTGAGAATTGAGAGTAACCCTCCATTTTCTGCACCAATCCGAAAATTGATTCAGAATATTTTGGGATTTGATATTGAGGGAGCGCATGTTTTGAGCGTAGGCGATGAGTGCGGTGTCATCCGCGTACATTTGGATTTTCACTGTTGGGTCCAGTAGGACTGGGGTGTCATACGTATAGATAATATAGAGTAGTGGGGACAGAATTGAGCCTTGTGGAACGCCAGTAAGTGGGGTGAAAGATTCGGAAAGGCAATGACCAACTTTGACTTTGATGGAGCGGTTGGTGAGATATGAATATATCAATTTTATAGTAGGAGGTGGCATGCGGATAGTCAGAAGCTTCCTAATCAGTCCGGCATGCCAGACCTGATCGAAAGCTTTTTGAACATCCATGAAAATGGCGGAGGCACACTGGTGTTGGTTCATCGCTTTGGTCAAGATGGTTTGAAGATTGGTGATGGCGTTTTGGGTGGAGTGTTTGGGCCTGAATCCGAATTGAAGTTTTGGAATAATATTAAGCTCTGTACAGAAGTCCCAGATTCTGTCTTTAATCAAACGTTCAAAGACTTTACCCAAGACGCTGATGAGCGAAATAGGGCGGTAAGATTCAGGGTTGGAAGGGTCTTTGCCGGGTTTGGGAATGAGAACCGTGTTGGCGGATTTCCAACATTGAGGAAAGTAAGAAAATGCCAGGCATGCGTCAAATAGACCGCAGAGCTTAGGGAGAGCTGTCTCAGGCAGGTTTTTTAATGCCTGTCTTGAGATTCCGTCCCGCCCGGGAGCGGAGTTCTTCCCAGCTCGGCAAGCCGATCTAACAACATCCACGGTAAATGGTGCGAGAAGTGGGATGTTCTCATTTAGTTGGGTAATCCAGTGGGGGCTCAAGGTAATGTTTTGGGTGAAGAAGTGGGTTTCATCGGCAAAGTCCCTTGAGAAATGGGGGTTGTCAGTTGGAGTAAAGACAGTTTGTAAGCTGTTTTTGAAGACGGTAGCTTTGTCTTCGGGTGAGAAATACTTTTGTCCTTGTACTTCAAGGTGTGATTCTACATGCTTTCGTTGGCCAGTTAGTCTGTAGAATTGTTGCCAAAACGCACGACCCCGTCTATAGTCCAAGTCGGCAGTGGCGGCCTCCCACTTTCTCCGCTTTTCAGCATTGATTTCCAGCCTGACTTGGGCGTTGAGACGGTTCCATTGCGTTTTGACTGCTGGGTCTCTAGTTCTAACGTACAGCCTATATAACTGTCTTTTCTGACGAATTTTGGATCGGATATTTTGAGAGATTGATATATAGTTGGTATGAACGGTGGTAAGAGGGACGGCGATGTCTTGCGCATCGATAATGAGGGATTGGAAATCCTCCGCGTATTTGTCTAGTTCTTCGGTAGTTCGAAGAATAGTGGGTTGGGGTAAATTGGTATTGATATGGTTTGCGAAGGAGATCCAGTCGGCTTTTTTGAAGTCCCGATAGGTGAAGCTAGTTGGAGGGGGTTTTATTGGGTTGAAAAAAGATGTGTTGACCAATAAAGGAACGTGGTCTGAGGTGATTGGGTCGCCTATAGAGCATTCGTCCTCGATAAGAGTGATTAATCTGTCCGTGCAGATTATGTGGTCGACGATGGAAGAGCCCAGGTGACTTACGAGTGTTGGGTTTCGGTTTTTAATCCGAGAAAGGGGAAGAGAAATTAGAGAGTCGGCGAGAATTCTGCCAGCTAGGTTGGTTGTGGTATCACCAAAAAGGGTATTCCTGGAGTTGAGGTCACCCATAATGATGGCTTTAGGAAGAGTGGATGCATATTCGAAGAGGTCGAGAGAAAGTGATTGTTGTGGGTGTTTGTAATAAGAGATGAAAGTGATAGTCTCGTTATTACACGAGATATCGATGGCTATGCAATCCAGGTTCTGTTGAGACAGAAATGGGGGTAGAGGATGGGGTGTCGAAGGGAGTCCGTTACGGACGAGAAGTCCGTTGCCGTGACAGTAGGGATTTCTGTCCAAGTGGAAAGTGGTATAGCCAGTGAAACTTGGAGGTAATTTGGAAAGAGTGTCGGTTATAGATAAGATTTGGATATTGTGAGAGCTTAATAAGTGCTTCAGTAGATGTCGTTTTCTGGCTAAACCTTGGCAATTAACGGTCCCTATTGTAAAGTCCATGGGACTTCATTTTTTAGTGGGAAGTGTTTGGTTTTTGGGTGAATGCGAAATGAATGCGGTTACCCACGCCGCTGGTTACGGTACAATTATAACCGTAAAAAGAGGGAATGAGGCGTTGTAGCGTTTCGGCTACTAGCGCCCGAGAAGTGGGGATGGCATTCATTATTGTTGTTGCCAGGATTTCAATCAGGATTTTGGTGTCGGTAGACATGTCGTAAGGAGTTTGAGGTTTTTCCAGGGTGACTGGGGCTGTATCCTGGGGGGCTTTCGGAGTTTCAATCCTTTTCGGGCAGCGGGGATGGAAGGCGGGGTGAGGTCCACCGCAATTTTTACAGGTAGGGGAGTTAGCTTTTGGGCATTTATCTGGCTTGTGACCAGAAGCACCACAGGTTGGGCAAATAGGTTTGGCGTTGCAGGTGTCTGCGGAGTGGCCGGTAGATGAACATCGGTTGCAATATTTGGGGACTGCGGGTATAGTGTTTGAATTTGAGGCTTCGCAGTAGTGCGAAAGCCCGTGGAAGTTTATACCCTTGGTTAGGGCGTGGTGGTAGGCAGTTTCGGAATCTGTAATGATTCGAAACATGGATGTGGGTTTATTTGTGGATCTAGCTATGATCCTCCAAGTTTTAAGGACAGGAAATTTCAGGATAGAAAGGATCTCAAGGAACTCTTCTTCGGTGTAAGATTGGTCTACATTCTTGCAGACCAGAGAAAAGGTGGTTTTTTTCGTTTTAGTGGTTAGAGGTTTTTGGACTCGTTGGGGAGAGTTTATAGGGATAACGACGATTTTCTCGTCGCCTATGGCGTAACGGATTTTCCTTGCCAACGTTTCGTGATTAAACGTGGAAGGAATTTTGAGGAGAGCGGTTCCATTGGGGTTGGCTTTGAGAAAGCGCATTTGTCCCCTCAATAGCTCTTGCGTATTGAGGAGATTGTAGAGCTCTCTCTGTGAGGTATATTTGGATGGGAGGTTTCTAAGATTGAGGGTTTGAAGTGGAGGAGATTGAGCTGTGGTGTGAGGTTGTTGTTGGGTGTTGGTTTGGGATTGTTGGTGGGTTCTGGGGATCTGAGTTTGAGTTGGTGTTTGGGGTTTGATAGAATTTTGGGTATGTTGTTTTGACTTCTGGCTTTTTGTTGAGGGAATTGATTTTGAAATTAGGGGGGGAATATTTTTTTTGGGAATAGCGCCTAGTCGGGAGTAATCATCCTGTTTGGGTTTATAGCTGGCTGATTTCTGTGAGACCCTGGATGCATAGGAATCCACAGATGGTGCTGGTGATGAGCTCCTGCTATTCTCCAGTGATTTACGTTGTATATGATCTAGGGCATTGCTAAGTTGGCTAAATTCATTTGGATAGCGACGCGAGACTTCTGCGATCGTTTCTGCGAAGGTTTTCTCCTCCGAAGGAGAATTGGGGTTGGTTGGGAGTGGTGGGAATTCATCGACGGTGGATACTGGTTTACTTCTGGTTTGTATAGGGGAACGGGCTACTCGGGGCATTTTCAAAGGTGAAATTGGTAAAATTTAAAAGATCGAAAGAGTCAAATCAAGTGAGATAAAGGAATAAGGATTTCGAAAATTGAAATCCTTTGTTAGTACCTAACAAGAGTTGGCTATCAAAGCCGACAGCGGACTCACTGCCGGAGGGAGTTTCCTCCCCGGTTAAAGAATTCCTGACCCTTTTGATTGCCTGTTAGTGTTTTTTAAAAAAAATGAAAATAATATTCACCTGATCCTAGGACTCACGTTGGTTCTTGAAACACTTGCCCTGAGAAGGGTTTATTTCATTATAAAAAATAGCCCCGAAAAGGGCAGATAGGTGAAGCAACAAAGCCCCGAAAGGGGCAGTTTTGCAACTGTTTCTGTTCACGCTATATGTGACGAAGCTGTAACGTTAAATACTTTCTTTGTCAGCGAGAGTTTGAATCGCAGTAGGCGACCCTGCGTTTACCGGTGTGTTTTCTAAATAAAACAGTGACCGATTATACAGAAGTCCTTGTATCCGTACGTGCGACCTTCTCGTAGCGCTCTAAGAAAGCAACTGGGAGATAAATTTATTTATGACCTTCTTTTATAGCTTTGCCCAACATTACGGAGTACTAATCTGGGATTGGTGCGTACTTTTTCTAATGGGCGGAGCCGATAGGTATTATAAAGAGATTAGGGAAAATTCTTAGGTCAGTATTTTGAAGTCTTTTCAAAGTTATCATCGGATTGTTTTAGTAGGTATATAGAAAAAACAAAACAAAAGAAAAATAATGACCGGTCGTGGAAAAGGTGGTAAAGGACTTGGAAAAGGGGGTGCAAAACGACACCGAAAAGTTTTACGTGATAATATCCAAGGAATTACCAAACCTGCTATTAGAAGATTAGCTAGACGTGGAGGAGTAAAACGTATATCGGGATTAATTTACGAAGAAACTCGTGGAGTTTTGAAAGTGTTTTTGGAAAATGTTATTAGAGATGCCGTAACATACACTGAACATGCTAAAAGAAAAACGGTAACGGCTATGGATGTTGTTTATGCTTTAAAACGTCAAGGTCGTACTTTATATGGTTTTGGTGGTTAATTTTCATTTTTCATATGTGAAGTAGAAGAATATGTCCTCTATTGCATTTCCATAGCATATGTATATATAAAAAAAAAACGGTTCTTTTCAGAACCACAACATAATTTGCTTGAATATGAAAATTTAAAAAAAAAAAATAAATAAATAAGTAAGTAAAAAAAGAACTTACACATTAGTTTGTTCTCTTATATATAAGAACAACCTCGCATTTATTGATACGCACATACATACTACATACATGTATACATAATAGATAAGAAAATAAGCGAGTAGAGGAACTTTTATTTATTTTTATCTCATTATTTACAATTTTTGTTTCTAGTACGAACGTTTCTATTAACGATGTTAAAAATAGTCACATAACCACAATTTCAGTTATTATTACAGATGATAAGTTTTCTTATATATCAGGGCATTTTTTTCTTCTTTTTTTTTTTATCTAACAGTACACGTTACACGAGAATCTCTTCTATCTCAACCAAAAAAAAAAAAAAAAAAATAGAGAAATCAACGAATCAATAAATCTATATATATATATATATATATATATATATATATATATATATATATAAAATGATATATCTATATTATAATCTCTTTCTATATATATATATAAAAAAAAATAATTGTGGCCCTTAAAAGGGCCGGTTTATGCATATGTATGTATTTCGATAAAATAAAGAAAAATAATATAATGAATAAAGAATTAAGCTTTCTTTTCTGTCTTTTTCGGTAAAAGTACAGCTTGAATATTGGGAAGAACACCACCTTGTGCGATGGTTACTCCAGACAACAATTTATTCAATTCTTCATCGTTTCTGATAGCTAATTGTAAATGCCTTGGAATTATACGGGTCTTTTTGTTATCTCTAGCAGCATTTCCTGCTAATTCGAGTACTTCGGCTGCCAAATATTCCATAACAGCTGCCAAATATACTGGAGCTCCGGCACCGACTCGTTCTGCATAATTGCCTTTTCTCAACAAACGATGTATACGTCCTACAGGAAATTGTAATCCAGCTCGGTTTGAGCGAGACTTTGCCTTTCCCTTTACTTTACCACCTTTACCACGTCCAGACATATTTTTTTTATATTTTCTTTTTCCAAAAAAAAAAAAAATAGAACTCAGTCAATTGATAACTATGAAGCAACCGATGCGACGAAACTAACTGTTAAACAAAAAATTTAAAACTCGACCTATCTATTTATATTAACATGCCCTACCAATGAAATTATAGCAAACGCGCAAACGTAGAAGGGCGGAGCCTATTACAATTACGTACGTTGATATAAAAGAGAGGAAAATTGTGCGTGCTGTAAATTCTAATTTTATCCACTTTTCGATAAATACGGTACGTTATCCAAGTGTTTCTATTATTTTTTTTTTTTAAAGAGAAATAATGCCACCAAAAGCTAGCGGAAAGGCAGCGAAAAAAGCCGGAAAGGCTCAAAAGAATATTTCGAAAGCCGACAAAAAGAAAAAAAGAAGGAGGAAGGAAAGTTATGCTATTTACATTTACAAAGTACTTAAGCAAGTTCATCCTGACACCGGTATATCGAGTAAAGCTATGAGTATAATGAATAGTTTTGTTAATGATATATTCGAACGTATCGCCGCCGAAGCATCCAGATTGGCTCATTATAATAAACGTTCAACAATTACAAGTAGAGAAATTCAAACTGCAGTGAGATTATTGCTTCCCGGAGAATTAGCAAAACACGCAGTCAGTGAAGGAACTAAAGCCGTTACCAAATATACCAGTTCTAAATAATAAATATAACACATCTACTATATTGACCGAAAATTTTTTATTTTATTTACTTAAATAATATCATCGACCAAAAAAAAAAAACGGTTCTTTTCAGAACCACAATACTATTTTTGTTATTTATATATGATAACAACGAACGAACGAACGACTTTAATTCAATTGAATTCTATTAAATATGAATAAAGATGATATTCCACTTAACTGAAAATTATATATATATATATATATATATATATATATATATATATATATATATATATATATATATATATATATATTATATAAAAAAACTTTCTAACGTCGCTTTTGTTTTAAAAAGTCTCATATACTAATTCATTGTCGGCTAAAGGAAAAAAAAACTCGACCGTCGGTAAAATAAAGCATACAAAGCGGTTGGTGTCGGTTATCGTTGGTTAAAGTAGTTTTTGTGGCTTCTTTGAAGTTTTGTTAAAAGTAAAAACACTCTTTTTTGTTCTTTCCAAATTGGTTTGAAATTTTAAATAAAATATGTTCATTTCCTAAAATAATATATTATACAATGTAAAAAAAATTGTCGGATAAAATATTAAATAATATTGTAATAGACAGACATATTTTGCGAATAGAGCAAAGTTCGTTTAAAGAAAATTTAATCAGTCAATCAATCTATTGTAATAATTATAATTTGCTACTACCATCATTCAATATCTAAAATGAAATATACGCGGATTCCAATATTGAAATTTGATATTTTTTTCTTATATTTAGTATGTCGGAAGATTTTTATTGAAAAATACTCATAATAATATATATTAGTTACGAACATATAGTAGAAACGTGTAGCGCAAGTCAGGGTAGACATGTCACCATTCAAATGATAATTGCGGTATTATTTCAATTGGTTTTCATATTTTTAAATATTGGTCATTATTGTGAATAGACACGTTTCTATTTACGTTCATTGTATTTTAAGAAGGACTTTTATTTAATTTCGAAATTATATCTAAAGTGCTAAGCATCGTCGGAAATAAATTTTTAACCATTTTTAAGTGGTACTTTTTTTTAATAACAAACGTTATTAGCCGTTATTAAATTATAGTAAAACCTCGGCGAAAGTTCGAAGTATACCTTAGTTAGTTCTTCGTCAATTTTTTTCATTACATTCGATTCGAAAATCTCGAGGAAACCAAGGTTTTTGAGGTTGGTTTGGTTTATGAGGTTCGTTTTTTAACTTAGTTCTATTCGTTCGTTCAGTCTTCCGTCCGCTTCATTTGAATGACTACTCTTGTAACTCATTACACGCGGAAAATTAAAAGTCTTTTATACTACTAAGTGTATATATAGAGGTGAAATTTTATATAACGAAATATAAAACTACATCCAATATTTTTTTTCTCTTTTTTTCTTTATATCAGTTTAGTGTAGTTTATCGACGATATATAATAACACACAAGGTTGTTAGTAGTTATGGCGGATATAGAAAATCAAACTTCGGTTGTAACCGCAACGTCTGCGTCTAATTCACCGCAGGTTTCGTCGTCTCCAATAAATAAAAAGGAAAAAAAAGCTAAAAATCCTAGGACCAAACCATCTCATCCACCGACTTCGGAAATGGTAAACAATGCGATCAAAGGTTTAAAGGAACGCGGAGGCTCATCTTTACAAGCAATTAAAAAATACATTGCTGCCAATTACAAAGTTGATGCAGAAAAAGTAGCGCCATTCATCAAAAAATATTTGAAAGCATCTGTAGTATCGGGATCTTTGGTACAAACTAAAGGTAAAGGAGCTTCGGGATCATTCAAGTTAGCTTCGGCAACTTCAACTGGTGGTACTTCGGCTAAAACGAATGCTATTGACAAAAAGAAAAAGAAAACAGCCGCTTCTACTACAGGCGTAACTAAATCCAAGAAAATTGTAACAGCAGCAAAACGAAATGCTATTATTGGAGGAGGAGTAGATAAATCGAAAAGTATTAAGAAATCTAATAAAGGCAAAAAAACGACAGGTACAGCAGCGGCGGCATCCTTAAAAACTTCGACGACAACAACAACACCGATTACTGATAAGAAAGGCGTTAAAGTTGCCAAAAAAACGGACAAAAAATCTTCGGCCAAAGGAGGAGTCGCCGCCGCCGCCGCCGCCGCCGCCTCCAATACAGCCAGTGCCGCATCATCCGAAATTAAAACGAAGAATCCTACTAAAGCAAAAAAATCCAATAAAGGCAGTCCCACGAAAAAGCCGAAAGCACCAAAACCGAAAACTGCGAAAGCAGCTGCTAGCAGTTCCTCTCCTAAAGCAAGAAAAGCCGCCGCCGCTCCTAAAAAGAAGAAATAAAAAGAATATTTTTTTTCTGACAGAAAGATAGTACAACAATCGAGAAGTATTATCGGACTGATGATGGGTACGACGACAATCGACAATAATAACAAATGGCCCTTATCAGGGCCACAATTTTTTCATTTATTTATGAAGAAAATGAAAAACAAATGTGTTTGTTTTGATGAAACAAGAATTTTTTGAATTTCGTTTCAATAATTGATATGTTATATTATATAAAATATTTTCATCGATCGATGTAATTGTAGGTTGTTACCTTCTAGATTTGTCTCGACCTACCTAGGATATAGTAGATATAATGTGTTTTATAAACATTCAATTATTATATGTCGATATTGTCTAAAATTTGTTAGTTAAAAATAATAATTTTTCTCTATTTCGTGTGTGTGTGTGTGTGTGTGTGTGTGTGTGTGTGTGTGTGTGTGTGTGTGTGTGCGTGCGTGCGTGCGTGCGTGCGTGCGTGCGTGCGTGCGTGCGTGCGTGCGTGCGTGCGTGTGTCTTCTTTATCCAATCAACAATCACATCTTCCTTTTATATTTCAATGTTTTCAAACGAACACCTATGTTTATATTAAGATATTATACTACTATCATAAATGTTAAATTATTTGTGGTTCTGAAAAGAACCGTTTTTACTTACTATATATATATATATATAAAACAAAAAATCTATTATCAAATAGATAAAATGTAATTCTATAAAAAAAAAAAAAAAATTTTTTTTGTATTTATGCTCGTTCTCCGCGAATTCTTCTAGCCAATTGGATATCCTTGGGCATAATGGTGACTCTTTTAGCATGAATGGCACACAGATTAGTATCTTCGAATAGACCTACCAAATAAGCCTCACTAGCTTCCTGGAGAGCCATAACCGCTGAACTTTGAAAACGTAAATCTGTTTTAAAATCTTGTGCTATTTCACGAACTAATCGTTGAAATGGCAATTTTCTAATAAGTAATTCGGTACTCTTTTGATAACGTCTTATCTCACGAAGAGCTACTGTACCTGGCCTATAACGATGAGGTTTTTTTACTCCTCCAGTAGCTGGTGCGCTTTTACGAGCGGCTTTCGTCGCTAATTGTTTACGAGGAGCTTTCCCTCCAGTCGATTTTCTAGCCGTTTGTTTAGTACGAGCCATCTTATTTTTTTTTTTTTTTGTAAGTATACAAGAAATTTCAATATACTAAACCGCTATAGCAGCTTGATACACACACAATGAATGAGATAAATTTAGAGAGAGAGAGAGAGAGATTCGTTGTGAAAATTTAGGAAGGAAGGTTTTTTTTTTTTTTTTGGTAATTTGGTTAAGATTTGTTTAGGCCCTGATATAGGAATTTTTTCCTCTGCAGGGCTGGGTGTGGGGATATTTAGTTGGGAAGTGTTTGCAGGCTGCTTCTAGCGGTGTAGTTACATTTTTTTAGTTCAAGATTTTTTTTTTTCTTTTTATATATTTTTTTTTTTTTTTTTTTGGTTTTTTTTTATATTTTTTTTGTTTATTTTTTGTTTTTTCTTAATCTAATTGGGGGTGGGCGGGTACAGCTGCGGCTGTATTATTCCCTATCGTCGGACATTTGTCTGGAGAATCGGTTCTCCAGGTTGCAGGGAAACCGCAGAAAACCTGCAACTCCGACGATGGATGACTATGTGGGTGTTTGTTGGGGGTAGGAATTTATCTGATTGATGTGGGAGCTACTATTGAGGAAATTGAGGAAGGATGAGGAGGGACTCTTTCGCTACGGAATTCTTGATTCGATGGATCGAATCAATTAGAAGGGGCTTGAAACGGGGGTTATGTCAGTATTGACATAAATGGTGTTGCTAGGGGTAAACCTACACTTTTTCAGTGGGACGTGTTTGGTTTTTGGGTGAAAGCGAAATGAATGCGGTTACCCACGCCGCTGGTTACGGTACAATTATAACCGTAAAAAGGGGGAATGAGGCGTTGTAGCGTTTCGGCTACTAGCGCCCGAGAAGTAGGGATGGCATTCATTATGGTTGTTGCCAGGATTTCAATTAGGATTTTAGTGTCAGTAGACAGGTCATAAGGGGTTTGAGGTTTTTCTAGGGTGACTGGGGCTGTATCCTGGGGGGCTTTCGGAGTTTCAATCCTTTTCGGACAGCGGGGGTGGAAGGCGGGGTGAGGTCCACCGCAATTTTTACAGGTAGGGGAGTTAGCTTTTGGGCATTTTTCTGGCTTGTGACCAGAACCACCACAGGTTGGGCAAATAGGTTTGGCATTGCAGGTGTCTGCGGAGTGGCCGGTAGATGAGCAACGGTTGCAATATTTGGGGACTGCGGGTATGGTGTTTGAATTTGAGGCTTCGCAGTAGTGCGAAAGCCCGTGGAAGTTGATACCCTTGGTTAGGGCGTGATGGTAGGCGGTTTCGGAATCTGTAATAATTCGGAACATGGATGTGGGTTTATTTGTGGATCTAGCTATGATCCTCCAAGTTTTAAGGACAGGGAATTTCAGGATAGAAAGGATCTCAAGGAACTCTTCTTCGGTGTAAGATTGGTCTACATTCTTGCAGACCAGAGAAAAGGTAGTTTTTTTAGTTTTACTGGTTAGGGGTTTTTGGACCCGTTGGGGAGAGTTTATTGGGATTACGACGATTTTCTCGTCGCCTATGGCGTAACGGATTTTCCTTGCCAACGTTTCGTGATTAAACGTGGAAGGAATTTTGAGGAGGGCGGTTCCATTGAGGTTAGCTTTGAGAAAGCTCATTTGTCCCCTCAACAGCTCTTGCGTGTTGAGGAGATTGTAGAGCTCTCTCTGTGAGGAATATTTGGTTGGGAGGTTTCTCAGATTGAGTGTTTGAGTTGGAGGACCTTGAGAGGAGGAGCGAGATTGAGGTTGTTGTTGGGTGATGGTTTGGGATTGTTGGTGGGTTCTGGGGGTCTGGGGTTGTTGGTGGGTTCTGGGGATCTGAGTTTGAGTTGGTGTTTGGGGTTTGATAGAATTTTGGGTATTTTGTTTTGACTTTTGGCTTTTTGTTAAGGGAATTGATTTTGAAATTAGAGGGGGAATATTTTTTTTGGGAATAGCGCCTAGTCGGGAGTAATCAACCTGTTTGGGTTTATAGCTGGCTGATTTCTGTGAGACCCTAGATGCATAGGAATCCACAGATGGTGCTGGTGATGAGCTTCTGCTATTCTCCAGTGATTTACGTTGTATATGATCTAGGGCATCGCTAAGTTGGCTAAATTCATTTGGATAGGACCGCGAGATTTCTGCGATTATTTCTTCGAAGGTATTCTTCTCCGAAGGAGAATTGGGGTTGGTTGGGAGTGGTGGGAATTCATCGGCGGGTTTGCTTCGGGTTTGTATAGGGGAGCGGCGTACTCGGGGCATTTTCGAGAAGAAAATGGGTAAATTAGAGAGAGAGAGTGAGAATAAGGGATAAGGATTTCGAAAATTTAAATCCTTTGTTAGTACCTTACAAGGGGTGGCTATCAAAGCCGACAGCGGACTCACTGCCGGAGGGAGTTTCCTCCCCGGTTAAAGAATTCCTGACCCTTTTGATTGCCTGTTAGTGTTTTAAGAAAATGAAAATAATATTCACCTGATCCTAGGACTCACGTTGGTTCTTGAAATACTTGCCCCCGAAAGGGTTTATTTCATTATAAAAAAAGCCCTAAAAAGGGCAGATAGGTGGAGCAACTGAGCCCCGAAAGGGGCATTTTTGCAACGTTACACTCAAATTTGACGACTTTCTTTGTCAGCGAGAGTTTGAATCGCAGTAGGCGACCCTGCGTTTACCGGTGTGTTTTCTAAATAAAACAGTGACCGATTATACAGAAGTCCTTGTATCCGTACGTGCGACCTTCTCGTAGCGCTCTAAGAAAGCAACTCGAGATAAATTTATTTATGACCTTCTTTTATAGCTTTGCCCAACATTACGGAGTACTAATCTGGGATTGGTGCGTACTTTTTCTAATGGGCGGAGCCGATAGGTATTATAAAGAGATTAGGGAAAATTCTTAGGTCAGTATTTTGAAGTCTTTTCAAAGTTATCATCGGATTGTTTTAGTAGGTATATAGAAAAAACAAAACAAAAGAAAAATAATGACCGGTCGTGGAAAAGGTGGTAAAGGACTTGGAAAAGGGGGTGCAAAACGACACCGAAAAGTTTTACGTGATAATATCCAAGGAATTACCAAACCTGCTATTAGAAGATTAGCTAGACGTGGAGGAGTAAAACGTATATCGGGATTAATTTACGAAGAAACTCGTGGAGTTTTGAAAGTGTTTTTGGAAAATGTTATTAGAGATGCCGTAACATACACTGAACATGCTAAAAGAAAAACGGTAACGGCTATGGATGTTGTTTATGCTTTAAAACGTCAAGGTCGTACTTTATATGGTTTTGGTGGTTAATTTTCATTTTTCATATGTGAAGTAGAAGAATATGTCCTCTATTGCATTTCCATAGCATATGTATATATAAAAAAAAAACGGTTCTTTTCAGAACCACAACATAATTTGCTTGAATATGAAAATTTAAAAAAAAAAATAAATAAATAAGTAAGTAAAAAAAGAACTTACACATTAGTTTGTTCTCTTATATATAAGAACAACCTCGCATTTATTGATACGCACATACATACTACATACATGTATACATAATAGATAAGAAAATAAGCGAGTAGAGGAACTTTTATTTATTTTTATCTCATTATTTACAATTTTTGTTTCTAGTACGAACGTTTCTATTAACGATGTTAAAAATAGTCACATAACCACAATTTCAGTTATTATTACAGATGATAAGTTTTCTTATATATCAGGGCATTTTTTTCTTCTTTTTTTTTTATCTAACAGTACACGTTACACGAGAATCTCTTCTATCTCAACCAAAAAAAAAAATAGAGAAATCAACGAATCAATAAATCTATATATATATATATATATATATATATATATATATATATATATATATATATATAAAATGATATATCTATATTATAATCTCTTTCTATATATATATATAAAAAAAAATAATTGTGGCCCTTAAAAGGGCCGGTTTATGCATATGTATGTATTTCGATAAAATAAAGAAAAATAATATAATGAATAAAGAATTAAGCTTTCTTTTCTGTCTTTTTCGGTAAAAGTACAGCTTGAATATTGGGAAGAACACCACCTTGTGCGATGGTTACTCCAGACAACAATTTATTCAATTCTTCATCGTTTCTGATAGCTAATTGTAAATGCCTTGGAATTATACGGGTCTTTTTGTTATCTCTAGCAGCATTTCCTGCTAATTCGAGTACTTCGGCTGCCAAATATTCCATAACAGCTGCCAAATATACTGGAGCTCCGGCACCGACTCGTTCTGCATAATTGCCTTTTCTCAACAAACGATGTATACGTCCTACAGGAAATTGTAATCCAGCTCGGTTTGAGCGAGACTTTGCCTTTCCCTTTACTTTACCACCTTTACCACGTCCAGACATATTTTTTTTATATTTTCTTTTTCCAAAAAAAAAAAAAATAGAACTCAGTCAATTGATAACTATGAAGCAACCGATGCGACGAAACTAACTGTTAAACAAAAAATTTAAAACTCGACCTATCTATTTATATTAACATGCCCTACCAATGAAATTATAGCAAACGCGCAAACGTAGAAGGGCGGAGCCTATTACAATTACGTACGTTGATATAAAAGAGAGGAAAATTGTGCGTGCTGTAAATTCTAATTTTATCCACTTTTCGATAAATACGGTACGTTATCCAAGTGTTTCTATTATTTTTTTTTTTTAAAGAGAAATAATGCCACCAAAAGCTAGCGGAAAGGCAGCGAAAAAAGCCGGAAAGGCTCAAAAGAATATTTCGAAAGCCGACAAAAAGAAAAAAAGAAGGAGGAAGGAAAGTTATGCTATTTACATTTACAAAGTACTTAAGCAAGTTCATCCTGACACCGGTATATCGAGTAAAGCTATGAGTATAATGAATAGTTTTGTTAATGATATATTCGAACGTATCGCCGCCGAAGCATCCAGATTGGCTCATTATAATAAACGTTCAACAATTACAAGTAGAGAAATTCAAACTGCAGTGAGATTATTGCTTCCCGGAGAATTAGCAAAACACGCAGTCAGTGAAGGAACTAAAGCCGTTACCAAATATACCAGTTCTAAATAATAAATATAACACATCTACTATATTGACCGAAAATTTTTTATTTTATTTACTTAAATAATATCATCGACCAAAAAAAAAAAACGGTTCTTTTCAGAACCACAATACTATTTTTGTTATTTATATATGATAACAACGAACGAACGAACGACTTTAATTCAATTGAATTCTATTAAATATGAATAAAGATGATATTCCACTTAACTGAAAATTATATATATATATATATATATATATATATATATATATATATATATATATATATATATATATATATATATTATATAAAAAAACTTTCTAACGTCGCTTTTGTTTTAAAAAGTCTCATATACTAATTCATTGTCGGCTAAAGGAAAAAAAAACTCGACCGTCGGTAAAATAAAGCATACAAAGCGGTTGGTGTCGGTTATCGTTGGTTAAAGTAGTTTTTGTGGCTTCTTTGAAGTTTTGTTAAAAGTAAAAACACTCTTTTTTGTTCTTTCCAAATTGGTTTGAAATTTTAAATAAAATATGTTCATTTCCTAAAATAATATATTATACAATGTAAAAAAAATTGTCGGATAAAATATTAAATAATATTGTAATAGACAGACATATTTTGCGAATAGAGCAAAGTTCGTTTAAAGAAAATTTAATCAGTCAATCAATCTATTGTAATAATTATAATTTGCTACTACCATCATTCAATATCTAAAATGAAATATACGCGGATTCCAATATTGAAATTTGATATTTTTTTCTTATATTTAGTATGTCGGAAGATTTTTATTGAAAAATACTCATAATAATATATATTAGTTACGAACATATAGTAGAAACGTGTAGCGCAAGTCAGGGTAGACATGTCACCATTCAAATGATAATTGCGGTATTATTTCAATTGGTTTTCATATTTTTAAATATTGGTCATTATTGTGAATAGACACGTTTCTATTTACGTTCATTGTATTTTAAGAAGGACTTTTATTTAATTTCGAAATTATATCTAAAGTGCTAAGCATCGTCGGAAATAAATTTTTAACCATTTTTAAGTGGTACTTTTTTTTAATAACAAACGTTATTAGCCGTTATTAAATTATAGTAAAACCTCGGCGAAAGTTCGAAGTATACCTTAGTTAGTTCTTCGTCAATTTTTTTCATTACATTCGATTCGAAAATCTCGAGGAAACCAAGGTTTTTGAGGTTGGTTTGGTTTATGAGGTTCGTTTTTTAACTTAGTTCTATTCGTTCGTTCAGTCTTCCGTCCGCTTCATTTGAATGACTACTCTTGTAACTCATTACACGCGGAAAATTAAAAGTCTTTTATACTACTAAGTGTATATATAGAGGTGAAATTTTATATAACGAAATATAAAACTACATCCAATATTTTTTTTCTCTTTTTTTCTTTATATCAGTTTAGTGTAGTTTATCGACGATATATAATAACACACAAGGTTGTTAGTAGTTATGGCGGATATAGAAAATCAAACTTCGGTTGTAACCGCAACGTCTGCGTCTAATTCACCGCAGGTTTCGTCGTCTCCAATAAATAAAAAGGAAAAAAAAGCTAAAAATCCTAGGACCAAACCATCTCATCCACCGACTTCGGAAATGGTAAACAATGCGATCAAAGGTTTAAAGGAACGCGGAGGCTCATCTTTACAAGCAATTAAAAAATACATTGCTGCCAATTACAAAGTTGATGCAGAAAAAGTAGCGCCATTCATCAAAAAATATTTGAAAGCATCTGTAGTATCGGGATCTTTGGTACAAACTAAAGGTAAAGGAGCTTCGGGATCATTCAAGTTAGCTTCGGCAACTTCAACTGGTGGTACTTCGGCTAAAACGAATGCTATTGACAAAAAGAAAAAGAAAACAGCCGCTTCTACTACAGGCGTAACTAAATCCAAGAAAATTGTAACAGCAGCAAAACGAAATGCTATTATTGGAGGAGGAGTAGATAAATCGAAAAGTATTAAGAAATCTAATAAAGGCAAAAAAACGACAGGTACAGCAGCGGCGGCATCCTTAAAAACTTCGACGACAACAACAACACCGATTACTGATAAGAAAGGCGTTAAAGTTGCCAAAAAAACGGACAAAAAATCTTCGGCCAAAGGAGGAGTCGCCGCCGCCGCCGCCGCCGCCGCCTCCAATACAGCCAGTGCCGCATCATCCGAAATTAAAACGAAGAATCCTACTAAAGCAAAAAAATCCAATAAAGGCAGTCCCACGAAAAAGCCGAAAGCACCAAAACCGAAAACTGCGAAAGCAGCTGCTAGCAGTTCCTCTCCTAAAGCAAGAAAAGCCGCCGCCGCTCCTAAAAAGAAGAAATAAAAAGAATATTTTTTTTCTGACAGAAAGATAGTACAACAATCGAGAAGTATTATCGGACTGATGATGGGTACGACGACAATCGACAATAATAACAAATGGCCCTTATCAGGGCCACAATTTTTTCATTTATTTATGAAGAAAATGAAAAACAAATGTGTTTGTTTTGATGAAACAAGAATTTTTTGAATTTCGTTTCAATAATTGATATGTTATATTATATAAAATATTTTCATCGATCGATGTAATTGTAGGTTGTTACCTTCTAGATTTGTCTCGACCTACCTAGGATATAGTAGATATAATGTGTTTTATAAACATTCAATTATTATATGTCGATATTGTCTAAAATTTGTTAGTTAAAAATAATAATTTTTCTCTATTTCGTGTGTGTGTGTGTGTGTGTGTGTGTGTGTGTGTGTGTGTGTGTGTGTGTGCGTGCGTGCGTGCGTGCGTGCGTGCGTGCGTGCGTGCGTGTGTCTTCTTTATCCAATCAACAATCACATCTTCCTTTTATATTTCAATGTTTTCAAACGAACACCTATGTTTATATTAAGATATTATACTACTATCATAAATGTTAAATTATTTGTGGTTCTGAAAAGAACCGTTTTTACTTACTATATATATATATATATAAAACAAAAAATCTATTATCAAATAGATAAAATGTAATTCTATAAAAAAAAAAAAAAAATTTTTTTTGTATTTATGCTCGTTCTCCGCGAATTCTTCTAGCCAATTGGATATCCTTGGGCATAATGGTGACTCTTTTAGCATGAATGGCACACAGATTAGTATCTTCGAATAGACCTACCAAATAAGCCTCACTAGCTTCCTGGAGAGCCATAACCGCTGAACTTTGAAAACGTAAATCTGTTTTAAAATCTTGTGCTATTTCACGAACTAATCGTTGAAATGGCAATTTTCTAATAAGTAATTCGGTACTCTTTTGATAACGTCTTATCTCACGAAGAGCTACTGTACCTGGCCTATAACGATGAGGTTTTTTTACTCCTCCAGTAGCTGGTGCGCTTTTACGAGCGGCTTTCGTCGCTAATTGTTTACGAGGAGCTTTCCCTCCAGTCGATTTTCTAGCCGTTTGTTTAGTACGAGCCATCTTATTTTTTTTTTTTTTTGTAAGTATACAAGAAATTTCAATATACTAAACCGCTATAGCAGCTTGATACACACACAATGAATGAGATAAATTTAGAGAGAGAGAGAGAGATTCGTTGTGAAAATTTAGGAAGGAAGGTTTTTTTTTTTTTTTGGTAATTTGGTTAAGATTTGTTTAGGCCCTGATATAGGAATTTTTTCCTCTGCAGGGCTGGGTGTGGGGATATTTAGTTGGGAAGTGTTTGCAGGCTGCTTCTAGCGGTGTAGTTACATTTTTTTAGTTCAAGATTTTTTTTTTCTTTTTATATTTTTTTTTTGGTTTTTTTTTTTTTATATTTTTTTTGTTTATTTTTTGTTTTTTCTTAATCTAATTGGGGGTGGGCGGGTACAGCTGCGGCTGTATTATTCCCTATCGTCGGACATTTGTCTGGAGAATCGGTTCTCCAGGTTGCAGGGAAACCGCAGAAAACCTGCAACTCCGACGATGGATGACTATGTGGGTGTGTGTTGGGGGTAGGAATTTATCTGATTGATGTGGGAGCTACTATTGAGGAAATTGAGGAAGGATGAGGAGGGACTCTTTCGCTACGGAATTCTTGATTCGATGGATCGAATCAATTAGAAGGGGCTTGAAACGGGGGTTATGTCAGTATTGACATAAATGGTGTTGCTAGGGGTAAACCTACACTTTTTCAGTGGGACGTGTTTGGTTTTTGGGTGAAAGCGAAATGAATGCGGTTACCCACGCCGCTGGTTACGGTACAATTATAACCGTAAAAAGGGGGAATGAGGCGTTGTAGCGTTTCGGCTACTAGCGCCCGAGAAGTAGGGATGGCATTCATTATGGTTGTTGCCAGGATTTCAATTAGGATTTTAGTGTCAGTAGACAGGTCATAAGGGGTTTGAGGTTTTTCTAGGGTGACTGGGGCTGTATCCTGGGGGGCTTTCGGAGTTTCAATCCTTTTCGGACAGCGGGGGTGGAAGGCGGGGTGAGGTCCACCGCAATTTTTACAGGTAGGGGAGTTAGCTTTTGGGCATTTTTCTGGCTTGTGACCAGAACCACCACAGGTTGGGCAAATAGGTTTGGCATTGCAGGTGTCTGCGGAGTGGCCGGTAGATGAGCAACGGTTGCAATATTTGGGGACTGCGGGTATGGTGTTTGAATTTGAGGCTTCGCAGTAGTGCGAAAGCCCGTGGAAGTTGATACCCTTGGTTAGGGCGTGATGGTAGGCGGTTTCGGAATCTGTAATAATTCGGAACATGGATGTGGGTTTATTTGTGGATCTAGCTATGATCCTCCAAGTTTTAAGGACAGGGAATTTCAGGATAGAAAGGATCTCAAGGAACTCTTCTTCGGTGTAAGATTGGTCTACATTCTTGCAGACCAGAGAAAAGGTAGTTTTTTTAGTTTTACTGGTTAGGGGTTTTTGGACCCGTTGGGGAGAGTTTATTGGGATTACGACGATTTTCTCGTCGCCTATGGCGTAACGGATTTTCCTTGCCAACGTTTCGTGATTAAACGTGGAAGGAATTTTGAGGAGGGCGGTTCCATTGGGGTTAGCTTTGAGAAAGCTCATTTGTCCCCTCAACAGCTCTTGCGTGTTGAGGAGATTGTAGAGCTCTCTCTGTGAGGAATATTTGGTTGGGAGGTTTCTCAGATTGAGTGTTTGAATTGGAGGACCTTGAGAGGAGGAGCGAGATTGAGGTTGTTGTTGGGTGATGGTTTGGGATTGTTGGTGGGTTCTGGGGGTCTGGGGTTGTTGGTGGGTTCTGGGGATCTGAGTTTGAGTTGGTGTTTGGGGTTTGATAGAATTTTGGGTATTTTGTTTTGACTTTTGGCTTTTTGTTAAGGGAATTGATTTTGAAATTAGAGGGGGAATATTTTTTTTGGGAATAGCGCCTAGTCGGGAGTAATCAACCTGTTTGGGTTTATAGCTGGCTGATTTCTGTGAGACCCTAGATGCATAGGAATCCACAGATGGTGCTGGTGATGAGCTTCTGCTATTCTCCAGTGATTTACGTTGTATATGATCTAGGGCATCGCTAAGTTGGCTAAATTCATTTGGATAGGACCGCGAGATTTCTGCGATTATTTCTTCGAAGGTATTCTTCTCCGAAGGAGAATTGGGGTTGGTTGGGAGTGGTGGGAATTCATCGGCGGGTTTGCTTCGGGTTTGTATAGGGGAGCGGCGTACTCGGGGCATTTTCGAGAAGAAAATGGGTAAATTAGAGAGAGAGAGTGAGAATAAGGGTGAAGGATTTCGAAAATTGAAATCCTTTGTTAGTACCTTACAAGGGATGGCTATCAAAGCCGACAGCGGACTCACTGCCGGAGGGAGTTTCCTCCCCGGTTAAAGAATTCCTGACCCTTTTGATTGCCTGTTAGTGTTTTAAGAAAATGAAAATAATATTCACCTGATCCTAGGACTCACGTTGGTTCTTGAAATACTTGCCCCCGAAAGGGTTTATTTCATTATAAAAAAAAGCCCCGAAAAGGGCAGGTAGGTGGAGCAACAAAGCCCCGAAAGGGGCATTTTTTGCAACGGTACACTAATATAACGACTTTCTTTGTCAGCGAGAGTTTGAATCGCAGTAGGCGACCCTGCGTTTACCGGTGTGTTTTCTAAATAAAACAGTGACCGATTATACAGAAGTCCTTGTATCCGTACGTGCGACCTTCTCGTAGCGAGATAAATTTATTTATGACCTTCTTTTATAGCTTTGCCCAACATTACGGAGTACTAATCTGGGATTGGTGCGTACTTTTTCTAATGGGCGGAGCCGATAGGTATTATAAAGAGATTAGGGAAAATTCTTAGGTCAGTATTTTGAAGTCTTTTCAAAGTTATCATCGGATTGTTTTAGTAGGTATATAGAAAAAACAAAACAAAAGAAAAATAATGACCGGTCGTGGAAAAGGTGGTAAAGGACTTGGAAAAGGGGGTGCAAAACGACACCGAAAAGTTTTACGTGATAATATCCAAGGAATTACCAAACCTGCTATTAGAAGATTAGCTAGACGTGGAGGAGTAAAACGTATATCGGGATTAATTTACGAAGAAACTCGTGGAGTTTTGAAAGTGTTTTTGGAAAATGTTATTAGAGATGCCGTAACATACACTGAACATGCTAAAAGAAAAACGGTAACGGCTATGGATGTTGTTTATGCTTTAAAACGTCAAGGTCGTACTTTATATGGTTTTGGTGGTTAATTTTCATTTTTCATATGTGAAGTAGAAGAATATGTCCTCTATTGCATTTCCATAGCATATGTATATATAAAAAAAAAACGGTTCTTTTCAGAACCACAACATAATTTGCTTGAATATGAAAATTTAAAAAAAAAAATAAATAAATAAGTAAGTAAAAAAAGAACTTACACATTAGTTTGTTCTCTTATATATAAGAACAACCTCGCATTTATTGATACGCACATACATACTACATACATGTATACATAATAGATAAGAAAATAAGCGAGTAGAGGAACTTTTATTTATTTTTATCTCATTATTTACAATTTTTGTTTCTAGTACGAACGTTTCTATTAACGATGTTAAAAATAGTCACATAACCACAATTTCAGTTATTATTACAGATGATAAGTTTTCTTATATATCAGGGCATTTTTTTCTTCTTTTTTTTTTATCTAACAGTACACGTTACACGAGAATCTCTTCTATCTCAACCAAAAAAAAAAATAGAGAAATCAACGAATCAATAAATCTATATATATATATATATATATATATATATATAAAATGATATATCTATATTATAATCTCTTTCTATATATATATATAAAAAAAAATAATTGTGGCCCTTAAAAGGGCCGGTTTATGCATATGTATGTATTTCGATAAAATAAAGAAAAATAATATAATGAATAAAGAATTAAGCTTTCTTTTCTGTCTTTTTCGGTAAAAGTACAGCTTGAATATTGGGAAGAACACCACCTTGTGCGATGGTTACTCCAGACAACAATTTATTCAATTCTTCATCGTTTCTGATAGCTAATTGTAAATGCCTTGGAATTATACGGGTCTTTTTGTTATCTCTAGCAGCATTTCCTGCTAATTCGAGTACTTCGGCTGCCAAATATTCCATAACAGCTGCCAAATATACTGGAGCTCCGGCACCGACTCGTTCTGCATAATTGCCTTTTCTCAACAAACGATGTATACGTCCTACAGGAAATTGTAATCCAGCTCGGTTTGAGCGAGACTTTGCCTTTCCCTTTACTTTACCACCTTTACCACGTCCAGACATATTTTTTTTATATTTTCTTTTTCCAAAAAAAAAAAAAAATAGAACTCAGTCAATTGATAACTATGAAGCAACCGATGCGACGAAACTAACTGTTAAACAAAAAATTTAAAACTCGACCTATCTATTTATATTAACATGCCCTACCAATGAAATTATAGCAAACGCGCAAACGTAGAAGGGCGGAGCCTATTACAATTACGTACGTTGATATAAAAGAGAGGAAAATTGTGCGTGCTGTAAATTCTAATTTTATCCACTTTTCGATAAATACGGTACGTTATCCAAGTGTTTCTATTATTTTTTTTTTTTAAAGAGAAATAATGCCACCAAAAGCTAGCGGAAAGGCAGCGAAAAAAGCCGGAAAGGCTCAAAAGAATATTTCGAAAGCCGACAAAAAGAAAAAAAGAAGGAGGAAGGAAAGTTATGCTATTTACATTTACAAAGTACTTAAGCAAGTTCATCCTGACACCGGTATATCGAGTAAAGCTATGAGTATAATGAATAGTTTTGTTAATGATATATTCGAACGTATCGCCGCCGAAGCATCCAGATTGGCTCATTATAATAAACGTTCAACAATTACAAGTAGAGAAATTCAAACTGCAGTGAGATTATTGCTTCCCGGAGAATTAGCAAAACACGCAGTCAGTGAAGGAACTAAAGCCGTTACCAAATATACCAGTTCTAAATAATAAATATAACACATCTACTATATTGACCGAAAATTTTTTATTTTATTTACTTAAATAATATCATCGACCAAAAAAAAAAAACGGTTCTTTTCAGAACCACAATACTATTTTTGTTATTTATATATGATAACAACGAACGAACGAACGACTTTAATTCAATTGAATTCTATTAAATATGAATAAAGATGATATTCCACTTAACTGAAAATTATATATATATATATATATATATATATATATATATATATATATATATATATATATATATATATATATATATTATATAAAAAAACTTTCTAACGTCGCTTTTGTTTTAAAAAGTCTCATATACTAATTCATTGTCGGCTAAAGGAAAAAAAAACTCGACCGTCGGTAAAATAAAGCATACAAAGCGGTTGGTGTCGGTTATCGTTGGTTAAAGTAGTTTTTGTGGCTTCTTTGAAGTTTTGTTAAAAGTAAAAACACTCTTTTTTGTTCTTTCCAAATTGGTTTGAAATTTTAAATAAAATATGTTCATTTCCTAAAATAATATATTATACAATGTAAAAAAAATTGTCGGATAAAATATTAAATAATATTGTAATAGACAGACATATTTTGCGAATAGAGCAAAGTTCGTTTAAAGAAAATTTAATCAGTCAATCAATCTATTGTAATAATTATAATTTGCTACTACCATCATTCAATATCTAAAATGAAATATACGCGGATTCCAATATTGAAATTTGATATTTTTTTCTTATATTTAGTATGTCGGAAGATTTTTATTGAAAAATACTCATAATAATATATATTAGTTACGAACATATAGTAGAAACGTGTAGCGCAAGTCAGGGTAGACATGTCACCATTCAAATGATAATTGCGGTATTATTTCAATTGGTTTTCATATTTTTAAATATTGGTCATTATTGTGAATAGACACGTTTCTATTTACGTTCATTGTATTTTAAGAAGGACTTTTATTTAATTTCGAAATTATATCTAAAGTGCTAAGCATCGTCGGAAATAAATTTTTAACCATTTTTAAGTGGTACTTTTTTTTAATAACAAACGTTATTAGCCGTTATTAAATTATAGTAAAACCTCGGCGAAAGTTCGAAGTATACCTTAGTTAGTTCTTCGTCAATTTTTTTCATTACATTCGATTCGAAAATCTCGAGGAAACCAAGGTTTTTGAGGTTGGTTTGGTTTATGAGGTTCGTTTTTTAACTTAGTTCTATTCGTTCGTTCAGTCTTCCGTCCGCTTCATTTGAATGACTACTCTTGTAACTCATTACACGCGGAAAATTAAAAGTCTTTTATACTACTAAGTGTATATATAGAGGTGAAATTTTATATAACGAAATATAAAACTACATCCAATATTTTTTTTCTCTTTTTTTCTTTATATCAGTTTAGTGTAGTTTATCGACGATATATAATAACACACAAGGTTGTTAGTAGTTATGGCGGATATAGAAAATCAAACTTCGGTTGTAACCGCAACGTCTGCGTCTAATTCACCGCAGGTTTCGTCGTCTCCAATAAATAAAAAGGAAAAAAAAGCTAAAAATCCTAGGACCAAACCATCTCATCCACCGACTTCGGAAATGGTAAACAATGCGATCAAAGGTTTAAAGGAACGCGGAGGCTCATCTTTACAAGCAATTAAAAAATACATTGCTGCCAATTACAAAGTTGATGCAGAAAAAGTAGCGCCATTCATCAAAAAATATTTGAAAGCATCTGTAGTATCGGGATCTTTGGTACAAACTAAAGGTAAAGGAGCTTCGGGATCATTCAAGTTAGCTTCGGCAACTTCAACTGGTGGTACTTCGGCTAAAACGAATGCTATTGACAAAAAGAAAAAGAAAACAGCCGCTTCTACTACAGGCGTAACTAAATCCAAGAAAATTGTAACAGCAGCAAAACGAAATGCTATTATTGGAGGAGGAGTAGATAAATCGAAAAGTATTAAGAAATCTAATAAAGGCAAAAAAACGACAGGTACAGCAGCGGCGGCATCCTTAAAAACTTCGACGACAACAACAACACCGATTACTGATAAGAAAGGCGTTAAAGTTGCCAAAAAAACGGACAAAAAATCTTCGGCCAAAGGAGGAGTCGCCGCCGCCGCCGCCGCCGCCGCCTCCAATACAGCCAGTGCCGCATCATCCGAAATTAAAACGAAGAATCCTACTAAAGCAAAAAAATCCAATAAAGGCAGTCCCACGAAAAAGCCGAAAGCACCAAAACCGAAAACTGCGAAAGCAGCTGCTAGCAGTTCCTCTCCTAAAGCAAGAAAAGCCGCCGCCGCTCCTAAAAAGAAGAAATAAAAAGAATATTTTTTTTCTGACAGAAAGATAGTACAACAATCGAGAAGTATTATCGGACTGATGATGGGTACGACGACAATCGACAATAATAACAAATGGCCCTTATCAGGGCCACAATTTTTTCATTTATTTATGAAGAAAATGAAAAACAAATGTGTTTGTTTTGATGAAACAAGAATTTTTTGAATTTCGTTTCAATAATTGATATGTTATATTATATAAAATATTTTCATCGATCGATGTAATTGTAGGTTGTTACCTTCTAGATTTGTCTCGACCTACCTAGGATATAGTAGATATAATGTGTTTTATAAACATTCAATTATTATATGTCGATATTGTCTAAAATTTGTTAGTTAAAAATAATAATTTTTCTCTATTTCGTGTGTGTGTGTGTGTGTGTGTGTGTGTGTGTGTGTGTGTGTGTGTGTGTGTGCGTGCGTGCGTGCGTGCGTGCGTGCGTGCGTGCGTGCGTGCGTGCGTGTGTCTTCTTTATCCAATCAACAATCACATCTTCCTTTTATATTTCAATGTTTTCAAACGAACACCTATGTTTATATTAAGATATTATACTACTATCATAAATGTTAAATTATTTGTGGTTCTGAAAAGAACCGTTTTTACTTACTATATATATATATATATAAAACAAAAAATCTATTATCAAATAGATAAAATGTAATTCTATAAAAAAAAAAAAAAAATTTTTTTTGTATTTATGCTCGTTCTCCGCGAATTCTTCTAGCCAATTGGATATCCTTGGGCATAATGGTGACTCTTTTAGCATGAATGGCACACAGATTAGTATCTTCGAATAGACCTACCAAATAAGCCTCACTAGCTTCCTGGAGAGCCATAACCGCTGAACTTTGAAAACGTAAATCTGTTTTAAAATCTTGTGCTATTTCACGAACTAATCGTTGAAATGGCAATTTTCTAATAAGTAATTCGGTACTCTTTTGATAACGTCTTATCTCACGAAGAGCTACTGTACCTGGCCTATAACGATGAGGTTTTTTTACTCCTCCAGTAGCTGGTGCGCTTTTACGAGCGGCTTTCGTCGCTAATTGTTTACGAGGAGCTTTCCCTCCAGTCGATTTTCTAGCCGTTTGTTTAGTACGAGCCATCTTATTTTTTTTTTTTTTTGTAAGTATACAAGAAATTTCAATATACTAAACTATGAGGTTCGTTTTTTAACTTAGTTCTATTCGTTCGTTCAGTCTTCCGTCCGCTTCATTTGAATGACTACTCTTGTAACTCATTACACGCGGAAAATTAAAAGTCTTTTATACTACTAAGTGTATATATAGAGGTGAAATTTTATATAACGAAATATAAAACTACATCCAATATTTTTTTTCTCTTTTTTTCTTTATATCAGTTTAGTGTAGTTTATCGACGATATATAATAACACACAAGGTTGTTAGTAGTTATGGCGGATATAGAAAATCAAACTTCGGTTGTAACCGCAACGTCTGCGTCTAATTCACCGCAGGTTTCGTCGTCTCCAATAAATAAAAAGGAAAAAAAAGCTAAAAATCCTAGGACCAAACCATCTCATCCACCGACTTCGGAAATGGTAAACAATGCGATCAAAGGTTTAAAGGAACGCGGAGGCTCATCTTTACAAGCAATTAAAAAATACATTGCTGCCAATTACAAAGTTGATGCAGAAAAAGTAGCGCCATTCATCAAAAAATATTTGAAAGCATCTGTAGTATCGGGATCTTTGGTACAAACTAAAGGTAAAGGAGCTTCGGGATCATTCAAGTTAGCTTCGGCAACTTCAACTGGTGGTACTTCGGCTAAAACGAATGCTATTGACAAAAAGAAAAAGAAAACAGCCGCTTCTACTACAGGCGTAACTAAATCCAAGAAAATTGTAACAGCAGCAAAACGAAATGCTATTATTGGAGGAGGAGTAGATAAATCGAAAAGTATTAAGAAATCTAATAAAGGCAAAAAAACGACAGGTACAGCAGCGGCGGCATCCTTAAAAACTTCGACGACAACAACAACACCGATTACTGATAAGAAAGGCGTTAAAGTTGCCAAAAAAACGGACAAAAAATCTTCGGCCAAAGGAGGAGTCGCCGCCGCCGCCGCCGCCGCCGCCTCCAATACAGCCAGTGCCGCATCATCCGAAATTAAAACGAAGAATCCTACTAAAGCAAAAAAATCCAATAAAGGCAGTCCCACGAAAAAGCCGAAAGCACCAAAACCGAAAACTGCGAAAGCAGCTGCTAGCAGTTCCTCTCCTAAAGCAAGAAAAGCCGCCGCCGCTCCTAAAAAGAAGAAATAAAAAGAATATTTTTTTTCTGACAGAAAGATAGTACAACAATCGAGAAGTATTATCGGACTGATGATGGGTACGACGACAATCGACAATAATAACAAATGGCCCTTATCAGGGCCACAATTTTTTCATTTATTTATGAAGAAAATGAAAAACAAATGTGTTTGTTTTGATGAAACAAGAATTTTTTGAATTTCGTTTCAATAATTGATATGTTATATTATATAAAATATTTTCATCGATCGATGTAATTGTAGGTTGTTACCTTCTAGATTTGTCTCGACCTACCTAGGATATAGTAGATATAATGTGTTTTATAAACATTCAATTATTATATGTCGATATTGTCTAAAATTTGTTAGTTAAAAATAATAATTTTTCTCTATTTCGTGTGTGTGTGTGTGTGTGTGTGTGTGTGTGTGTGTGTGTGTGTGCGTGCGTGCGTGCGTGCGTGCGTGCGTGCGTGCGTGCGTGCGTGTGTCTTCTTTATCCAATCAACAATCACATCTTCCTTTTATATTTCAATGTTTTCAAACGAACACCTATGTTTATATTAAGATATTATACTACTATCATAAATGTTAAATTATTTGTGGTTCTGAAAAGAACCGTTTTTACTTACTATATATATATATATATAAAACAAAAAATCTATTATCAAATAGATAAAATGTAATTCTATAAAAAAAAAAAAAAAATTTTTTTTGTATTTATGCTCGTTCTCCGCGAATTCTTCTAGCCAATTGGATATCCTTGGGCATAATGGTGACTCTTTTAGCATGAATGGCACACAGATTAGTATCTTCGAATAGACCTACCAAATAAGCCTCACTAGCTTCCTGGAGAGCCATAACCGCTGAACTTTGAAAACGTAAATCTGTTTTAAAATCTTGTGCTATTTCACGAACTAATCGTTGAAATGGCAATTTTCTAATAAGTAATTCGGTACTCTTTTGATAACGTCTTATCTCACGAAGAGCTACTGTACCTGGCCTATAACGATGAGGTTTTTTTACTCCTCCAGTAGCTGGTGCGCTTTTACGAGCGGCTTTCGTCGCTAATTGTTTACGAGGAGCTTTCCCTCCAGTCGATTTTCTAGCCGTTTGTTTAGTACGAGCCATCTTATTTTTTTTTTTTTTTGTAAGTATACAAGAAATTTCAATATACTAAACCGCTATAGCAGCTTGATACACACACAATGAATGAGATAAATTTATTTATGACCTTCTTTTATAGCTTTGCCCAACATTACGGAGTACTAATCTGGGATTGGTGCGTACTTTTTCTAATGGGCGGAGCCGATAGGTATTATAAAGAGATTAGGGAAAATTCTTAGGTCAGTATTTTGAAGTCTTTTCAAAGTTATCATCGGATTGTTTTAGTAGGTATATAGAAAAAACAAAACAAAAGAAAAATAATGACCGGTCGTGGAAAAGGTGGTAAAGGACTTGGAAAAGGGGGTGCAAAACGACACCGAAAAGTTTTACGTGATAATATCCAAGGAATTACCAAACCTGCTATTAGAAGATTAGCTAGACGTGGAGGAGTAAAACGTATATCGGGATTAATTTACGAAGAAACTCGTGGAGTTTTGAAAGTGTTTTTGGAAAATGTTATTAGAGATGCCGTAACATACACTGAACATGCTAAAAGAAAAACGGTAACGGCTATGGATGTTGTTTATGCTTTAAAACGTCAAGGTCGTACTTTATATGGTTTTGGTGGTTAATTTTCATTTTTCATATGTGAAGTAGAAGAATATGTCCTCTATTGCATTTCCATAGCATATGTATATATAAAAAAAAAACGGTTCTTTTCAGAACCACAACATAATTTGCTTGAATATGAAAATTTAAAAAAAAAAATAAATAAATAAGTAAGTAAAAAAAGAACTTACACATTAGTTTGTTCTCTTATATATAAGAACAACCTCGCATTTATTGATACGCACATACATACTACATACATGTATACATAATAGATAAGAAAATAAGCGAGTAGAGGAACTTTTATTTATTTTTATCTCATTATTTACAATTTTTGTTTCTAGTACGAACGTTTCTATTAACGATGTTAAAAATAGTCACATAACCACAATTTCAGTTATTATTACAGATGATAAGTTTTCTTATATATCAGGGCATTTTTTTCTTCTTTTTTTTTTATCTAACAGTACACGTTACACGAGAATCTCTTCTATCTCAACCAAAAAAAAAAATAGAGAAATCAACGAATCAATAAATCTATATATATATATATATATATATATATATAAAATGATATATCTATATTATAATCTCTTTCTATATATATATATAAAAAAAAATAATTGTGGCCCTTAAAAGGGCCGGTTTATGCATATGTATGTATTTCGATAAAATAAAGAAAAATAATATAATGAATAAAGAATTAAGCTTTCTTTTCTGTCTTTTTCGGTAAAAGTACAGCTTGAATATTGGGAAGAACACCACCTTGTGCGATGGTTACTCCAGACAACAATTTATTCAATTCTTCATCGTTTCTGATAGCTAATTGTAAATGCCTTGGAATTATACGGGTCTTTTTGTTATCTCTAGCAGCATTTCCTGCTAATTCGAGTACTTCGGCTGCCAAATATTCCATAACAGCTGCCAAATATACTGGAGCTCCGGCACCGACTCGTTCTGCATAATTGCCTTTTCTCAACAAACGATGTATACGTCCTACAGGAAATTGTAATCCAGCTCGGTTTGAGCGAGACTTTGCCTTTCCCTTTACTTTACCACCTTTACCACGTCCAGACATATTTTTTTTATATTTTCTTTTTCCAAAAAAAAAAAAAATAGAACTCAGTCAATTGATAACTATGAAGCAACCGATGCGACGAAACTAACTGTTAAACAAAAAATTTAAAACTCGACCTATCTATTTATATTAACATGCCCTACCAATGAAATTATAGCAAACGCGCAAACGTAGAAGGGCGGAGCCTATTACAATTACGTACGTTGATATAAAAGAGAGGAAAATTGTGCGTGCTGTAAATTCTAATTTTATCCACTTTTCGATAAATACGGTACGTTATCCAAGTGTTTCTATTATTTTTTTTTTTTAAAGAGAAATAATGCCACCAAAAGCTAGCGGAAAGGCAGCGAAAAAAGCCGGAAAGGCTCAAAAGAATATTTCGAAAGCCGACAAAAAGAAAAAAAGAAGGAGGAAGGAAAGTTATGCTATTTACATTTACAAAGTACTTAAGCAAGTTCATCCTGACACCGGTATATCGAGTAAAGCTATGAGTATAATGAATAGTTTTGTTAATGATATATTCGAACGTATCGCCGCCGAAGCATCCAGATTGGCTCATTATAATAAACGTTCAACAATTACAAGTAGAGAAATTCAAACTGCAGTGAGATTATTGCTTCCCGGAGAATTAGCAAAACACGCAGTCAGTGAAGGAACTAAAGCCGTTACCAAATATACCAGTTCTAAATAATAAATATAACACATCTACTATATTGACCGAAAATTTTTTATTTTATTTACTTAAATAATATCATCGACCAAAAAAAAAAAACGGTTCTTTTCAGAACCACAATACTATTTTTGTTATTTATATATGATAACAACGAACGAACGAACGACTTTAATTCAATTGAATTCTATTAAATATGAATAAAGATGATATTCCACTTAACTGAAAATTATATATATATATATATATATATATATATATATATATATATATATATATATATTATATAAAAAAACTTTCTAACGTCGCTTTTGTTTTAAAAAGTCTCATATACTAATTCATTGTCGGCTAAAGGAAAAAAAAACTCGACCGTCGGTAAAATAAAGCATACAAAGCGGTTGGTGTCGGTTATCGTTGGTTAAAGTAGTTTTTGTGGCTTCTTTGAAGTTTTGTTAAAAGTAAAAACACTCTTTTTTGTTCTTTCCAAATTGGTTTGAAATTTTAAATAAAATATGTTCATTTCCTAAAATAATATATTATACAATGTAAAAAAAATTGTCGGATAAAATATTAAATAATATTGTAATAGACAGACATATTTTGCGAATAGAGCAAAGTTCGTTTAAAGAAAATTTAATCAGTCAATCAATCTATTGTAATAATTATAATTTGCTACTACCATCATTCAATATCTAAAATGAAATATACGCGGATTCCAATATTGAAATTTGATATTTTTTTCTTATATTTAGTATGTCGGAAGATTTTTATTGAAAAATACTCATAATAATATATATTAGTTACGAACATATAGTAGAAACGTGTAGCGCAAGTCAGGGTAGACATGTCACCATTCAAATGATAATTGCGGTATTATTTCAATTGGTTTTCATATTTTTAAATATTGGTCATTATTGTGAATAGACACGTTTCTATTTACGTTCATTGTATTTTAAGAAGGACTTTTATTTAATTTCGAAATTATATCTAAAGTGCTAAGCATCGTCGGAAATAAATTTTTAACCATTTTTAAGTGGTACTTTTTTTTAATAACAAACGTTATTAGCCGTTATTAAATTATAGTAAAACCTCGGCGAAAGTTCGAAGTATACCTTAGTTAGTTCTTCGTCAATTTTTTTCATTACATTCGATTCGAAAATCTCGAGGAAACCAAGGTTTTTGAGGTTGGTTTGGTTTATGAGGTTCGTTTTTTAACTTAGTTCTATTCGTTCGTTCAGTCTTCCGTCCGCTTCATTTGAATGACTACTCTTGTAACTCATTACACGCGGAAAATTAAAAGTCTTTTATACTACTAAGTGTATATATAGAGGTGAAATTTTATATAACGAAATATAAAACTACATCCAATATTTTTTTTCTCTTTTTTTCTTTATATCAGTTTAGTGTAGTTTATCGACGATATATAATAACACACAAGGTTGTTAGTAGTTATGGCGGATATAGAAAATCAAACTTCGGTTGTAACCGCAACGTCTGCGTCTAATTCACCGCAGGTTTCGTCGTCTCCAATAAATAAAAAGGAAAAAAAAGCTAAAAATCCTAGGACCAAACCATCTCATCCACCGACTTCGGAAATGGTAAACAATGCGATCAAAGGTTTAAAGGAACGCGGAGGCTCATCTTTACAAGCAATTAAAAAATACATTGCTGCCAATTACAAAGTTGATGCAGAAAAAGTAGCGCCATTCATCAAAAAATATTTGAAAGCATCTGTAGTATCGGGATCTTTGGTACAAACTAAAGGTAAAGGAGCTTCGGGATCATTCAAGTTAGCTTCGGCAACTTCAACTGGTGGTACTTCGGCTAAAACGAATGCTATTGACAAAAAGAAAAAGAAAACAGCCGCTTCTACTACAGGCGTAACTAAATCCAAGAAAATTGTAACAGCAGCAAAACGAAATGCTATTATTGGAGGAGGAGTAGATAAATCGAAAAGTATTAAGAAATCTAATAAAGGCAAAAAAACGACAGGTACAGCAGCGGCGGCATCCTTAAAAACTTCGACGACAACAACAACACCGATTACTGATAAGAAAGGCGTTAAAGTTGCCAAAAAAACGGACAAAAAATCTTCGGCCAAAGGAGGAGTCGCCGCCGCCGCCGCCGCCGCCGCCTCCAATACAGCCAGTGCCGCATCATCCGAAATTAAAACGAAGAATCCTACTAAAGCAAAAAAATCCAATAAAGGCAGTCCCACGAAAAAGCCGAAAGCACCAAAACCGAAAACTGCGAAAGCAGCTGCTAGCAGTTCCTCTCCTAAAGCAAGAAAAGCCGCCGCCGCTCCTAAAAAGAAGAAATAAAAAGAATATTTTTTTTCTGACAGAAAGATAGTACAACAATCGAGAAGTATTATCGGACTGATGATGGGTACGACGACAATCGACAATAATAACAAATGGCCCTTATCAGGGCCACAATTTTTTCATTTATTTATGAAGAAAATGAAAAACAAATGTGTTTGTTTTGATGAAACAAGAATTTTTTGAATTTCGTTTCAATAATTGATATGTTATATTATATAAAATATTTTCATCGATCGATGTAATTGTAGGTTGTTACCTTCTAGATTTGTCTCGACCTACCTAGGATATAGTAGATATAATGTGTTTTATAAACATTCAATTATTATATGTCGATATTGTCTAAAATTTGTTAGTTAAAAATAATAATTTTTCTCTATTTCGTGTGTGTGTGTGTGTGTGTGTGTGTGTGTGTGTGTGTGTGTGTGTGTGTGTGCGTGCGTGCGTGCGTGCGTGCGTGCGTGCGTGCGTGCGTGCGTGCGTGCGTGTGTCTTCTTTATCCAATCAACAATCACATCTTCCTTTTATATTTCAATGTTTTCAAACGAACACCTATGTTTATATTAAGATATTATACTACTATCATAAATGTTAAATTATTTGTGGTTCTGAAAAGAACCGTTTTTACTTACTATATATATATATATATAAAACAAAAAATCTATTATCAAATAGATAAAATGTAATTCTATAAAAAAAAAAAAAAAATTTTTTTTGTATTTATGCTCGTTCTCCGCGAATTCTTCTAGCCAATTGGATATCCTTGGGCATAATGGTGACTCTTTTAGCATGAATGGCACACAGATTAGTATCTTCGAATAGACCTACCAAATAAGCCTCACTAGCTTCCTGGAGAGCCATAACCGCTGAACTTTGAAAACGTAAATCTGTTTTAAAATCTTGTGCTATTTCACGAACTAATCGTTGAAATGGCAATTTTCTAATAAGTAATTCGGTACTCTTTTGATAACGTCTTATCTCACGAAGAGCTACTGTACCTGGCCTATAACGATGAGGTTTTTTTACTCCTCCAGTAGCTGGTGCGCTTTTACGAGCGGCTTTCGTCGCTAATTGTTTACGAGGAGCTTTCCCTCCAGTCGATTTTCTAGCCGTTTGTTTAGTACGAGCCATCTTATTTTTTTTTTTTTTTGTAAGTATACAAGAAATTTCAATATACTAAACCGCTATAGCAGCTTGATACACACACAATGAATGAGATAAATTTATTTATGACCTTCTTTTATAGCTTTGCCCAACATTACGGAGTACTAATCTGGGATTGGTGCGTACTTTTTCTAATGGGCGGAGCCGATAGGTATTATAAAGAGATTAGGGAAAATTCTTAGGTCAGTATTTTGAAGTCTTTTCAAAGTTATCATCGGATTGTTTTAGTAGGTATATAGAAAAAACAAAACAAAAGAAAAATAATGACCGGTCGTGGAAAAGGTGGTAAAGGACTTGGAAAAGGGGGTGCAAAACGACACCGAAAAGTTTTACGTGATAATATCCAAGGAATTACCAAACCTGCTATTAGAAGATTAGCTAGACGTGGAGGAGTAAAACGTATATCGGGATTAATTTACGAAGAAACTCGTGGAGTTTTGAAAGTGTTTTTGGAAAATGTTATTAGAGATGCCGTAACATACACTGAACATGCTAAAAGAAAAACGGTAACGGCTATGGATGTTGTTTATGCTTTAAAACGTCAAGGTCGTACTTTATATGGTTTTGGTGGTTAATTTTCATTTTTCATATGTGAAGTAGAAGAATATGTCCTCTATTGCATTTCCATAGCATATGTATATATAAAAAAAAAACGGTTCTTTTCAGAACCACAACATAATTTGCTTGAATATGAAAATTTAAAAAAAAAAATAAATAAATAAGTAAGTAAAAAAAGAACTTACACATTAGTTTGTTCTCTTATATATAAGAACAACCTCGCATTTATTGATACGCACATACATACTACATACATGTATACATAATAGATAAGAAAATAAGCGAGTAGAGGAACTTTTATTTATTTTTATCTCATTATTTACAATTTTTGTTTCTAGTACGAACGTTTCTATTAACGATGTTAAAAATAGTCACATAACCACAATTTCAGTTATTATTACAGATGATAAGTTTTCTTATATATCAGGGCATTTTTTTCTTCTTTTTTTTTTATCTAACAGTACACGTTACACGAGAATCTCTTCTATCTCAACCAAAAAAAAAAATAGAGAAATCAACGAATCAATAAATCTATATATATATATATATATATATATATATATATATATATATATATATATATATAAAATGATATATCTATATTATAATCTCTTTCTATATATATATATAAAAAAAAATAATTGTGGCCCTTAAAAGGGCCGGTTTATGCATATGTATGTATTTCGATAAAATAAAGAAAAATAATATAATGAATAAAGAATTAAGCTTTCTTTTCTGTCTTTTTCGGTAAAAGTACAGCTTGAATATTGGGAAGAACACCACCTTGTGCGATGGTTACTCCAGACAACAATTTATTCAATTCTTCATCGTTTCTGATAGCTAATTGTAAATGCCTTGGAATTATACGGGTCTTTTTGTTATCTCTAGCAGCATTTCCTGCTAATTCGAGTACTTCGGCTGCCAAATATTCCATAACAGCTGCCAAATATACTGGAGCTCCGGCACCGACTCGTTCTGCATAATTGCCTTTTCTCAACAAACGATGTATACGTCCTACAGGAAATTGTAATCCAGCTCGGTTTGAGCGAGACTTTGCCTTTCCCTTTACTTTACCACCTTTACCACGTCCAGACATATTTTTTTTATATTTTCTTTTTCCAAAAAAAAAAAAAATAGAACTCAGTCAATTGATAACTATGAAGCAACCGATGCGACGAAACTAACTGTTAAACAAAAAATTTAAAGAGAGAGAGAGAGAGATTCGTTGTGAAAATTTAGGAAGGAAGGTTTTTTTTTTTTTTTTTTTTGGTAATTTGGTTAAGATTTGTTTAGGCCCTGATATAGGAATTTTTTCCTCTGCAGGGCTGGGTGTGGGGATATTTAGTTGGGAAGTGTTTGCAGGCTGCTTCTAGCGGTGTAGTTACATTTTTTTTTAGTTCAAGATTTTTTTTTCTTTTTATATTTTTTTTTTTTTGGTTTTTTTTTTTATATATTTTTTTTGTTTATTTTTTGTTTTTTCTTAAACTAATTGGGGGTGGGCGGGTACAGCTGCGGCTGTATTATTCCCTATCGTCGGACATTTGTCTGGAGAATCGGTTCTCCAGGTTGCAGGGAAACCGCAGAAAACCTGCAACTCCGACGATGGATGACTATGTGGGTGTGTGTTGGGGGTAGGAATTTATCTGATTGATGTGGGAGCTACTATTGAGGAAATTGAGGAAGGATGAGGAGGGACTCTTTCGCTACGGAATTCTTGATTCGATGGATCGAATCAATTAGAAGGGGCTTGAAACGGGGGTTATGTCAGTATTGACATAAATGGTGTTGGTAGGGCTAAACCTACACTCTTTCAGTGGGACGTGTTTGGTTTTTGGGTGAAAGCGAAATGAATGCGGTTACCCACGCCGCTGGTTACGGTACAATTATAACCGTAAAAAGGGGGAATGAGGCGTTGTAGCGTTTCGGCTACTAGCGCCCGAGAAGTAGGGATGGCATTCATTATTGTTGTTGCCAGGATTTCAATTAGGATTTTAGTGTCAGTAGACAGGTCATAAGGGGTTTGAGGTTTTTCTAGGGTGACTGGGGCTGTATCCTGGGGGGCTTTCGGAGTTTCAATCCTTTTCGGACAGCGGGGGTGGAAGGCGGGGTGAGGTCCACCGCAATTTTTACAGGTAGGGGAGTTAGCTTTTGGGCATTTTTCTGGCTTGTGACCAGAACCACCACAGGTTGGGCAAATAGGTTTGGCATTGCAGGTGTCTGCGGAGTGGCCGGTAGATGAGCAACGGTTGCAATATTTGGGGACTGCGGGTATGGTGTTTGAATTTGAGGCTTCGCAGTAGTGCGAAAGCCCGTGGAAGTTGATACCCTTGGTTAGGGCGTGATGGTAGGCAATTTCGGAATCTGTAATAATTCGGAACATGGATGTGGGTTTATTTGTGGATCTAGCTATGATCCTCCAAGTTTTAAGGACAGGGAATTTCAGGATAGAAAGGATCTCAAGGAACTCTTCTTCGGTGTAAGATTGGTCTACATTCTTGCAGACCAGAGAAAAGGTAGTTTTTTTAGTTTTACTGGTTAGGGGTTTTTGGACCCGTTGGGGAGAGTTTATTGGGATTACGACGATTTTCTCGTCGCCTATGGCGTAACGGATTTTCCTTGCCAACGTTTCGTGATTAAACGTGGAAGGAATTTTGAGGAGGGCGGTTCCATTGGGGTTAGCTTTGAGAAAGCTCATTTGTCCCCTCAACAGCTCTTGCGTGTTGAGGAGATTGTAGAGCTCTCTCTGTGAGGAATATTTGGTTGGGAGGTTTCTCAGATTGAGTGTTTGAATTGGAGGACCTTGAGAGGAGGAGCGAGATTGAGGTTGTTGTTGGGTGATGGTTTGGGATTGTTGGTGGGTTCTGGGGGTCTGGGGTTGTTGGTGGGTTCTGGGGATCTGAGTTTGAGTTGGTGTTTGGGGTTTGATAGAATTTTGGGTATTTTGTTTTGACTTTTGGCTTTTTGTTAAGGGAATTGATTTTGAAATTAGAGGGGGAATATTTTTTTTGGGAATAGCGCCTAGTCGGGAGTAATCAACCTGTTTGGGTTTATAGCTGGCTGATTTCTGTGAGACCCTAGATGCATAGGAATCCACAGATGGTGCTGGTGATGAGCTCCTGCTATTCTCCAGTGATTTACGTTGTATATGATCTAGGGCAATGCGAATTTGGCTAAATTCATTTGGATAGCGACGCGAGACTTCTGCGATCGTTTCTGCGAAGGTTTTCTCCTCCGAAGGAGAATTGGGGTTGGTTGGGAGTGGTGGGAATTCATCGGCGGGTTTGCTTCGGGTTTGTATAGGGGAGCGGCGTACTCGGGGCATTTTCGAGAAGAAAATGGGTAAAATTAGAGAGAGAGAGAGTGAGAATAAGGGTGAAGGATTTCGAAAATTGAAATCCTTTGTTAGTACCTTACAAGGGATGGCTATCAAAGCCGACAGCGGACTCACTGCCGGAGGGAGTTTCCTCCCCGGTTAAAGAATTCCTGACCCTTTTGATTGCCTGTTAGTGTTTTAAGAAAATGAAAATAATATTCACCTGATCCTAGGACTCACGTTGGTTCTTGAAATACTTGCCCCCGAAAGGGTTTATTTCATTATAAAAAAAAGCCCCGAAAAGGGCAGGTAGGTGGAGCAACAAAGCCCCGAAAGGGGCATTTTTTGCAACGGTACACTAATATAACGACTTTCTTTGTCAGCGAGAGTTTGAATCGCAGTAGGCGACCCTGCGTTTACCGGTGTGTTTTCTAAATAAAACAGTGACCGATTATACAGAAGTCCTTGTATCCGTACGTGCGACCTTCTCGTAGCGCTCTAAGAAAGCAACTGAAAAAAAAAATTTAAAACAGAGAGAGAGAGAGAGAGATTCGTTGTGAAAATTTAGGAAGGAAGGTTTTTTTTTTTTTTTTTGGTAATTTGGTTAAGATTTGTTTAGGCCCTGATATAGGAATTTTTTCCTCTGCAGGGCTGGGTGTGGGGATATTTAGTTGGGAAGTGTTTGCAGGCTGCTTCTAGCGGTGTAGTTACATTTTTTTTAGTTCAAGATTTTTTTTTCTTTTTATATTTTTTTTTTTTTTTTTTTTTGGTTTTTTTTTTTATATATTTTTTTTGTTTATTTTTTGTTTTTTCTTAATCTAATTGGGGGTGGGCGGGTACAGCTGCGGCTGTATTATTCCCTATCGTCGGACATTTGTCTGGAGAATCGGTTCTCCAGGTTGCAGGGAAACCGCAGAAAACCTGCAACTCCGACGATCGATGACAGTGGGAAGGGTGTTGGGGTTCGGAATTTATCTCACTGATATAGGGGAACTATCGAGGAAATTAAGGTAGATTTCCGGGAGATCCTCGTATGCTGTTGCAAGCAGTCGAAGAGGCGGATAAGGGAGCTTTTTTTTGGGTTTTGAGCCTAGTGGCCGCATATTGTTGGTCCAGGGGATGAGGAGGGTCTCTTTGGCAGCGGAATTATCTGATTCGATGGTTCGAATCACATATCGGGCTTGGAGGTCATTTAGGCGGCTTGGAATGGGGGTTATGTCAGTATTGACATAAACGGTGTTGCTAGGGCTAAACCTACACTTGTATTGGCAGTACCTAAGAATGGACTGCTCGCAGGTCAAGAGTCTTTTAATCAGATATTCGGGTAAGGTGCTGAAGACGTTTGCTCTATATTCGATAATGGGGCGGATGTATGTTTTATACGTATGAAGTAGGGTCAGGGGGTGGGTTCGTCCGAAATTTCCACCAAGAGCTTTGATGAGCCTGACTCGTTTCCGTACTCTGTTCAGAGTGTCATTCAGATCGGCCGTCCAATTGAGAGTGTGAGTGAATTTCACACCCAGATAGACGGCTTCTCTGCGGATTTCGAGCCCCTCTCCCCAAAGTCTCAAGTGGAGGTTTTGAGGTTGATGTTTGCGCACGGATTGGGGATGTATGAAGGCGATGGCTTGAGTTTTTTGAGAATTGAGAGTAACCCTCCATTTTCTGCACCAATCCGAAAATTGATTCAGAATATTTTGGGATTTGATATTGAGGGAGCGCATGTTTTGAGCGTAGGCGATGAGTGCGGTGTCATCCGCGTACATTTGGATTTTCACTGTTGGGTCCAGTGGGACTGGGGTGTCATACGTATAGATAATATAGAGTAGTGGGGACAGAATTGAGCCTTGTGGAACGCCAGTAAGTGGGGTGAAAGATTCGGAAAGGCAATGACCAACTTTGACTTTGATGGAGCGGTTGGTGAGATATGAATATATCAATTTTATAGTAGGAGGTGGCATGCGGATAGTCAGAAGCTTCCTAATCAGTCCGGCATGCCAGACCTGATCGAAAGCTTTTTGAACATCCATGAAAATGGCGGAGGCACACTGGTGTTGGTTCATCGCTTTGGTCAAGATGGTTTGAAGATTGGTGATGGCGTTTTGGGTGGAGTGTTTGGGCCTGAATCCGAATTGGAGTTTTGGAATAATATTAAGCTCTGTACAGAAGTCCCAGATTCTGTCTTTAATCAAACGTTCAAAGACTTTACCCAAGACGCTGATGAGCGAAATAGGGCGGTAAGATTCAGGGTTGGAAGGGTCTTTGCCGGGTTTGGGAATGAGAACCGTGTTGGCGGATTTCCAACATTGAGGAAAGTAAGAAAATGCCAGGCATGCGTCAAATAGACCGCAGAGCTTAGGGAAAGCTGTCTCAGGCAGGTTTTTTAATGCCTGTCTTGAGATTCCGTCCCGCCCGGGAGCGGAGTTCTTCCCAGCTCGGCAAGCCGATCTAACAACATCCACGGTAAATGGTGCGAGAAGTGGGATGTTCTCATTTAGTTGGGTAATCCAGTGGGGGCTCAAGGTAATGTTTTGGGTGAAGAAGTGGGTTTCATCGGCAAAGTCCCTTGAGAAATGGGGGTTGTCAGTTGGAGTAAAGACAGTTTGTAAGCTGTTTTTGAAGACGGTAGCTTTGTCTTCGGGTGAGAAATACTTTTGTCCTTGTACTTCAAGGTGTGATTCTACATGCTTTCGTTGGCCAGTTAGTCTGTAGAATTGTTGCCAAAACGCACGACCCCGTCTATAGTCCAAGTCGGCAGTGGCGGCCTCCCACTTTCTCCGCTTTTCAGCATTGATTTCCAGCCTGACTTGGGCGTTGAGACGGTTCCATTGCGTTTTGACTGCTGGGTCTCTAGTTCTAACGTACAGCCTATATAACTGTCTTTTCTGACGAATTTTGGATCGGATATTTTGAGAGATTGATATATAGTTGGTATGAACGGTGGTAAGAGGGACGGCGATGTCTTGCGCATCGATAATGAGGGATTGGAAATCCTCCGCGTATTTGTCTAGTTCTTCGGTAGTTCGAAGAATAGTGGGTTGGGGTAAATTGGTATTGATATGGTTTGCGAAGGAGATCCAGTCGGCTTTTTTGAAGTCCCGATAGGTGAAGCTAGTTGGAGGGGGTTTTATTGGGTTGAAAAAAGATGTGTTGACCAATAAAGGAACGTGGTCTGAGGTGATTGGGTCGCCTATAGAGCATTCGTCCTCGATAAGAGTGATTAATCTGTCCGTGCAGATTATGTGGTCGACGATGGAAGAGCCCAGGTGACTTACGAGTGTTGGATTTCGGTTTTTAATCCGAGAAAGGGGAAGAGAAATTAGAGAGTCGGCGAGAATTCTGCCAGCTAGGTTGGTTGTGGTATCACCAAAAAGGGTATTCCTGGAGTTGAGGTCACCCATAATGATGGCTTTAGGAAGAGTGGATGCATATTCGAAGAGGTCGAGAGAAAGTGATTGTTGTGGGTGTTTGTAATAAGAGATGAAAGTGATAGTCTCGTTATTACACGAGATATCGATGGCTATGCAATCCAGGTTCTGTTGAGACAGAAATGGGGGTAGAGGATGGGGTGTCGAAGGGAGTCCGTTACGGACGAGAAGTCCGTTGCCGTGACAGTAGGGATTTCTGTCCAAGTGGAAAGTGGTATAGCCAGTGAAACTTGGAGGTAATTTGGAAAGAGTGTCGGTTATAGATAAGATTTGGATATTGTGAGAGCTTAATAAGTGCTTCAGTAGATGTCGTTTTCTGGCTAAACCTTGGCAATTAACGGTCCCTATTGTAAAGTCCATGGGACTTCATTTTTTAGTGGGAAGTGTTTGGTTTTTGGGTGAATGCGAAATGAATGCGGTTACCCACGCCGCTGGTTACGGTACAATTATAACCGTAAAAAGAGGGAATGAGGCGTTGTAGCGTTTCGGCTACTAGCGCCCGAGAAGTGGGGATGGCATTCATTATTGTTGTTGCCAGGATTTCAATCAGGATTTTGGTGTCGGTAGACATGTCGTAAGGAGTTTGAGGTTTTTCCAGGGTGACTGGGGCTGTATCCTGGGGGGTTTTCGGAGTTTCAATCCTTTTCGGGCAGCGGGGATGGAAGGCGGGGTGAGGTCCACCGCAATTTTTACAGGTAGGGGAGTTAGCTTTTGGGCATTTATCTGGCTTGTGACCAGAAGCACCACAGGTTGGGCAAATAGGTTTGGCGTTGCAGGTGTCTGCGGAGTGGCCGGTAGATGAACATCGGTTGCAATATTTGGGGACTGCGGGTATAGTGTTTGAATTTGAGGCTTCGCAGTAGTGCGAAAGCCCGTGGAAGTTTATACCCTTGGTTAGGGCGTGGTGGTAGGCAGTTTCGGAATCTGTAATGATTCGAAACATGGATGTGGGTTTATTTGTGGATCTAGCTATGATCCTCCAAGTTTTAAGGACAGGAAATTTCAGGATAGAAAGGATCTCAAGGAACTCTTCTTCGGTGTAAGATTGGTCTACATTCTTGCAGACCAGAGAAAAGGTGGTTTTTTTCGTTTTAGTGGTTAGAGGTTTTTGGACTCGTTGGGGAGAGTTTATAGGGATAACGACGATTTTCTCGTCGCCTATGGCGTAACGGATTTTCCTTGCCAACGTTTCGTGATTAAACGTGGAAGGAATTTTGAGGAGAGCGGTTCCATTGGGGTTGGCTTTGAGAAAGCGCATTTGTCCCCTCAATAGCTCTTGCGTATTGAGGAGATTGTAGAGCTCTCTCTGTGAGGTATATTTGGTTGGGAGGTTTCTAAGATTGAGGGTTTGAAGTGGAGGAGATTGAGCTGTGGTGTGAGGTTGTTGTTGGGTGATGGTTTGGGATTGTTGGTGGGTTCTGGGGATCTGAGTTTGAGTTGGTGTTTGGGGTTTGATAGAATTTTGGGTATTTTGTTTTGACTTTTGTCTTTTTGTTAAGGGAATTGATTTTGAAATTAGAGGGGGAATATTTTTTTTGGGAATAGCGCCTAGTCGGGAGTAATCAACCTGTTTGGGTTTATAGCTGGCTGATTTCTGTGAGACCCTAGATGCATAGGAATCCACAGATGGTGCTGGTGATGAGCTCCTGCTATTCTCCAGTGATTTACGTTGTATATGATCTAGGGCAATGCGAATTTGGCTAAATTCATTTGGATAGCGACGCGAGACTTCTGCGATCGTTTCTGCGAAGGTTTTCTCCTCCGAAGGAGAATTGGGGTTGGTTGGGAGTGGTGGGAATTCATCGACGGTGGATACTGGTTTACTTCTGGTTTGTATAGGGGAACGGGCTACTCGGGGCATTTTCAAAGGTGAAATTGGTAAAATTTAAAAGATCGAAAGAGTCAAATCAAGTGAGATAAAGGAATAAGGATTTCGAAAATTGAAATCCTTTGTTAGTACCTAACAAGAGTTGGCTATCAAAGCCGACAGCGGACTCACTGCCGGAGGGAGTTTCCTCCCCGGTTAAAGAATTCCTGACCCTTTTGATCGCCTGTTAGTGTTTTTTAAAAAAATGAAAATGATATTCACCTGATCCTAGGACTCACGTTGGTTCTTGAAACACTTGCCCTGAGAAGGGTTTATTTCATTATAAAAAATAGCCCCGAAAAGGGCAGATAGGTGAAGCAACAAAGCCCCGAAAGGGGCAGTTTTGCAACTGTTTCTGTTCACGCTATATGTGACGAAGCTGTAACGTTAAATACTTTCTTTGTCAGCGAGAGTTTGAATCGCAGTAGGCGACCCTGCGTTTACCGGTGTGTTTTCTAAATAAAACAGTGACCGATTATACAGAAGTCCTTGTATCCGTACGTGCGACCTTCTCGTAGCGCTCTAAGAAAGCAACCAAAATTTAAAACTCGACCTATCTATTTATATTAACATGCCCTACCAATGAAATTATAGCAAACGCGCAAACGTAGAAGGGCGGAGCCTATTACAATTACGTACGTTGATATAAAAGAGAGGAAAATTGTGCGTGCTGTAAATTCTAATTTTATCCACTTTTCGATAAATACGGTACGTTATCCAAGTGTTTCTATTATTTTTTTTTTTTAAAGAGAAATAATGCCACCAAAAGCTAGCGGAAAGGCAGCGAAAAAAGCCGGAAAGGCTCAAAAGAATATTTCGAAAGCCGACAAAAAGAAAAAAAGAAGGAGGAAGGAAAGTTATGCTATTTACATTTACAAAGTACTTAAGCAAGTTCATCCTGACACCGGTATATCGAGTAAAGCTATGAGTATAATGAATAGTTTTGTTAATGATATATTCGAACGTATCGCCGCCGAAGCATCCAGATTGGCTCATTATAATAAACGTTCAACAATTACAAGTAGAGAAATTCAAACTGCAGTGAGATTATTGCTTCCCGGAGAATTAGCAAAACACGCAGTCAGTGAAGGAACTAAAGCCGTTACCAAATATACCAGTTCTAAATAATAAATATAACACATCTACTATATTGACCGAAAATTTTTTATTTTATTTACTTAAATAATATCATCGACCAAAAAAAAAAAACGGTTCTTTTCAGAACCACAATACTATTTTTGTTATTTATATATGATAACAACGAACGAACGAACGACTTTAATTCAATTGAATTCTATTAAATATGAATAAAGATGATATTCCACTTAACTGAAAATTATATATATATATATATATATATATATATATATATATATATATATATATATATATATTATATAAAAAAACTTTCTAACGTCGCTTTTGTTTTAAAAAGTCTCATATACTAATTCATTGTCGGCTAAAGGAAAAAAAAACTCGACCGTCGGTAAAATAAAGCATACAAAGCGGTTGGTGTCGGTTATCGTTGGTTAAAGTAGTTTTTGTGGCTTCTTTGAAGTTTTGTTAAAAGTAAAAACACTCTTTTTTGTTCTTTCCAAATTGGTTTGAAATTTTAAATAAAATATGTTCATTTCCTAAAATAATATATTATACAATGTAAAAAAAATTGTCGGATAAAATATTAAATAATATTGTAATAGACAGACATATTTTGCGAATAGAGCAAAGTTCGTTTAAAGAAAATTTAATCAGTCAATCAATCTATTGTAATAATTATAATTTGCTACTACCATCATTCAATATCTAAAATGAAATATACGCGGATTCCAATATTGAAATTTGATATTTTTTTCTTATATTTAGTATGTCGGAAGATTTTTATTGAAAAATACTCATAATAATATATATTAGTTACGAACATATAGTAGAAACGTGTAGCGCAAGTCAGGGTAGACATGTCACCATTCAAATGATAATTGCGGTATTATTTCAATTGGTTTTCATATTTTTAAATATTGGTCATTATTGTGAATAGACACGTTTCTATTTACGTTCATTGTATTTTAAGAAGGACTTTTATTTAATTTCGAAATTATATCTAAAGTGCTAAGCATCGTCGGAAATAAATTTTTAACCATTTTTAAGTGGTACTTTTTTTTAATAACAAACGTTATTAGCCGTTATTAAATTATAGTAAAACCTCGGCGAAAGTTCGAAGTATACCTTAGTTAGTTCTTCGTCAATTTTTTTCATTACATTCGATTCGAAAATCTCGAGGAAACCAAGGTTTTTGAGGTTGGTTTGGTTTATGAGGTTCGTTTTTTAACTTAGTTCTATTCGTTCGTTCAGTCTTCCGTCCGCTTCATTTGAATGACTACTCTTGTAACTCATTACACGCGGAAAATTAAAAGTCTTTTATACTACTAAGTGTATATATAGAGGTGAAATTTTATATAACGAAATATAAAACTACATCCAATATTTTTTTTCTCTTTTTTTCTTTATATCAGTTTAGTGTAGTTTATCGACGATATATAATAACACACAAGGTTGTTAGTAGTTATGGCGGATATAGAAAATCAAACTTCGGTTGTAACCGCAACGTCTGCGTCTAATTCACCGCAGGTTTCGTCGTCTCCAATAAATAAAAAGGAAAAAAAAGCTAAAAATCCTAGGACCAAACCATCTCATCCACCGACTTCGGAAATGGTAAACAATGCGATCAAAGGTTTAAAGGAACGCGGAGGCTCATCTTTACAAGCAATTAAAAAATACATTGCTGCCAATTACAAAGTTGATGCAGAAAAAGTAGCGCCATTCATCAAAAAATATTTGAAAGCATCTGTAGTATCGGGATCTTTGGTACAAACTAAAGGTAAAGGAGCTTCGGGATCATTCAAGTTAGCTTCGGCAACTTCAACTGGTGGTACTTCGGCTAAAACGAATGCTATTGACAAAAAGAAAAAGAAAACAGCCGCTTCTACTACAGGCGTAACTAAATCCAAGAAAATTGTAACAGCAGCAAAACGAAATGCTATTATTGGAGGAGGAGTAGATAAATCGAAAAGTATTAAGAAATCTAATAAAGGCAAAAAAACGACAGGTACAGCAGCGGCGGCATCCTTAAAAACTTCGACGACAACAACAACACCGATTACTGATAAGAAAGGCGTTAAAGTTGCCAAAAAAACGGACAAAAAATCTTCGGCCAAAGGAGGAGTCGCCGCCGCCGCCGCCGCCGCCGCCTCCAATACAGCCAGTGCCGCATCATCCGAAATTAAAACGAAGAATCCTACTAAAGCAAAAAAATCCAATAAAGGCAGTCCCACGAAAAAGCCGAAAGCACCAAAACCGAAAACTGCGAAAGCAGCTGCTAGCAGTTCCTCTCCTAAAGCAAGAAAAGCCGCCGCCGCTCCTAAAAAGAAGAAATAAAAAGAATATTTTTTTTCTGACAGAAAGATAGTACAACAATCGAGAAGTATTATCGGACTGATGATGGGTACGACGACAATCGACAATAATAACAAATGGCCCTTATCAGGGCCACAATTTTTTCATTTATTTATGAAGAAAATGAAAAACAAATGTGTTTGTTTTGATGAAACAAGAATTTTTTGAATTTCGTTTCAATAATTGATATGTTATATTATATAAAATATTTTCATCGATCGATGTAATTGTAGGTTGTTACCTTCTAGATTTGTCTCGACCTACCTAGGATATAGTAGATATAATGTGTTTTATAAACATTCAATTATTATATGTCGATATTGTCTAAAATTTGTTAGTTAAAAATAATAATTTTTCTCTATTTCGTGTGTGTGTGTGTGTGTGTGTGTGTGTGTGTGTGTGTGTGTGTGTGTGTGCGTGCGTGCGTGCGTGCGTGCGTGCGTGCGTGCGTGCGTGCGTGCGTGCGTGCGTGTGTCTTCTTTATCCAATCAACAATCACATCTTCCTTTTATATTTCAATGTTTTCAAACGAACACCTATGTTTATATTAAGATATTATACTACTATCATAAATGTTAAATTATTTGTGGTTCTGAAAAGAACCGTTTTTACTTACTATATATATATATATATAAAACAAAAAATCTATTATCAAATAGATAAAATGTAATTCTATAAAAAAAAAAAAAAAATTTTTTTTGTATTTATGCTCGTTCTCCGCGAATTCTTCTAGCCAATTGGATATCCTTGGGCATAATGGTGACTCTTTTAGCATGAATGGCACACAGATTAGTATCTTCGAATAGACCTACCAAATAAGCCTCACTAGCTTCCTGGAGAGCCATAACCGCTGAACTTTGAAAACGTAAATCTGTTTTAAAATCTTGTGCTATTTCACGAACTAATCGTTGAAATGGCAATTTTCTAATAAGTAATTCGGTACTCTTTTGATAACGTCTTATCTCACGAAGAGCTACTGTACCTGGCCTATAACGATGAGGTTTTTTTACTCCTCCAGTAGCTGGTGCGCTTTTACGAGCGGCTTTCGTCGCTAATTGTTTACGAGGAGCTTTCCCTCCAGTCGATTTTCTAGCCGTTTGTTTAGTACGAGCCATCTTATTTTTTTTTTTTTTTGTAAGTATACAAGAAATTTCAATATACTAAACCGCTATAGCAGCTTGATACACACACAATGAATGAGATAAATTTATTTATGACCTTCTTTTATAGCTTTGCCCAACATTACGGAGTACTAATCTGGGATTGGTGCGTACTTTTTCTAATGGGCGGAGCCGATAGGTATTATAAAGAGATTAGGGAAAATTCTTAGGTCAGTATTTTGAAGTCTTTTCAAAGTTATCATCGGATTGTTTTAGTAGGTATATAGAAAAAACAAAACAAAAGAAAAATAATGACCGGTCGTGGAAAAGGTGGTAAAGGACTTGGAAAAGGGGGTGCAAAACGACACCGAAAAGTTTTACGTGATAATATCCAAGGAATTACCAAACCTGCTATTAGAAGATTAGCTAGACGTGGAGGAGTAAAACGTATATCGGGATTAATTTACGAAGAAACTCGTGGAGTTTTGAAAGTGTTTTTGGAAAATGTTATTAGAGATGCCGTAACATACACTGAACATGCTAAAAGAAAAACGGTAACGGCTATGGATGTTGTTTATGCTTTAAAACGTCAAGGTCGTACTTTATATGGTTTTGGTGGTTAATTTTCATTTTTCATATGTGAAGTAGAAGAATATGTCCTCTATTGCATTTCCATAGCATATGTATATATAAAAAAAAAACGGTTCTTTTCAGAACCACAACATAATTTGCTTGAATATGAAAATTTAAAAAAAAAAATAAATAAATAAGTAAGTAAAAAAAGAACTTACACATTAGTTTGTTCTCTTATATATAAGAACAACCTCGCATTTATTGATACGCACATACATACTACATACATGTATACATAATAGATAAGAAAATAAGCGAGTAGAGGAACTTTTATTTATTTTTATCTCATTATTTACAATTTTTGTTTCTAGTACGAACGTTTCTATTAACGATGTTAAAAATAGTCACATAACCACAATTTCAGTTATTATTACAGATGATAAGTTTTCTTATATATCAGGGCATTTTTTTCTTCTTTTTTTTTTATCTAACAGTACACGTTACACGAGAATCTCTTCTATCTCAACCAAAAAAAAAAATAGAGAAATCAACGAATCAATAAATCTATATATATATATATATATATATATATATATATATATATATATATATATATATATATATATAAAATGATATATCTATATTATAATCTCTTTCTATATATATATATAAAAAAAAATAATTGTGGCCCTTAAAAGGGCCGGTTTATGCATATGTATGTATTTCGATAAAATAAAGAAAAATAATATAATGAATAAAGAATTAAGCTTTCTTTTCTGTCTTTTTCGGTAAAAGTACAGCTTGAATATTGGGAAGAACACCACCTTGTGCGATGGTTACTCCAGACAACAATTTATTCAATTCTTCATCGTTTCTGATAGCTAATTGTAAATGCCTTGGAATTATACGGGTCTTTTTGTTATCTCTAGCAGCATTTCCTGCTAATTCGAGTACTTCGGCTGCCAAATATTCCATAACAGCTGCCAAATATACTGGAGCTCCGGCACCGACTCGTTCTGCATAATTGCCTTTTCTCAACAAACGATGTATACGTCCTACAGGAAATTGTAATCCAGCTCGGTTTGAGCGAGACTTTGCCTTTCCCTTTACTTTACCACCTTTACCACGTCCAGACATATTTTTTTTATATTTTCTTTTTCCAAAAAAAAAAAAAATAGAACTCAGTCAATTGATAACTATGAAGCAACCGATGCGACGAAACTAACTGTTAAACAAAAAATTTAAAACTCGACCTATCTATTTATATTAACATGCCCTACCAATGAAATTATAGCAAACGCGCAAACGTAGAAGGGCGGAGCCTATTACAATTACGTACGTTGATATAAAAGAGAGGAAAATTGTGCGTGCTGTAAATTCTAATTTTATCCACTTTTCGATAAATACGGTACGTTATCCAAGTGTTTCTATTATTTTTTTTTTTTAAAGAGAAATAATGCCACCAAAAGCTAGCGGAAAGGCAGCGAAAAAAGCCGGAAAGGCTCAAAAGAATATTTCGAAAGCCGACAAAAAGAAAAAAAGAAGGAGGAAGGAAAGTTATGCTATTTACATTTACAAAGTACTTAAGCAAGTTCATCCTGACACCGGTATATCGAGTAAAGCTATGAGTATAATGAATAGTTTTGTTAATGATATATTCGAACGTATCGCCGCCGAAGCCATCCAGATTGGCTCATTATAATAAACGTTCAACAATTACAAGTAGAGAAATTCAAACTGCAGTGAGATTATTGCTTCCCGGAGAATTAGCAAAACACGCAGTCAGTGAAGGAACTAAAGCCGTTACCAAATATACCAGTTCTAAATAATAAATATAACACATCTACTATATTGACCGAAAATTTTTTATTTTATTTACTTAAATAATATCATCGACCAAAAAAAAAAAACGGTTCTTTTCAGAACCACAATACTATTTTTGTTATTTATATATGATAACAACGAACGAACGAACGACTTTAATTCAATTGAATTCTATTAAATATGAATAAAGATGATATTCCACTTAACTGAAAATTATATATATATATATATATATATATATATATATATATATATATATATATATATATATATATATATATATAAAAAAACTTTCTAACGTCGCTTTTGTTTTAAAAAGTCTCATATACTAATTCATTGTCGGCTAAAGGAAAAAAAAACTCGACCGTCGGTAAAATAAAGCATACAAAGCGGTTGGTGTCGGTTATCGTTGGTTAAAGTAGTTTTTGTGGCTTCTTTGAAGTTTTGTTAAAAGTAAAAACACTCTTTTTTGTTCTTTCCAAATTGGTTTGAAATTTTAAATAAAATATGTTCATTTCCTAAAATAATATATTATACAATGTAAAAAAAATTGTCGGATAAAATATTAAATAATATTGTAATAGACAGACATATTTTGCGAATAGAGCAAAGTTCGTTTAAAGAAAATTTAATCAGTCAATCAATCTATTGTAATAATTATAATTTGCTACTACCATCATTCAATATCTAAAATGAAATATACGCGGATTCCAATATTGAAATTTGATATTTTTTTCTTATATTTAGTATGTCGGAAGATTTTTATTGAAAAATACTCATAATAATATATATTAGTTACGAACATATAGTAGAAACGTGTAGCGCAAGTCAGGGTAGACATGTCACCATTCAAATGATAATTGCGGTATTATTTCAATTGGTTTTCATATTTTTAAATATTGGTCATTATTGTGAATAGACACGTTTCTATTTACGTTCATTGTATTTTAAGAAGGACTTTTATTTAATTTCGAAATTATATCTAAAGTGCTAAGCATCGTCGGAAATAAATTTTTAACCATTTTTAAGTGGTACTTTTTTTTAATAACAAACGTTATTAGCCGTTATTAAATTATAGTAAAACCTCGGCGAAAGTTCGAAGTATACCTTAGTTAGTTCTTCGTCAATTTTTTTCATTACATTCGATTCGAAAATCTCGAGGAAACCAAGGTTTTTGAGGTTGGTTTGGTTTATGAGGTTCGTTTTTTAACTTAGTTCTATTCGTTCGTTCAGTCTTCCGTCCGCTTCATTTGAATGACTACTCTTGTAACTCATTACACGCGGAAAATTAAAAGTCTTTTATACTACTAAGTGTATATATAGAGGTGAAATTTTATATAACGAAATATAAAACTACATCCAATATTTTTTTTCTCTTTTTTTCTTTATATCAGTTTAGTGTAGTTTATCGACGATATATAATAACACACAAGGTTGTTAGTAGTTATGGCGGATATAGAAAATCAAACTTCGGTTGTAACCGCAACGTCTGCGTCTAATTCACCGCAGGTTTCGTCGTCTCCAATAAATAAAAAGGAAAAAAAAGCTAAAAATCCTAGGACCAAACCATCTCATCCACCGACTTCGGAAATGGTAAACAATGCGATCAAAGGTTTAAAGGAACGCGGAGGCTCATCTTTACAAGCAATTAAAAAATACATTGCTGCCAATTACAAAGTTGATGCAGAAAAAGTAGCGCCATTCATCAAAAAATATTTGAAAGCATCTGTAGTATCGGGATCTTTGGTACAAACTAAAGGTAAAGGAGCTTCGGGATCATTCAAGTTAGCTTCGGCAACTTCAACTGGTGGTACTTCGGCTAAAACGAATGCTATTGACAAAAAGAAAAAGAAAACAGCCGCTTCTACTACAGGCGTAACTAAATCCAAGAAAATTGTAACAGCAGCAAAACGAAATGCTATTATTGGAGGAGGAGTAGATAAATCGAAAAGTATTAAGAAATCTAATAAAGGCAAAAAAACGACAGGTACAGCAGCGGCGGCATCCTTAAAAACTTCGACGACAACAACAACACCGATTACTGATAAGAAAGGCGTTAAAGTTGCCAAAAAAACGGACAAAAAATCTTCGGCCAAAGGAGGAGTCGCCGCCGCCGCCGCCGCCTCCAATACAGCCAGTGCCGCATCATCCGAAATTAAAACGAAGAATCCTACTAAAGCAAAAAAATCCAATAAAGGCAGTCCCACGAAAAAGCCGAAAGCACCAAAACCGAAAACTGCGAAAGCAGCTGCTAGCAGTTCCTCTCCTAAAGCAAGAAAAGCCGCCGCCGCTCCTAAAAAGAAGAAATAAAAAGAATATTTTTTTTCTGACAGAAAGATAGTACAACAATCGAGAAGTATTATCGGACTGATGATGGGTACGACGACAATCGACAATAATAACAAATGGCCCTTATCAGGGCCACAATTTTTTCATTTATTTATGAAGAAAATGAAAAACAAATGTGTTTGTTTTGATGAAACAAGAATTTTTTGAATTTCGTTTCAATAATTGATATGTTATATTATATAAAATATTTTCATCGATCGATGTAATTGTAGGTTGTTACCTTCTAGATTTGTCTCGACCTACCTAGGATATAGTAGATATAATGTGTTTTATAAACATTCAATTATTATATGTCGATATTGTCTAAAATTTGTTAGTTAAAAATAATAATTTTTCTCTATTTCGTGTGTGTGTGTGTGTGTGTGTGTGTGTGTGTGTGTGTGTGTGTGTGTGTGCGTGCGTGCGTGCGTGCGTGCGTGCGTGCGTGCGTGCGTGCGTGCGTGCGTGCGTGTGTCTTCTTTATCCAATCAACAATCACATCTTCCTTTTATATTTCAATGTTTTCAAACGAACACCTATGTTTATATTAAGATATTATACTACTATCATAAATGTTAAATTATTTGTGGTTCTGAAAAGAACCGTTTTTACTTACTATATATATATATATATAAAACAAAAAATCTATTATCAAATAGATAAAATGTAATTCTATAAAAAAAAAAAAAAAATTTTTTTTGTATTTATGCTCGTTCTCCGCGAATTCTTCTAGCCAATTGGATATCCTTGGGCATAATGGTGACTCTTTTAGCATGAATGGCACACAGATTAGTATCTTCGAATAGACCTACCAAATAAGCCTCACTAGCTTCCTGGAGAGCCATAACCGCTGAACTTTGAAAACGTAAATCTGTTTTAAAATCTTGTGCTATTTCACGAACTAATCGTTGAAATGGCAATTTTCTAATAAGTAATTCGGTACTCTTTTGATAACGTCTTATCTCACGAAGAGCTACTGTACCTGGCCTATAACGATGAGGTTTTTTTACTCCTCCAGTAGCTGGTGCGCTTTTACGAGCGGCTTTCGTCGCTAATTGTTTACGAGGAGCTTTCCCTCCAGTCGATTTTCTAGCCGTTTGTTTAGTACGAGCCATCTTATTTTTTTTTTTTTTTGTAAGTATACAAGAAATTTCAATATACTAAACCGCTATAGCAGCTTGATACACACACAATGAATGAGATAAATTTAAGAGAGAGAGAGAGATTCGTTGTGAAAATTTAGGAAGGAAGGTTTTTTTTTTTTTTGGTAATTTGGTTAAGATTTGTTTAGGCCCTGATATAGGAATTTTTTCCTCTGCAGGGCTGGGTGTGGGGATATTTAGTTGGGAAGTGTTTGCAGGCTGCTTCTAGCGGTGTAGTTACATTTTTTTAGTTCAAGATTTTTTTTTTTCTTTTTATATTTTTTTTTTTTGGTTTTTTTTTTATATTTTTTTTGTTTATTTTTTGTTTTTTCTTAATCTAATTGGGGGTGGGCGGGTACAGCTGCGGCTGTATTATTCCCTATCGTCGGACATTTGTCTGGAGAATCGGTTCTCCAGGTTGCAGGGAAACCGCAGAAAACCTGCAACTCCGACGATGGATGACTATGTGGGTGTGTGTTGGGGGTAGGAATTTATCTGATTGATGTGGGAGCTACTATTGAGGAAATTGAGGAAGGATGAGGAGGGACTCTTTCGCTACGGAATTCTTGATTCGATGGATCGAATCAATTAGAAGGGGCTTGAAACGGGGGTTATGTCAGTATTGACATAAATGGTGTTGCTAGGGGTAAACCTACACTTTTTCAGTGGGACGTGTTTGGTTTTTGGGTGAAAGCGAAATGAATGCGGTTACCCACGCCGCTGGTTACGGTACAATTATAACCGTAAAAAGGGGGAATGAGGCGTTGTAGCGTTTCGGCTACTAGCGCCCGAGAAGTAGGGATGGCATTCATTATGGTTGTTGCCAGGATTTCAATTAGGATTTTAGTGTCAGTAGACAGGTCATAAGGGGTTTGAGGTTTTTCTAGGGTGACTGGGGCTGTATCCTGGGGGGCTTTCGGAGTTTCAATCCTTTTCGGACAGCGGGGGTGGAAGGCGGGGTGAGGTCCACCGCAATTTTTACAGGTAGGGGAGTTAGCTTTTGGGCATTTTTCTGGCTTGTGACCAGAACCACCACAGGTTGGGCAAATAGGTTTGGCTTTGCAGGTGTCTGCGGAGTGGCCGGTAGTCGAGCAACGGCTGCAATATTTGGGGACTGCGGGTATGATGTTTGAATTTGAGGCTTCGCAGTAGTGCGAAAGCCCGTGGAAGTTTACACCCTTGGTTAGGGCGTGATGGTAGGCGGTTTCGGAATCTGTAATAATTCGGAACATGGATGTGGGTTTATTTGTGGATCTAGCTATGATCCTCCAAGTTTTAAGGACAGGGAATTTCAGGATAGAAAGGATATCAAGGAACTCTTCTTCGGTGTAAGATTGGTCTACATTCTTGCAGACCAAAGAAAAGGTAGTTTTTTTGGTTTTACTGGATAGGGGTTTTTGGACGCGTTGGGGAGAGTTTATTGGGATTACGACGATTTTCTCGTCGCCTATGGCGTAACGGATTTTCCTTGCCAACGTTTCGTGATTAAACGTGGAAGGAATTTTGAGGAGGGCGGTTCCATTGGGGTTAGCTTTGAGAAAGCTCATTTGTCCCCTCAACAGCTCTTGCGTGTTGAGGAGATTGTAGAGCTCTCTCTGTGAGGAATATTTGGTTGGGAGGTTTCTCAGATTGAGTGTTTGAATTGGAGGACCTTGAGAGGAGGAGCGAGATTGAGGTTGTTGTTGGGTGATGGTTTGGGATTGTTGGTGGGTTCTGGGGGTCTGGGGTTGTTGGTGGGTTCTGGGGATCTGAGTTTGAGTTGGTGTTTGGGGTTTGATAGAATTTTGGGTATTTTGTTTTGACTTTTGGCTTTTTGTTAAGGGAATTGATTTTGAAATTAGAGGAGGAATATTTTTTTTGGGAATAGCGCCTAGTCGGGAGTAATCAACCTGTTTGGGTTTATAGCTGGCTGATTTCTGTGAGACCCTAGATGCATAGGAATCCACAGATGGAGCTGGTGATGAGCTTCTGCTATTCTCCAGTGATTTACGTTGTATATGATCTAGGGCATCGCTAAGTTGGCTAAATTCATTTGGATAGGACCGCGAGATTTCTGCGATCATTTCTGCGAAGGTATTCTTCTCCGAAGGAGAATTGGGGTTGGTTGGGAGTGGTGGGAATTCATCGGCGGGTTTGCTTCGGGTTTGTATAGGGGAGCGGCGTACTCGGGGCATTTTCGAGAAGAAAATGGGTAAAATTAGAGAGAGAGAGTGAGGATAAGGGATAAGGATTTCGAAAATTTAAATCCTTTGTTAGTACCTTACAAGGGGTGGCTATCAAAGCCGACAGCGGACTCACTGCCGGAGGGAGTTTCCTCCCCGGTTAAAGAATTCCTGACCCTTTTGATTGCCTGTTAGTGTTTTAAGAAAATGAAAATAATATTCACCTGATCCTAGGACTCACGTTGGTTCTTGAAATACTTGCCCCCGAAAGGGTTTATTTCATTATAAAAAAAGCCCTAAAAAGGGCAGATAGGTGGAGCAACTGAGCCCCGAAAGGGGCATTTTTGCAACGGTACACTCAATTTGACGACTTTCTTTGTCAGCGAGAGTTGAGATAAATTTATTTATGACCTTCTTTTATAGCTTTGCCCAACATTACGGAGTACTAATCTGGGATTGGTGCGTACTTTTTCTAATGGGCGGAGCCGATAGGTATTATAAAGAGATTAGGGAAAATTCTTAGGTCAGTATTTTGAAGTCTTTTCAAAGTTATCATCGGATTGTTTTAGTAGGTATATAGAAAAAACAAAACAAAAGAAAAATAATGACCGGTCGTGGAAAAGGTGGTAAAGGACTTGGAAAAGGGGGTGCAAAACGACACCGAAAAGTTTTACGTGATAATATCCAAGGAATTACCAAACCTGCTATTAGAAGATTAGCTAGACGTGGAGGAGTAAAACGTATATCGGGATTAATTTACGAAGAAACTCGTGGAGTTTTGAAAGTGTTTTTGGAAAATGTTATTAGAGATGCCGTAACATACACTGAACATGCTAAAAGAAAAACGGTAACGGCTATGGATGTTGTTTATGCTTTAAAACGTCAAGGTCGTACTTTATATGGTTTTGGTGGTTAATTTTCATTTTTCATATGTGAAGTAGAAGAATATGTCCTCTATTGCATTTCCATAGCATATGTATATATAAAAAAAAAACGGTTCTTTTCAGAACCACAACATAATTTGCTTGAATATGAAAATTTAAAAAAAAAAATAAATAAATAAGTAAGTAAAAAAAGAACTTACACATTAGTTTGTTCTCTTATATATAAGAACAACCTCGCATTTATTGATACGCACATACATACTACATACATGTATACATAATAGATAAGAAAATAAGCGAGTAGAGGAACTTTTATTTATTTTTATCTCATTATTTACAATTTTTGTTTCTAGTACGAACGTTTCTATTAACGATGTTAAAAATAGTCACATAACCACAATTTCAGTTATTATTACAGATGATAAGTTTTCTTATATATCAGGGCATTTTTTTCTTCTTTTTTTTTTATCTAACAGTACACGTTACACGAGAATCTCTTCTATCTCAACCAAAAAAAAAAATAGAGAAATCAACGAATCAATAAATCTATATATATATATATATATATATATATATATATATATATATATATATATATATAAAATGATATATCTATATTATAATCTCTTTCTATATATATATATAAAAAAAAATAATTGTGGCCCTTAAAAGGGCCGGTTTATGCATATGTATGTATTTCGATAAAATAAAGAAAAATAATATAATGAATAAAGAATTAAGCTTTCTTTTCTGTCTTTTTCGGTAAAAGTACAGCTTGAATATTGGGAAGAACACCACCTTGTGCGATGGTTACTCCAGACAACAATTTATTCAATTCTTCATCGTTTCTGATAGCTAATTGTAAATGCCTTGGAATTATACGGGTCTTTTTGTTATCTCTAGCAGCATTTCCTGCTAATTCGAGTACTTCGGCTGCCAAATATTCCATAACAGCTGCCAAATATACTGGAGCTCCGGCACCGACTCGTTCTGCATAATTGCCTTTTCTCAACAAACGATGTATACGTCCTACAGGAAATTGTAATCCAGCTCGGTTTGAGCGAGACTTTGCCTTTCCCTTTACTTTACCACCTTTACCACGTCCAGACATATTTTTTTTATATTTTCTTTTTCCAAAAAAAAAAAAAATAGAACTCAGTCAATTGATAACTATGAAGCAACCGATGCGACGAAACTAACTGTTAAACAAAAAATTTAAAACTCGACCTATCTATTTATATTAACATGCCCTACCAATGAAATTATAGCAAACGCGCAAACGTAGAAGGGCGGAGCCTATTACAATTACGTACGTTGATATAAAAGAGAGGAAAATTGTGCGTGCTGTAAATTCTAATTTTATCCACTTTTCGATAAATACGGTACGTTATCCAAGTGTTTCTATTATTTTTTTTTTTTAAAGAGAAATAATGCCACCAAAAGCTAGCGGAAAGGCAGCGAAAAAAGCCGGAAAGGCTCAAAAGAATATTTCGAAAGCCGACAAAAAGAAAAAAAGAAGGAGGAAGGAAAGTTATGCTATTTACATTTACAAAGTACTTAAGCAAGTTCATCCTGACACCGGTATATCGAGTAAAGCTATGAGTATAATGAATAGTTTTGTTAATGATATATTCGAACGTATCGCCGCCGAAGCATCCAGATTGGCTCATTATAATAAACGTTCAACAATTACAAGTAGAGAAATTCAAACTGCAGTGAGATTATTGCTTCCCGGAGAATTAGCAAAACACGCAGTCAGTGAAGGAACTAAAGCCGTTACCAAATATACCAGTTCTAAATAATAAATATAACACATCTACTATATTGACCGAAAATTTTTTATTTTATTTACTTAAATAATATCATCGACCAAAAAAAAAAAACGGTTCTTTTCAGAACCACAATACTATTTTTGTTATTTATATATGATAACAACGAACGAACGAACGACTTTAATTCAATTGAATTCTATTAAATATGAATAAAGATGATATTCCACTTAACTGAAAATTATATATATATATATATATATATATATATATATATATATATATATATATATTATATAAAAAAACTTTCTAACGTCGCTTTTGTTTTAAAAAGTCTCATATACTAATTCATTGTCGGCTAAAGGAAAAAAAAACTCGACCGTCGGTAAAATAAAGCATACAAAGCGGTTGGTGTCGGTTATCGTTGGTTAAAGTAGTTTTTGTGGCTTCTTTGAAGTTTTGTTAAAAGTAAAAACACTCTTTTTTGTTCTTTCCAAATTGGTTTGAAATTTTAAATAAAATATGTTCATTTCCTAAAATAATATATTATACAATGTAAAAAAAATTGTCGGATAAAATATTAAATAATATTGTAATAGACAGACATATTTTGCGAATAGAGCAAAGTTCGTTTAAAGAAAATTTAATCAGTCAATCAATCTATTGTAATAATTATAATTTGCTACTACCATCATTCAATATCTAAAATGAAATATACGCGGATTCCAATATTGAAATTTGATATTTTTTTCTTATATTTAGTATGTCGGAAGATTTTTATTGAAAAATACTCATAATAATATATATTAGTTACGAACATATAGTAGAAACGTGTAGCGCAAGTCAGGGTAGACATGTCACCATTCAAATGATAATTGCGGTATTATTTCAATTGGTTTTCATATTTTTAAATATTGGTCATTATTGTGAATAGACACGTTTCTATTTACGTTCATTGTATTTTAAGAAGGACTTTTATTTAATTTCGAAATTATATCTAAAGTGCTAAGCATCGTCGGAAATAAATTTTTAACCATTTTTAAGTGGTACTTTTTTTTAATAACAAACGTTATTAGCCGTTATTAAATTATAGTAAAACCTCGGCGAAAGTTCGAAGTATACCTTAGTTAGTTCTTCGTCAATTTTTTTCATTACATTCGATTCGAAAATCTCGAGGAAACCAAGGTTTTTGAGGTTGGTTTGGTTTATGAGGTTCGTTTTTTAACTTAGTTCTATTCGTTCGTTCAGTCTTCCGTCCGCTTCATTTGAATGACTACTCTTGTAACTCATTACACGCGGAAAATTAAAAGTCTTTTATACTACTAAGTGTATATATAGAGGTGAAATTTTATATAACGAAATATAAAACTACATCCAATATTTTTTTTCTCTTTTTTTCTTTATATCAGTTTAGTGTAGTTTATCGACGATATATAATAACACACAAGGTTGTTAGTAGTTATGGCGGATATAGAAAATCAAACTTCGGTTGTAACCGCAACGTCTGCGTCTAATTCACCGCAGGTTTCGTCGTCTCCAATAAATAAAAAGGAAAAAAAAGCTAAAAATCCTAGGACCAAACCATCTCATCCACCGACTTCGGAAATGGTAAACAATGCGATCAAAGGTTTAAAGGAACGCGGAGGCTCATCTTTACAAGCAATTAAAAAATACATTGCTGCCAATTACAAAGTTGATGCAGAAAAAGTAGCGCCATTCATCAAAAAATATTTGAAAGCATCTGTAGTATCGGGATCTTTGGTACAAACTAAAGGTAAAGGAGCTTCGGGATCATTCAAGTTAGCTTCGGCAACTTCAACTGGTGGTACTTCGGCTAAAACGAATGCTATTGACAAAAAGAAAAAGAAAACAGCCGCTTCTACTACAGGCGTAACTAAATCCAAGAAAATTGTAACAGCAGCAAAACGAAATGCTATTATTGGAGGAGGAGTAGATAAATCGAAAAGTATTAAGAAATCTAATAAAGGCAAAAAAACGACAGGTACAGCAGCGGCGGCATCCTTAAAAACTTCGACGACAACAACAACACCGATTACTGATAAGAAAGGCGTTAAAGTTGCCAAAAAAACGGACAAAAAATCTTCGGCCAAAGGAGGAGTCGCCGCCGCCGCCGCCGCCGCCGCCTCCAATACAGCCAGTGCCGCATCATCCGAAATTAAAACGAAGAATCCTACTAAAGCAAAAAAATCCAATAAAGGCAGTCCCACGAAAAAGCCGAAAGCACCAAAACCGAAAACTGCGAAAGCAGCTGCTAGCAGTTCCTCTCCTAAAGCAAGAAAAGCCGCCGCCGCTCCTAAAAAGAAGAAATAAAAAGAATATTTTTTTTCTGACAGAAAGATAGTACAACAATCGAGAAGTATTATCGGACTGATGATGGGTACGACGACAATCGACAATAATAACAAATGGCCCTTATCAGGGCCACAATTTTTTCATTTATTTATGAAGAAAATGAAAAACAAATGTGTTTGTTTTGATGAAACAAGAATTTTTTGAATTTCGTTTCAATAATTGATATGTTATATTATATAAAATATTTTCATCGATCGATGTAATTGTAGGTTGTTACCTTCTAGATTTGTCTCGACCTACCTAGGATATAGTAGATATAATGTGTTTTATAAACATTCAATTATTATATGTCGATATTGTCTAAAATTTGTTAGTTAAAAATAATAATTTTTCTCTATTTCGTGTGTGTGTGTGTGTGTGTGTGTGTGTGTGTGTGTGTGTGTGTGTGTGTGTGTGTGCGTGCGTGCGTGCGTGCGTGCGTGCGTGCGTGCGTGCGTGCGTGCGTGCGTGCGTGCGTGTGTCTTCTTTATCCAATCAACAATCACATCTTCCTTTTATATTTCAATGTTTTCAAACGAACACCTATGTTTATATTAAGATATTATACTACTATCATAAATGTTAAATTATTTGTGGTTCTGAAAAGAACCGTTTTTACTTACTATATATATATATATATAAAACAAAAAATCTATTATCAAATAGATAAAATGTAATTCTATAAAAAAAAAAAAAAAATTTTTTTTGTATTTATGCTCGTTCTCCGCGAATTCTTCTAGCCAATTGGATATCCTTGGGCATAATGGTGACTCTTTTAGCATGAATGGCACACAGATTAGTATCTTCGAATAGACCTACCAAATAAGCCTCACTAGCTTCCTGGAGAGCCATAACCGCTGAACTTTGAAAACGTAAATCTGTTTTAAAATCTTGTGCTATTTCACGAACTAATCGTTGAAATGGCAATTTTCTAATAAGTAATTCGGTACTCTTTTGATAACGTCTTATCTCACGAAGAGCTACTGTACCTGGCCTATAACGATGAGGTTTTTTTACTCCTCCAGTAGCTGGTGCGCTTTTACGAGCGGCTTTCGTCGCTAATTGTTTACGAGGAGCTTTCCCTCCAGTCGATTTTCTAGCCGTTTGTTTAGTACGAGCCATCTTATTTTTTTTTTTTTTTGTAAGTATACAAGAAATTTCAATATACTAAACCGCTATAGCAGCTTGATACACACACAATGAATGAGATAAATTTAAAAGAGAGAGAGAGATTCGTTGTGAAAATTTAGGAAGGAAGGTTTTTTTTTTTTTTTTTGGTGATTTGGTTAAGATTTGTTTAGGCCCTGATATAGGAATTTTTTCCTCTGCAGGGCTGGGTGTGGGGATATTTAGTTGGGAAGTGTTTGCAGGCTGCTTCTAGCGGTGTAGTTACATTTTTTTAGTTCAAGATTTTTTTTTTTTTTTTTTTTTTTTTTTTTTTTTTTTTTTGGTTTTTTTTTTTTTTTATATATATTTTTTTTGTTTATTTTTTGTTTTTTCTTAATCTAATTGGGGGTGGGCGGGTACAGCTGCGGCTGTATTATTCCCTATCGTCGGACATTTGTCTGGAGAATCGGTTCTCCAGGTTGCAGGGAAACCGCAGAAAACCTGCAACTCCGACGATGGATGACAATTTGGGTGTGTGTTGGGGGTAGGAATTTATCTGATTGAAGTGGAAGCTACTATTGAGGAAATTGAGGAAGGATAAGGAGGGTCTCTTTCGCTACGGAATTCTTGATTCGATGGATCGAATCAATTAGAAGGGGCTTGAAATGGGGGTTATGTCAGTATTGACATAAATGGTGTTGGTAGGGCTAAACCTACACTTTTTCAGTGGGACGTGTTTGGTTTTTGGGTGAAAGCGAAATGAATGCGGTTACCCACGCCGCTGGTTACGGTACAATTATAACCGTAAAAAGGGGGAATGAGGCGTTGTAGCGTTTCGGCTACTAGCGCCCGAGAAGTAGGGATGGCATTCATTATTGTTGTTGCCAGGATTTCAATTAGGATTTTAGTGTCAGTAGACAGGTCATAAGGGGTTTGAGGTTTTTCTAGGGTGACTGGGGCTGTGTCCTGGGGGGCTTTCGGAGTTTCAATCCTTTTCGGACAGCGGGGGTGGAAGGCGGGGTGAGGTCCACCGCAATTTTTACAGGTGGGGGAGTTTGCTTTTGGGCATTTTTCTGGCTTGTGACCAGAACCACCACAGGTTGGGCAAATAGGTTTGGCATTGCAGGTGTCTGCGGAGTGGCCGGTAGATGAGCAACGGTTGCAATATTTGGGGACTGCGGGTATGGTGTTTGAGTTTGAGGCTTCGCAGTAGTGCGAAAGCCCGTGGAAGTTTATACCCTTGGTTAGGGCGTGATGGTAGGCGGTTTCGGAATCTGTAATAATTCGGAACATGGATGTGGGTTTATTTGTGGATCTAGCTATGATCCTCCAAGTTTTAAGGACAGGGAATTTCAGGATAGAAAGGATCTCAAGGAACTCTTCTTCGGTGTAAGATTGGTCTACATTCTTGCAGACCAGAGAAAAGGTAGTTTTTTTAGTTTTACTGGTTAGGGGTTTTTGGACCCGTTGGGGAGAGTTTATTGGGATTACGACGATTTTCTCGTCGCCTATGGCGTAACGGATTTTCCTTGCCAACGTTTCGTGATTAAACGTGGAAGGAATTTTGAGGAGGGCGGTTCCATTGGGGTTAGCTTTGAGAAAGCTCATTTGTCCCCTCAACAGCTCTTGCGTGTTGAGGAGATTGTAGAGCTCTCTCTGTGAGGTATATTTGGATGGGAGGTTTCTCAGATTGAGTGTTTGAAGTGGAGGACCTTGAGCGGAGGAGCGAGATTGAGGTTGTTGGTGGGTTCTGGGGGTCTGGGGTTGTTGGTGGGTTCTGGGGCTCTGGGTTTGAGTTGGTGCTTGGAGCTTAGTGGTGTTTTGGGTATTTCTATTTGGCTTCTGAGTTTGAGTTGGTGCTTGGGGTTTTGTGGTATTTTGGGTATTTTTCTTTGGCTTTTGAGATATTGGCTTAGAATTTAGAGGGGGAATATTGGTTTTGGGGATCGCGCCTTGTCGGGTATAATCAACCCGCTGGGATTTGGAGCTGGACGATTTCTGCGAGACCCTAGATGCATAGGAATGCGCAGAAGGTGCTGGTGAGGGGGTTCTACTATACTCGAGAGATTTTCGTTCGATTAAATCCATGGCGTTGCGAATTTGGGTGAATTGTTGTGGACAGAACCACGAGAGTTCTGCCATCATTTCTGCGAAGGTTCTCTCCTCCGAAGGAGAATTGGGGTTGGTTGGGAGTGGTGGGAATTCATCGACGGTGGATACTGGTCTACTTCTGGTTTGTATAGGGGAACGGGCTACTCGGGGCATTTTCAAAAGTGAAATTGGTGAAATTTAAAAGATCGAAAGAGTCAGATCAAGTGAGATCAAGGAATAAGGATTTCGAAAATTGAAATCCTTTGTTAGTACCTAACAAGAGTTGGCTATCAAAGCCGACAGCGGACTCACTGCCGGAGGGAGTTTCCTCCCCGGTTAAAGAATTCCTGACCCTTTTGATTGCCTGTTAGTTTTTAATTAAATGAAAATAATATTCACCTGAAACTGGCTGATCCTAGGACTCACGTTGGTTCTTGAAATACTTGCCCCCGAAAGGGTTTATTTCATTATAAAAAAAGCCCTAAAAAGGGCAGATAGGTGGAGCAACTGAGCCCCGAAAGGGGCATTTTTGCAACGGTACACTCAAATTTGACGACTTTCTTTGTCAGCGAGAGTTTGAATCGCAGTAGGCGACCCTGCGTTTACCGGTGTGTTTTCTAAATAAAACAGTGACCGATTATACAGAAGTCCTTGTATCCGTACGTGCGACCTTCTCGTAGCGCTCTAAGAAAGCAACTGGAGATAAATTTATTTATGACCTTCTTTTATAGCTTTGCCCAACATTACGGAGTACTAATCTGGGATTGGTGCGTACTTTTTCTAATGGGCGGAGCCGATAGGTATTATAAAGAGATTAGGGAAAATTCTTAGGTCAGTATTTTGAAGTCTTTTCAAAGTTATCATCGGATTGTTTTAGTAGGTATATAGAAAAAACAAAACAAAAGAAAAATAATGACCGGTCGTGGAAAAGGTGGTAAAGGACTTGGAAAAGGGGGTGCAAAACGACACCGAAAAGTTTTACGTGATAATATCCAAGGAATTACCAAACCTGCTATTAGAAGATTAGCTAGACGTGGAGGAGTAAAACGTATATCGGGATTAATTTACGAAGAAACTCGTGGAGTTTTGAAAGTGTTTTTGGAAAATGTTATTAGAGATGCCGTAACATACACTGAACATGCTAAAAGAAAAACGGTAACGGCTATGGATGTTGTTTATGCTTTAAAACGTCAAGGTCGTACTTTATATGGTTTTGGTGGTTAATTTTCATTTTTCATATGTGAAGTAGAAGAATATGTCCTCTATTGCATTTCCATAGCATATGTATATATAAAAAAAAAACGGTTCTTTTCAGAACCACAACATAATTTGCTTGAATATGAAAATTTAAAAAAAAAAATAAATAAATAAGTAAGTAAAAAAAGAACTTACACATTAGTTTGTTCTCTTATATATAAGAACAACCTCGCATTTATTGATACGCACATACATACTACATACATGTATACATAATAGATAAGAAAATAAGCGAGTAGAGGAACTTTTATTTATTTTTATCTCATTATTTACAATTTTTGTTTCTAGTACGAACGTTTCTATTAACGATGTTAAAAATAGTCACATAACCACAATTTCAGTTATTATTACAGATGATAAGTTTTCTTATATATCAGGGCATTTTTTTCTTCTTTTTTTTTTATCTAACAGTACACGTTACACGAGAATCTCTTCTATCTCAACCAAAAAAAAAAATAGAGAAATCAACGAATCAATAAATCTATATATATATATATATATATATATATATATATATATATATATATATATATAAAATGATATATCTATATTATAATCTCTTTCTATATATATATATAAAAAAAAATAATTGTGGCCCTTAAAAGGGCCGGTTTATGCATATGTATGTATTTCGATAAAATAAAGAAAAATAATATAATGAATAAAGAATTAAGCTTTCTTTTCTGTCTTTTTCGGTAAAAGTACAGCTTGAATATTGGGAAGAACACCACCTTGTGCGATGGTTACTCCAGACAACAATTTATTCAATTCTTCATCGTTTCTGATAGCTAATTGTAAATGCCTTGGAATTATACGGGTCTTTTTGTTATCTCTAGCAGCATTTCCTGCTAATTCGAGTACTTCGGCTGCCAAATATTCCATAACAGCTGCCAAATATACTGGAGCTCCGGCACCGACTCGTTCTGCATAATTGCCTTTTCTCAACAAACGATGTATACGTCCTACAGGAAATTGTAATCCAGCTCGGTTTGAGCGAGACTTTGCCTTTCCCTTTACTTTACCACCTTTACCACGTCCAGACATATTTTTTTTATATTTTCTTTTTCCAAAAAAAAAAAAAATAGAACTCAGTCAATTGATAACTATGAAGCAACCGATGCGACGAAACTAACTGTTAAACAAAAAATTTCACACACACACACACACACATTTCCCTTGAGACGAGCCCGTCCCTCTAGGCATCCACCCCCGGATAAATCCACGAGTGGGTGCGAAGAAGAACATTCCAACCACCCCCTGTCAATTCCGACAGGTCCTCATCCTCTTTCACGTCGCAGTTTCGCGTGTAGAATCCCTCCTCTCCCCTTAGGTCTATGGGAGATTCCAGGATGTCTTATCTTTTTATTAAGAGATTAGCCTGCTGGCTATACACTCTTGGCTTCTTGTTCTGGACGTCTTCGTGTGTGTGTGTGTTTCGCGGCCTCGGGTAAACCTCTTCCTACCTCCTACCGTAGAAAAAGATTTAATCCGAGTGGTCCTTCGCCTTCTCTATAGCTGTCCCCGATGTATAACTCTACATTTCCTTGTGAAATGCAGAATTACCGTGTCGGGGGGTGTCCTCTTGTGGTTTACTTTTGTTGGGCGATAAGTGTTGCTATGAGTATCTGCATATTTTGCAACATACTCAGTAGCTCTGGTGTTTTTTCTTCTGTCTTTGTTGTTTTCTTCGCAACTTGTGCGTAAGTGCGTCCTGTATTCTTGGCTTGGTAGTTTTCCGTCTTTTTAGGGTGTTTCGGGCACCCCTTGTAGTTTGCGGGGTGTTCTCCTCCGCAGTTCCTGCAATTCGGTTTCTCGGTCTTGCTCAGGGTGCAGTCCGCGGCCCTGTGTTCTCCTGCGCATCTTACACAACGCACGTCCATGTTGCACGTGCTTTGTCCGTGATGGAATCCTTGGCACCTGTAACATTGTACAGGTCCGTCGTGCCTTTTTTGTTCTACCACACTTATTTTTGTGTGGCAGAGGTATCTCAACTTTTTATAAGTTGGTTCTTCTGTAGGTTCTATTACTACCATGTATATAGGTAGTAGTTTTCGTGTGTTGTCCTGATTTCTCTGTGTACGGCTTGTTAACTGCCATACTTTCTTCGGTCTAAGTCCATTTTCCTTCAATTCCTCCTCTACCTCCGACACTGGGGTGTTGACAGCCAGTCCTTTTATGACTAGCTTCCTCTCCTTTTCTTCATTGAGTAGGTAGGTGTACCACTCGATTTCCTTGTGCTCGCTCAGGAGCATCTTCATCTTGTTAAAATCATCTTTATTCGACGTCGTTATTTTGCCCGTGTGTATTCCCATTTTACACTGGGCATCGATTTTTCTTTGCACTAGCTGTTTGCGTAGTGCTGTCCACATCAGTGGGGATTTTAGAATAATCGGAGGTGGTCTTCTCTCCGGTTTTGCTTGTTTTCTTTGTTCATCACGTTTTATTTTTTTCAATTCTTCTTGGACTTGTTTGTCCGTTGATGTTTCTTCTTCCTCATCTGAGGATTGTTTATCTGCTTTTTTCCTTTTTTTTTTGTTTTGTTTCACTTCCATGAAGTCTCCTTCCATGGGGCAGTCTTCATTTTGTGGTTCTTCGATTAATTTCTTCTGAGTTTCCGTATCTACTCCTCCTGTAGTTTGGTTCCTTTCCATCTCTTCTATTTTTTTTGCAAATGTTTCGTTCTCGACTTTCAGTTCGTAAGTATAATCCTTTAAGTTCACAATAAGCTGATTTTTTTTAGACTCTCTCTCTTCATAGTCTTTAATTCTCTCTTCGAGGGATTTAATTTGTTGTGTCAACGTCTTTGTCAATAATTGATATTCAGTTATCATTTTTGAACACTCAATGATTTTCTCTTCTTCTAGTCGTTTAATTTTGGTGTCTTTGCTTTGTCTCGGTTTTTCGGCAGACGATCCTCTGTCGTAGGGTTTTTCCCTATTCTTGGAGTTCTCAGGCTCCATGCCTGTTAATTTCTGTTTTGGTTTTCCAATTTTTCTGGAGTACCTGGGATTATCTAAGAATGAAATGTTAAGCCGTACTGAGAAGTACGGCTGTTTTTAAAACGGAGAAATTCCGCACAATTAAATTTGTGTTGATAAACACAATTCTTTCATGCAGAAGTGTTTTAATTCATTATAAATAAGGCTGTGTCAAGGCACAGCTACCTGCTGAAAAGAAAAAGGAAAGTTTTATCAGTGTCTCACCTGGCTACCTGAGTCCGCTTTCACTTCACTTCACTGTCACACCTGTGTACTCGTCGAATGAATACTTATACTGTACTAACAAAAAAATTTAAAACTCGACCTATCTATTTATATTAACATGCCCTACCAATGAAATTATAGCAAACGCGCAAACGTAGAAGGGCGGAGCCTATTACAATTACGTACGTTGATATAAAAGAGAGGAAAATTGTGCGTGCTGTAAATTCTAATTTTATCCACTTTTCGATAAATACGGTACGTTATCCAAGTGTTTCTATTATTTTTTTTTTTTAAAGAGAAATAATGCCACCAAAAGCTAGCGGAAAGGCAGCGAAAAAAGCCGGAAAGGCTCAAAAGAATATTTCGAAAGCCGACAAAAAGAAAAAAAGAAGGAGGAAGGAAAGTTATGCTATTTACATTTACAAAGTACTTAAGCAAGTTCATCCTGACACCGGTATATCGAGTAAAGCTATGAGTATAATGAATAGTTTTGTTAATGATATATTCGAACGTATCGCCGCCGAAGCATCCAGATTGGCTCATTATAATAAACGTTCAACAATTACAAGTAGAGAAATTCAAACTGCAGTGAGATTATTGCTTCCCGGAGAATTAGCAAAACACGCAGTCAGTGAAGGAACTAAAGCCGTTACCAAATATACCAGTTCTAAATAATAAATATAACACATCTACTATATTGACCGAAAATTTTTTATTTTATTTACTTAAATAATATCATCGACCAAAAAAAAAAAACGGTTCTTTTCAGAACCACAATACTATTTTTGTTATTTATATATGATAACAACGAACGAACGAACGACTTTAATTCAATTGAATTCTATTAAATATGAATAAAGATGATATTCCACTTAACTGAAAATTATATATATATATATATATATATATATATATATATATATATATATATATATTATATAAAAAAACTTTCTAACGTCGCTTTTGTTTTAAAAAGTCTCATATACTAATTCATTGTCGGCTAAAGGAAAAAAAAACTCGACCGTCGGTAAAATAAAGCATACAAAGCGGTTGGTGTCGGTTATCGTTGGTTAAAGTAGTTTTTGTGGCTTCTTTGAAGTTTTGTTAAAAGTAAAAACACTCTTTTTTGTTCTTTCCAAATTGGTTTGAAATTTTAAATAAAATATGTTCATTTCCTAAAATAATATATTATACAATGTAAAAAAAATTGTCGGATAAAATATTAAATAATATTGTAATAGACAGACATATTTTGCGAATAGAGCAAAGTTCGTTTAAAGAAAATTTAATCAGTCAATCAATCTATTGTAATAATTATAATTTGCTACTACCATCATTCAATATCTAAAATGAAATATACGCGGATTCCAATATTGAAATTTGATATTTTTTTCTTATATTTAGTATGTCGGAAGATTTTTATTGAAAAATACTCATAATAATATATATTAGTTACGAACATATAGTAGAAACGTGTAGCGCAAGTCAGGGTAGACATGTCACCATTCAAATGATAATTGCGGTATTATTTCAATTGGTTTTCATATTTTTAAATATTGGTCATTATTGTGAATAGACACGTTTCTATTTACGTTCATTGTATTTTAAGAAGGACTTTTATTTAATTTCGAAATTATATCTAAAGTGCTAAGCATCGTCGGAAATAAATTTTTAACCATTTTTAAGTGGTACTTTTTTTTAATAACAAACGTTATTAGCCGTTATTAAATTATAGTAAAACCTCGGCGAAAGTTCGAAGTATACCTTAGTTAGTTCTTCGTCAATTTTTTTCATTACATTCGATTCGAAAATCTCGAGGAAACCAAGGTTTTTGAGGTTGGTTTGGTTTATGAGGTTCGTTTTTTAACTTAGTTCTATTCGTTCGTTCAGTCTTCCGTCCGCTTCATTTGAATGACTACTCTTGTAACTCATTACACGCGGAAAATTAAAAGTCTTTTATACTACTAAGTGTATATATAGAGGTGAAATTTTATATAACGAAATATAAAACTACATCCAATATTTTTTTTCTCTTTTTTTCTTTATATCAGTTTAGTGTAGTTTATCGACGATATATAATAACACACAAGGTTGTTAGTAGTTATGGCGGATATAGAAAATCAAACTTCGGTTGTAACCGCAACGTCTGCGTCTAATTCACCGCAGGTTTCGTCGTCTCCAATAAATAAAAAGGAAAAAAAAGCTAAAAATCCTAGGACCAAACCATCTCATCCACCGACTTCGGAAATGGTAAACAATGCGATCAAAGGTTTAAAGGAACGCGGAGGCTCATCTTTACAAGCAATTAAAAAATACATTGCTGCCAATTACAAAGTTGATGCAGAAAAAGTAGCGCCATTCATCAAAAAATATTTGAAAGCATCTGTAGTATCGGGATCTTTGGTACAAACTAAAGGTAAAGGAGCTTCGGGATCATTCAAGTTAGCTTCGGCAACTTCAACTGGTGGTACTTCGGCTAAAACGAATGCTATTGACAAAAAGAAAAAGAAAACAGCCGCTTCTACTACAGGCGTAACTAAATCCAAGAAAATTGTAACAGCAGCAAAACGAAATGCTATTATTGGAGGAGGAGTAGATAAATCGAAAAGTATTAAGAAATCTAATAAAGGCAAAAAAACGACAGGTACAGCAGCGGCGGCATCCTTAAAAACTTCGACGACAACAACAACACCGATTACTGATAAGAAAGGCGTTAAAGTTGCCAAAAAAACGGACAAAAAATCTTCGGCCAAAGGAGGAGTCGCCGCCGCCGCCGCCGCCGCCGCCGCCTCCAATACAGCCAGTGCCGCATCATCCGAAATTAAAACGAAGAATCCTACTAAAGCAAAAAAATCCAATAAAGGCAGTCCCACGAAAAAGCCGAAAGCACCAAAACCGAAAACTGCGAAAGCAGCTGCTAGCAGTTCCTCTCCTAAAGCAAGAAAAGCCGCCGCCGCTCCTAAAAAGAAGAAATAAAAAGAATATTTTTTTTCTGACAGAAAGATAGTACAACAATCGAGAAGTATTATCGGACTGATGATGGGTACGACGACAATCGACAATAATAACAAATGGCCCTTATCAGGGCCACAATTTTTTCATTTATTTATGAAGAAAATGAAAAACAAATGTGTTTGTTTTGATGAAACAAGAATTTTTTGAATTTCGTTTCAATAATTGATATGTTATATTATATAAAATATTTTCATCGATCGATGTAATTGTAGGTTGTTACCTTCTAGATTTGTCTCGACCTACCTAGGATATAGTAGATATAATGTGTTTTATAAACATTCAATTATTATATGTCGATATTGTCTAAAATTTGTTAGTTAAAAATAATAATTTTTCTCTATTTCGTGTGTGTGTGTGTGTGTGTGTGTGTGTGTGTGTGTGTGTGTGTGTGTGTGCGTGCGTGCGTGCGTGCGTGCGTGCGTGCGTGCGTGCGTGCGTGTGTCTTCTTTATCCAATCAACAATCACATCTTCCTTTTATATTTCAATGTTTTCAAACGAACACCTATGTTTATATTAAGATATTATACTACTATCATAAATGTTAAATTATTTGTGGTTCTGAAAAGAACCGTTTTTACTTACTATATATATATATATATATAAAACAAAAAATCTATTATCAAATAGATAAAATGTAATTCTATAAAAAAAAAAAAAAAATTTTTTTTGTATTTATGCTCGTTCTCCGCGAATTCTTCTAGCCAATTGGATATCCTTGGGCATAATGGTGACTCTTTTAGCATGAATGGCACACAGATTAGTATCTTCGAATAGACCTACCAAATAAGCCTCACTAGCTTCCTGGAGAGCCATAACCGCTGAACTTTGAAAACGTAAATCTGTTTTAAAATCTTGTGCTATTTCACGAACTAATCGTTGAAATGGCAATTTTCTAATAAGTAATTCGGTACTCTTTTGATAACGTCTTATCTCACGAAGAGCTACTGTACCTGGCCTATAACGATGAGGTTTTTTTACTCCTCCAGTAGCTGGTGCGCTTTTACGAGCGGCTTTCGTCGCTAATTGTTTACGAGGAGCTTTCCCTCCAGTCGATTTTCTAGCCGTTTGTTTAGTACGAGCCATCTTATTTTTTTTTTTTTTTGTAAGTATACAAGAAATTTCAATATACTAAACCGCTATAGCAGCTTGATACACACACAATGAATGAGATAAATTTAGAGAGAGAGAGAGAGATTCGTTGTGAAAATTTAGGAAGGAAGGTTTTTTTTTTTTTTGGTAATTTGGTTAAGATTTGTTTAGGCCCTGATATAGGAATTTTTTCCTCTGCAGGGCTGGGTGTGGGGATATTTAGTTGGGAAGTGTTTGCAGGCTGCTTCTAGCGGTGTAGTTACATTTTTTTAGTTCAAGATTTTTTTTTCTTTTTATATTTTTTTTTTTTTGGTTTTTTTTTTTATATATTTTTTTTTGTTTATTTTTTGTTTTTTCTTAAACTAATTGGGGGTGGGCGGGTACAGCTGCGGCTGTATTATTCCCTATCGTCGGACATTTGTCTGGAGAATCGGTTCTCCAGGTTGCAGGGAAACCGCAGAAAACCTGCAACTCCGACGATGGATGACTATGTGGGTGTGTGTTGGGGGTAGGAATTTATCTGATTGATGTGGGAGCTACTATTGAGGAAATTGAGGAAGGATGAGGAGGGACTCTTTCGCTACGGAATTCTTGATTCGATGGATCGAATCAATTAGAAGGGGCTTGAAACGGGGGTTATGTCAGTATTGACATAAATGGTGTTGGTAGGGCTAAACCTACACTCTTTCAGTGGGACGTGTTTGGTTTTTGGGTGAAAGCGAAATGAATGCGGTTACCCACGCCGCTGGTTACGGTACAATTATAACCGTAAAAAGGGGGAATGAGGCGTTGTAGCGTTTCGGCTACTAGCGCCCGAGAAGTAGGGATGGCATTCATTATTGTTGTTGCCAGGATTTCAATTAGGATTTTAGTGTCAGTAGACAGGTCATAAGGGGTTTGAGGTTTTTCTAGGGTGACTGGGGCTGTATCCTGGGGGGCTTTCGGAGTTTCAATCCTTTTCGGACAGCGGGGGTGGAAGGCGGGGTGAGGTCCACCGCAATTTTTACAGGTAGGGGAGTTAGCTTTTGGGCATTTTTCTGGCTTGTGACCAGAACCACCACAGGTTGGGCAAATAGGTTTGGCATTGCAGGTGTCTGCGGAGTGGCCGGTAGATGAGCAACGGTTGCAATATTTGGGGACTGCGGGTATGGTGTTTGAATTTGAGGCTTCGCAGTAGTGCGAAAGCCCGTGGAAGTTGATACCCTTGGTTAGGGCGTGATGGTAGGCAATTTCGGAATCTGTAATAATTCGGAACATGGATGTGGGTTTATTTGTGGATCTAGCTATGATCCTCCAAGTTTTAAGGACAGGGAATTTCAGGATAGAAAGGATCTCAAGGAACTCTTCTTCGGTGTAAGATTGGTCTACATTCTTGCAGACCAGAGAAAAGGTAGTTTTTTTAGTTTTACTGGTTAGGGGTTTTTGGACCCGTTGGGGAGAGTTTATTGGGATTACGACGATTTTCTCGTCGCCTATGGCGTAACGGATTTTCCTTGCCAACGTTTCGTGATTAAACGTGGAAGGAATTTTGAGGAGGGCGGTTCCATTGGGGTTAGCTTTGAGAAAGCTCATTTGTCCCCTCAACAGCTCTTGCGTGTTGAGGAGATTGTAGAGCTCTCTCTGTGAGGAATATTTGGTTGGGAGGTTTCTCAGATTGAGTGTTTGAATTGGAGGACCTTGAGAGGAGGAGCGAGATTGAGGTTGTTGTTGGGTGATGGTTTGGGATTGTTGGTGGGTTCTGGGGGTCTGGGGTTGTTGGTGGGTTCTGGGGATCTGAGTTTGAGTTGGTGTTTGGGGTTTGATAGAATTTTGGGTATTTTGTTTTGACTTTTGGCTTTTTGTTAAGGGAATTGATTTTGAAATTAGAGGGGGAATATTTTTTTTGGGAATAGCGCCTAGTCGGGAGTAATCAACCTGTTTGGGTTTATAGCTGGCTGATTTCTGTGAGACCCTAGATGCATAGGAATCCACAGATGGTGCTGGTGATGAGCTCCTGCTATTCTCCAGTGATTCACGTTGTATATGATCTAGGGCAATGCGAATTTGGCTAAATTCATTTGGATAGCGACGCGAGACTTCTGCGATCGTTTCTGCGAAGGTTTTCTCCTCCGAAGGAGAATTGGGGTTGGTTGGGAGTGGTGGGAATTCATCGGCGGGTTTGCTTCGGGTTTGTATAGGGGAGCGGCGTACTCGGGGCATTTTCGAGAAGAAAATGGGTAAAATTAGAGAGAGAGAGTGAGAATAAGGGTGAAGGATTTCGAAAATTGAAATCCTTTGTTAGTACCTTACAAGGGATGGCTATCAAAGCCGACAGCGGACTCACTGCCGGAGGGAGTTTCCTCCCCGGTTAAAGAATTCCTGACCCTTTTGATTGCCTGTTAGTGTTTTAAGAAAATGAAAATAATATTCACCTGATCCTAGGACTCACGTTGGTTCTTGAAATACTTGCCCCCGAAAGGGTTTATTTCATTATAAAAAAAAGCCCCGAAAAGGGCAGGTAGGTGGAGCAACAAAGCCCCGAAAGGGGCATTTTTTGCAACGGTACACTAATATAACGACTTTCTTTGTCAGCGAGAGTTTGAATCGCAGTAGGCGACCCTGCGTTTACCGGTGTGTTTTCTAAATAAAACAGTGACCGATTATACAGAAGTCCTTGTATCCGTACGTGCGACCTTCTCGTAGCGCTCTAAGAAAGCAACTGGAGATAAATTTATTTATGACCTTCTTTTATAGCTTTGCCCAACATTACGGAGTACTAATCTGGGATTGGTGCGTACTTTTTCTAATGGGCGGAGCCGATAGGTATTATAAAGAGATTAGGGAAAATTCTTAGGTCAGTATTTTGAAGTCTTTTCAAAGTTATCATCGGATTGTTTTAGTAGGTATATAGAAAAAACAAAACAAAAGAAAAATAATGACCGGTCGTGGAAAAGGTGGTAAAGGACTTGGAAAAGGGGGTGCAAAACGACACCGAAAAGTTTTACGTGATAATATCCAAGGAATTACCAAACCTGCTATTAGAAGATTAGCTAGACGTGGAGGAGTAAAACGTATATCGGGATTAATTTACGAAGAAACTCGTGGAGTTTTGAAAGTGTTTTTGGAAAATGTTATTAGAGATGCCGTAACATACACTGAACATGCTAAAAGAAAAACGGTAACGGCTATGGATGTTGTTTATGCTTTAAAACGTCAAGGTCGTACTTTATATGGTTTTGGTGGTTAATTTTCATTTTTCATATGTGAAGTAGAAGAATATGTCCTCTATTGCATTTCCATAGCATATGTATATATAAAAAAAAAACGGTTCTTTTCAGAACCACAACATAATTTGCTTGAATATGAAAATTTAAAAAAAAAAATAAATAAATAAGTAAGTAAAAAAAGAACTTACACATTAGTTTGTTCTCTTATATATAAGAACAACCTCGCATTTATTGATACGCACATACATACTACATACATGTATACATAATAGATAAGAAAATAAGCGAGTAGAGGAACTTTTATTTATTTTTATCTCATTATTTACAATTTTTGTTTCTAGTACGAACGTTTCTATTAACGATGTTAAAAATAGTCACATAACCACAATTTCAGTTATTATTACAGATGATAAGTTTTCTTATATATCAGGGCATTTTTTTCTCCTTTTTTTTTTATCTAACAGTACACGTTACACGAGAATCTCTTCTATCTCAACCAAAAAAAAAAATAGAGAAATCAACGAATCAATAAATCTATATATATATATATATATATATATATATATATATATATATATATATAAAATGATATATCTATATTATAATCTCTTTCTATATATATATATAAAAAAAAATAATTGTGGCCCTTAAAAGGGCCGGTTTATGCATATGTATGTATTTCGATAAAATAAAGAAAAATAATATAATGAATAAAGAATTAAGCTTTCTTTTCTGTCTTTTTCGGTAAAAGTACAGCTTGAATATTGGGAAGAACACCACCTTGTGCGATGGTTACTCCAGACAACAATTTATTCAATTCTTCATCGTTTCTGATAGCTAATTGTAAATGCCTTGGAATTATACGGGTCTTTTTGTTATCTCTAGCAGCATTTCCTGCTAATTCGAGTACTTCGGCTGCCAAATATTCCATAACAGCTGCCAAATATACTGGAGCTCCGGCACCGACTCGTTCTGCATAATTGCCTTTTCTCAACAAACGATGTATACGTCCTACAGGAAATTGTAATCCAGCTCGGTTTGAGCGAGACTTTGCCTTTCCCTTTACTTTACCACCTTTACCACGTCCAGACATATTTTTTTTATATTTTCTTTTTCCAAAAAAAAAAAAAATAGAACTCAGTCAATTGATAACTATGAAGCAACCGATGCGACGAAACTAACTGTTAAACAAAAAATTTAAAACTCGACCTATCTATTTATATTAACATGCCCTACCAATGAAATTATAGCAAACGCGCAAACGTAGAAGGGCGGAGCCTATTACAATTACGTACGTTGATATAAAAGAGAGGAAAATTGTGCGTGCTGTAAATTCTAATTTTATCCACTTTTCGATAAATACGGTACGTTATCCAAGTGTTTCTATTATTTTTTTTTTTTAAAGAGAAATAATGCCACCAAAAGCTAGCGGAAAGGCAGCGAAAAAAGCCGGAAAGGCTCAAAAGAATATTTCGAAAGCCGACAAAAAGAAAAAAAGAAGGAGGAAGGAAAGTTATGCTATTTACATTTACAAAGTACTTAAGCAAGTTCATCCTGACACCGGTATATCGAGTAAAGCTATGAGTATAATGAATAGTTTTGTTAATGATATATTCGAACGTATCGCCGCCGAAGCATCCAGATTGGCTCATTATAATAAACGTTCAACAATTACAAGTAGAGAAATTCAAACTGCAGTGAGATTATTGCTTCCCGGAGAATTAGCAAAACACGCAGTCAGTGAAGGAACTAAAGCCGTTACCAAATATACCAGTTCTAAATAATAAATATAACACATCTACTATATTGACCGAAAATTTTTTATTTTATTTACTTAAATAATATCATCGACCAAAAAAAAAAAACGGTTCTTTTCAGAACCACAATACTATTTTTGTTATTTATATATGATAACAACGAACGAACGAACGACTTTAATTCAATTGAATTCTATTAAATATGAATAAAGATGATATTCCACTTAACTGAAAATTATATATATATATATATATATATATATATATATATATATATATATATATATATATTATATAAAAAAACTTTCTAACGTCGCTTTTGTTTTAAAAAGTCTCATATACTAATTCATTGTCGGCTAAAGGAAAAAAAAACTCGACCGTCGGTAAAATAAAGCATACAAAGCGGTTGGTGTCGGTTATCGTTGGTTAAAGTAGTTTTTGTGGCTTCTTTGAAGTTTTGTTAAAAGTAAAAACACTCTTTTTTGTTCTTTCCAAATTGGTTTGAAATTTTAAATAAAATATGTTCATTTCCTAAAATAATATATTATACAATGTAAAAAAAATTGTCGGATAAAATATTAAATAATATTGTAATAGACAGACATATTTTGCGAATAGAGCAAAGTTCGTTTAAAGAAAATTTAATCAGTCAATCAATCTATTGTAATAATTATAATTTGCTACTACCATCATTCAATATCTAAAATGAAATATACGCGGATTCCAATATTGAAATTTGATATTTTTTTCTTATATTTAGTATGTCGGAAGATTTTTATTGAAAAATACTCATAATAATATATATTAGTTACGAACATATAGTAGAAACGTGTAGCGCAAGTCAGGGTAGACATGTCACCATTCAAATGATAATTGCGGTATTATTTCAATTGGTTTTCATATTTTTAAATATTGGTCATTATTGTGAATAGACACGTTTCTATTTACGTTCATTGTATTTTAAGAAGGACTTTTATTTAATTTCGAAATTATATCTAAAGTGCTAAGCATCGTCGGAAATAAATTTTTAACCATTTTTAAGTGGTACTTTTTTTTAATAACAAACGTTATTAGCCGTTATTAAATTATAGTAAAACCTCGGCGAAAGTTCGAAGTATACCTTAGTTAGTTCTTCGTCAATTTTTTTCATTACATTCGATTCGAAAATCTCGAGGAAACCAAGGTTTTTGAGGTTGGTTTGGTTTATGAGGTTCGTTTTTTAACTTAGTTCTATTCGTTCGTTCAGTCTTCCGTCCGCTTCATTTGAATGACTACTCTTGTAACTCATTACACGCGGAAAATTAAAAGTCTTTTATACTACTAAGTGTATATATAGAGGTGAAATTTTATATAACGAAATATAAAACTACATCCAATATTTTTTTTCTCTTTTTTTCTTTATATCAGTTTAGTGTAGTTTATCGACGATATATAATAACACACAAGGTTGTTAGTAGTTATGGCGGATATAGAAAATCAAACTTCGGTTGTAACCGCAACGTCTGCGTCTAATTCACCGCAGGTTTCGTCGTCTCCAATAAATAAAAAGGAAAAAAAAGCTAAAAATCCTAGGACCAAACCATCTCATCCACCGACTTCGGAAATGGTAAACAATGCGATCAAAGGTTTAAAGGAACGCGGAGGCTCATCTTTACAAGCAATTAAAAAATACATTGCTGCCAATTACAAAGTTGATGCAGAAAAAGTAGCGCCATTCATCAAAAAATATTTGAAAGCATCTGTAGTATCGGGATCTTTGGTACAAACTAAAGGTAAAGGAGCTTCGGGATCATTCAAGTTAGCTTCGGCAACTTCAACTGGTGGTACTTCGGCTAAAACGAATGCTATTGACAAAAAGAAAAAGAAAACAGCCGCTTCTACTACAGGCGTAACTAAATCCAAGAAAATTGTAACAGCAGCAAAACGAAATGCTATTATTGGAGGAGGAGTAGATAAATCGAAAAGTATTAAGAAATCTAATAAAGGCAAAAAAACGACAGGTACAGCAGCGGCGGCATCCTTAAAAACTTCGACGACAACAACAACACCGATTACTGATAAGAAAGGCGTTAAAGTTGCCAAAAAAACGGACAAAAAATCTTCGGCCAAAGGAGGAGTCGCCGCCGCCGCCGCCGCCGCCGCCTCCAATACAGCCAGTGCCGCATCATCCGAAATTAAAACGAAGAATCCTACTAAAGCAAAAAAATCCAATAAAGGCAGTCCCACGAAAAAGCCGAAAGCACCAAAACCGAAAACTGCGAAAGCAGCTGCTAGCAGTTCCTCTCCTAAAGCAAGAAAAGCCGCCGCCGCTCCTAAAAAGAAGAAATAAAAAGAATATTTTTTTTCTGACAGAAAGATAGTACAACAATCGAGAAGTATTATCGGACTGATGATGGGTACGACGACAATCGACAATAATAACAAATGGCCCTTATCAGGGCCACAATTTTTTCATTTATTTATGAAGAAAATGAAAAACAAATGTGTTTGTTTTGATGAAACAAGAATTTTTTGAATTTCGTTTCAATAATTGATATGTTATATTATATAAAATATTTTCATCGATCGATGTAATTGTAGGTTGTTACCTTCTAGATTTGTCTCGACCTACCTAGGATATAGTAGATATAATGTGTTTTATAAACATTCAATTATTATATGTCGATATTGTCTAAAATTTGTTAGTTAAAAATAATAATTTTTCTCTATTTCGTGTGTGTGTGTGTGTGTGTGTGTGTGTGTGTGTGTGTGTGTGCGTGCGTGCGTGCGTGCGTGCGTGCGTGCGTGCGTGCGTGCGTGCGTGCGTGTGTCTTCTTTATCCAATCAACAATCACATCTTCCTTTTATATTTCAATGTTTTCAAACGAACACCTATGTTTATATTAAGATATTATACTACTATCATAAATGTTAAATTATTTGTGGTTCTGAAAAGAACCGTTTTTACTTACTATATATATATATATATAAAACAAAAAATCTATTATCAAATAGATAAAATGTAATTCTATAAAAAAAAAAAAAAAATTTTTTTTGTATTTATGCTCGTTCTCCGCGAATTCTTCTAGCCAATTGGATATCCTTGGGCATAATGGTGACTCTTTTAGCATGAATGGCACACAGATTAGTATCTTCGAATAGACCTACCAAATAAGCCTCACTAGCTTCCTGGAGAGCCATAACCGCTGAACTTTGAAAACGTAAATCTGTTTTAAAATCTTGTGCTATTTCACGAACTAATCGTTGAAATGGCAATTTTCTAATAAGTAATTCGGTACTCTTTTGATAACGTCTTATCTCACGAAGAGCTACTGTACCTGGCCTATAACGATGAGGTTTTTTTACTCCTCCAGTAGCTGGTGCGCTTTTACGAGCGGCTTTCGTCGCTAATTGTTTACGAGGAGCTTTCCCTCCAGTCGATTTTCTAGCCGTTTGTTTAGTACGAGCCATCTTATTTTTTTTTTTTTTTGTAAGTATACAAGAAATTTCAATATACTAAACCGCTATAGCAGCTTGATACACACACAATGAATGAGATAAATTTAGAGAGAGAGAGAGATTCGTTGTGAAAATTTAGGAAGGAAGGTTTTTTTTTTTTTTTTTTTTGGTAATTTGGTTAAGATTTGTTTAGGCCCTGATATAGGAATTTTTTCCTCTGCAGGGCAGGGAGTGGGGATATTTAGTTGGGAAGTGTTTGCAGGCTGCTTCTAGCGGTGTAGTTACATTTTTTTAGTTCAAGATTTTTTTTTCTTTTTATATTTTTTTTTTTTGGTTTTTTTTTTTATATATTTTTTTTGTTTATTTTTTGTTTTTTCTTAATCTAATTGGGGGTGGGCGGGTACAGCTGCGGCTGTATTATTCCCTATCGTCGGACATTTGTCTGGAGAATCGGTTCTCCAGGTTGCAGGGAAACCGCAGAAAACCTGCAACTCCGACGATCGATGACGGTGGGAAGGGTGTTGGGGTTCGGAATTTATCTCACTGATATAGGGGAACTATCGAGGAAATTAAGGTAGATTTCCGGGAGATCCTCGTATGCTGTTGCAAGCAGTCGAAGAGGCGGATAAGGGAGCTTTTTTTTGGGTTTTGAGCCTAGTGGCCGCATATTGTTGGTCCAGGGGATGAGGAGGGTCTCTTTGGCAGCGGAATTATCTGATTCGATGGTTCGAATCACATATCGGGCTTGGAGGTCATTTAGGCGGCTTGGAATGGGGGTTATGTCAGTATTGACATAAACGGTGTTGCTAGGGCTAAACCTACACTTGTATTGGCAGTACCTAAGAATGGACTGCTCGCAGGTCAAGAGTCTTTTGATCAGATATTCGGGTAAGGTGCTGAAGACGTTTGCTCTATATTCGATAATGGGGCGGATGTATGTTTTATACGTATGAAGTAGGGTCAGGGGGTGGGTTCGTCCGAAATTTCCACCAAGAGCCTTGATGAGCCTGACTCGTTTCCGTACTCTGTTCAGAGTGTCATTCAGATCGGCCGTCCAATTGAGAGTGTGAGTGAATTTCACACCCAGATAGACGGCTTCTCTGCGGATTTCGAGCCCCTCTCCCCAAAGTCTCAAGTGGAGGTTTTGAGGTTGATGTTTGCGCACGGATTGGGGATGTATGAAGGCGATGGCTTGAGTTTTTTGAGAATTGAGAGTAACCCTCCATTTTCTGCACCAATCCGAAAATTGATTCAGAATATTTTGGGATTTGATATTGAGGGAGCGCATGTTTTGAGCGTAGGCGATGAGTGCGGTGTCATCCGCGTACATTTGGATTTTCACTGTTGGGTCCAGTGGGACTGGGGTGTCATACGTATAGATAATATAGAGTAGTGGGGACAGAATTGAGCCTTGTGGAACGCCAGTAAGTGGGGTGAAAGATTCGGAAAGGCAATGACCAACTTTGACTTTGATGGAGCGGTTGGTGAGATATGAATATATCAATTTTATAGTAGGAGGTGGCATGCGGATAGTCAGAAGCTTCCTAATCAGTCCGGCATGCCAGACCTGATCGAAAGCTTTTTGAACATCCATGAAAATGGCGGAGGCACACTGGTGTTGGTTCATCGCTTTGGTCAAGATGGTTTGAAGATTGGTGATGGCGTTTTGGGTGGAGTGTTTGGGCCTGAATCCGAATTGAAGTTTTGGAATAATATTAAGCTCTGTACAGAAGTCCCAGATTCTGTCTTTAATCAAACGTTCAAAGACTTTACCCAAGACGCTGATGAGCGAAATAGGGCGGTAAGATTCAGGGTTGGAAGGGTCTTTGCCGGGTTTGGGAATGAGAACCGTGTTGGCGGATTTCCAACATTGAGGAAAGTAAGAAAATGCCAGGCATGCGTCAAATAGACCGCAGAGCTTAGGGAGAGCTGTCTCAGGCAGGTTTTTTAATGCCTGTCTTGAGATTCCGTCCCGCCCGGGAGCGGAGTTCTTCCCAGCTCGGCAAACCGATCTAACAACATCCACGGTAAATGGTGCGAGAAGTGGGATGTTCTCATTTAGTTGGGTAATCCAGTGGGGGCTCAAGGTAATGTTTTGGGTGAAGAAGTGGGTTTCATCGGCAAAGTCCCTTGAGAAATGGGGGTTGTCAGTTGGAGTAAAGACAGTTTGTAAGCTGTTTTTGAAGACGGTAGCTTTGTCTTCGGGTGAGAAATACTTTTGTCCTTGTACTTCAAGGTGTGATTCTACATGCTTTCGTTGGCCAGTTAGTCTGTAGAATTGTTGCCAAAACGCACGACCCCGTCTATAGTCCAAGTCGGCAGTGGCGGCCTCCCACTTTCTCCGCTTTTCAGCATTGATTTCCAGCCTGACTTGGGCGTTGAGACGGTTCCATTGCGTTTTGACTGCTGGGTCTCTAGTTCTAACGTACAGCCTATATAACTGTCTTTTCTGACGAATTTTGGATCGGATATTTTGAGAGATTGATATATAGTTGGTATGAACGGTGGTAAGAGGGACGGCGATGTCTTGCGCATCGATAATGAGGGATTGGAAATCCTCCGCGTATTTGTCTAGTTCTTCGGTAGTTCGAAGAATAGTGGGTTGGGGTAAATTGGTATTGATATGGTTTGCGAAGGAGATCCAGTCGGCTTTTTTGAAGTCCCGATAGGTGAAGCTAGTTGGAGGGGGTTTTATTGGGTTGAAAAAAGATGTGTTGACCAATAAAGGAACGTGGTCTGAGGTGATTGGGTCGCCTATAGAGCATTCGTCCTCGATAAGAGTGATTAATCTGTCCGTGCAGATTATGTGGTCGACGATGGAAGAGCCCAGGTGACTTACGAGTGTTGGATTTCGGTTTTTAATCCGAGAAAGGGGAAGAGAAATTAGAGAGTCGGCGAGAATTCTGCCAGCTAGGTTGGTTGTGGTATCACCAAAAAGGGTATTCCTGGAGTTGAGGTCACCCATAATGATGGCTTTAGGAAGAGTGGATGCATATTCGAAGAGGTCGAGAGAAAGTGATTGTTGTGGGTGTTTGTAATAAGAGATGAAAGTGATAGTCTCGTTATTACACGAGATATCGATGGCTATGCAATCCAGGTTCTGTTGAGACAGAAATGGGGGTAGAGGATGGGGTGTCGAAGGGAGTCCGTTACGGACGAGAAGTCCGTTGCCGTGACAGTAGGGATTTCTGTCCAAGTGGAAAGTGGTATAGCCAGTGAAACTTGGAGGTAATTTGGAAAGAGTGTCGGTTATAGATAAGATTTGGATATTGTGAGAGCTTAATAAGTGCTTCAGTAGATGTCGTTTTCTGGCTAAACCTTGGCAATTAACGGTCCCTATTGTAAAGTCCATGGGACTTCATTTTTTAGTGGGGAGTGTTTGGTTTTTGGGTGAAAGCGAAATGAATGCGGTTACCCACGCCGCTGGTTACGGTACAATTATAACCGTAAAAAGAGGGAATGAGGCGTTGTAGCGTTTCGGCTACTAGCGCCCGAGAAGTGGGGATGGCATTCATTATAGTTGTTGCCAGGATTTCAATAGCAGTTCCTCTCCTAAAGCAAGAAAAGCCGCCGCCGCTCCTAAAAAGAAGAAATAAAAAGAATATTTTTTTTCTGACAGAAAGATAGTACAACAATCGAGAAGTATTATCGGACTGATGATGGGTACGACGACAATCGACAATAATAACAAATGGCCCTTATCAGGGCCACAATTTTTTCATTTATTTATGAAGAAAATGAAAAACAAATGTGTTTGTTTTGATGAAACAAGAATTTTTTGAATTTCGTTTCAATAATTGATATGTTATATTATATAAAATATTTTCATCGATCGATGTAATTGTAGGTTGTTACCTTCTAGATTTGTCTCGACCTACCTAGGATATAGTAGATATAATGTGTTTTATAAACATTCAATTATTATATGTCGATATTGTCTAAAATTTGTTAGTTAAAAATAATAATTTTTCTCTATTTCGTGTGTGTGTGTGTGTGTGTGTGTGTGTGTGTGTGTGTGTGTGTGTGTGTGCGTGCGTGCGTGCGTGCGTGCGTGCGTGCGTGCGTGCGTGCGTGCGTGCGTGCGTGCGTGTGTCTTCTTTATCCAATCAACAATCACATCTTCCTTTTATATTTCAATGTTTTCAAACGAACACCTATGTTTATATTAAGATATTATACTACTATCATAAATGTTAAATTATTTGTGGTTCTGAAAAGAACCGTTTTTACTTACTATATATATATATATATAAAACAAAAAATCTATTATCAAATAGATAAAATGTAATTCTATAAAAAAAAAAAAAAAATTTTTTTTGTATTTATGCTCGTTCTCCGCGAATTCTTCTAGCCAATTGGATATCCTTGGGCATAATGGTGACTCTTTTAGCATGAATGGCACACAGATTAGTATCTTCGAATAGACCTACCAAATAAGCCTCACTAGCTTCCTGGAGAGCCATAACCGCTGAACTTTGAAAACGTAAATCTGTTTTAAAATCTTGTGCTATTTCACGAACTAATCGTTGAAATGGCAATTTTCTAATAAGTAATTCGGTACTCTTTTGATAACGTCTTATCTCACGAAGAGCTACTGTACCTGGCCTATAACGATGAGGTTTTTTTACTCCTCCAGTAGCTGGTGCGCTTTTACGAGCGGCTTTCGTCGCTAATTGTTTACGAGGAGCTTTCCCTCCAGTCGATTTTCTAGCCGTTTGTTTAGTACGAGCCATCTTATTTTTTTTTTTTTTTGTAAGTATACAAGAAATTTCAATATACTAAACCGCTATAGCAGCTTGATACACACACAATGAATGAGATAAATTTATTTATGACCTTCTTTTATAGCTTTGCCCAACATTACGGAGTACTAATCTGGGATTGGTGCGTACTTTTTCTAATGGGCGGAGCCGATAGGTATTATAAAGAGATTAGGGAAAATTCTTAGGTCAGTATTTTGAAGTCTTTTCAAAGTTATCATCGGATTGTTTTAGTAGGTATATAGAAAAAACAAAACAAAAGAAAAATAATGACCGGTCGTGGAAAAGGTGGTAAAGGACTTGGAAAAGGGGGTGCAAAACGACACCGAAAAGTTTTACGTGATAATATCCAAGGAATTACCAAACCTGCTATTAGAAGATTAGCTAGACGTGGAGGAGTAAAACGTATATCGGGATTAATTTACGAAGAAACTCGTGGAGTTTTGAAAGTGTTTTTGGAAAATGTTATTAGAGATGCCGTAACATACACTGAACATGCTAAAAGAAAAACGGTAACGGCTATGGATGTTGTTTATGCTTTAAAACGTCAAGGTCGTACTTTATATGGTTTTGGTGGTTAATTTTCATTTTTCATATGTGAAGTAGAAGAATATGTCCTCTATTGCATTTCCATAGCATATGTATATATAAAAAAAAAACGGTTCTTTTCAGAACCACAACATAATTTGCTTGAATATGAAAATTTAAAAAAAAAAATAAATAAATAAGTAAGTAAAAAAAGAACTTACACATTAGTTTGTTCTCTTATATATAAGAACAACCTCGCATTTATTGATACGCACATACATACTACATACATGTATACATAATAGATAAGAAAATAAGCGAGTAGAGGAACTTTTATTTATTTTTATCTCATTATTTACAATTTTTGTTTCTAGTACGAACGTTTCTATTAACGATGTTAAAAATAGTCACATAACCACAATTTCAGTTATTATTACAGATGATAAGTTTTCTTATATATCAGGGCATTTTTTTCTTCTTTTTTTTTTATCTAACAGTACACGTTACACGAGAATCTCTTCTATCTCAACCAAAAAAAAAAATAGAGAAATCAACGAATCAATAAATCTATATATATATATATATATATATATATATATATATATATATATATATATATATAAAATGATATATCTATATTATAATCTCTTTCTATATATATATATAAAAAAAAATAATTGTGGCCCTTAAAAGGGCCGGTTTATGCATATGTATGTATTTCGATAAAATAAAGAAAAATAATATAATGAATAAAGAATTAAGCTTTCTTTTCTGTCTTTTTCGGTAAAAGTACAGCTTGAATATTGGGAAGAACACCACCTTGTGCGATGGTTACTCCAGACAACAATTTATTCAATTCTTCATCGTTTCTGATAGCTAATTGTAAATGCCTTGGAATTATACGGGTCTTTTTGTTATCTCTAGCAGCATTTCCTGCTAATTCGAGTACTTCGGCTGCCAAATATTCCATAACAGCTGCCAAATATACTGGAGCTCCGGCACCGACTCGTTCTGCATAATTGCCTTTTCTCAACAAACGATGTATACGTCCTACAGGAAATTGTAATCCAGCTCGGTTTGAGCGAGACTTTGCCTTTCCCTTTACTTTACCACCTTTACCACGTCCAGACATATTTTTTTTATATTTTCTTTTTCCAAAAAAAAAAAAAATAGAACTCAGTCAATTGATAACTATGAAGCAACCGATGCGACGAAACTAACTGTTAAACAAAAAATTTAAAACTCGACCTATCTATTTATATTAACATGCCCTACCAATGAAATTATAGCAAACGCGCAAACGTAGAAGGGCGGAGCCTATTACAATTACGTACGTTGATATAAAAGAGAGGAAAATTGTGCGTGCTGTAAATTCTAATTTTATCCACTTTTCGATAAATACGGTACGTTATCCAAGTGTTTCTATTATTTTTTTTTTTTAAAGAGAAATAATGCCACCAAAAGCTAGCGGAAAGGCAGCGAAAAAAGCCGGAAAGGCTCAAAAGAATATTTCGAAAGCCGACAAAAAGAAAAAAAGAAGGAGGAAGGAAAGTTATGCTATTTACATTTACAAAGTACTTAAGCAAGTTCATCCTGACACCGGTATATCGAGTAAAGCTATGAGTATAATGAATAGTTTTGTTAATGATATATTCGAACGTATCGCCGCCGAAGCATCCAGATTGGCTCATTATAATAAACGTTCAACAATTACAAGTAGAGAAATTCAAACTGCAGTGAGATTATTGCTTCCCGGAGAATTAGCAAAACACGCAGTCAGTGAAGGAACTAAAGCCGTTACCAAATATACCAGTTCTAAATAATAAATATAACACATCTACTATATTGACCGAAAATTTTTTATTTTATTTACTTAAATAATATCATCGACCAAAAAAAAAAAACGGTTCTTTTCAGAACCACAATACTATTTTTGTTATTTATATATGATAACAACGAACGAACGAACGACTTTAATTCAATTGAATTCTATTAAATATGAATAAAGATGATATTCCACTTAACTGAAAATTATATATATATATATATATATATATATATATATATATATATATATATATATATATATATATATATTATATAAAAAAACTTTCTAACGTCGCTTTTGTTTTAAAAAGTCTCATATACTAATTCATTGTCGGCTAAAGGAAAAAAAAACTCGACCGTCGGTAAAATAAAGCATACAAAGCGGTTGGTGTCGGTTATCGTTGGTTAAAGTAGTTTTTGTGGCTTCTTTGAAGTTTTGTTAAAAGTAAAAACACTCTTTTTTGTTCTTTCCAAATTGGTTTGAAATTTTAAATAAAATATGTTCATTTCCTAAAATAATATATTATACAATGTAAAAAAAATTGTCGGATAAAATATTAAATAATATTGTAATAGACAGACATATTTTGCGAATAGAGCAAAGTTCGTTTAAAGAAAATTTAATCAGTCAATCAATCTATTGTAATAATTATAATTTGCTACTACCATCATTCAATATCTAAAATGAAATATACGCGGATTCCAATATTGAAATTTGATATTTTTTTCTTATATTTAGTATGTCGGAAGATTTTTATTGAAAAATACTCATAATAATATATATTAGTTACGAACATATAGTAGAAACGTGTAGCGCAAGTCAGGGTAGACATGTCACCATTCAAATGATAATTGCGGTATTATTTCAATTGGTTTTCATATTTTTAAATATTGGTCATTATTGTGAATAGACACGTTTCTATTTACGTTCATTGTATTTTAAGAAGGACTTTTATTTAATTTCGAAATTATATCTAAAGTGCTAAGCATCGTCGGAAATAAATTTTTAACCATTTTTAAGTGGTACTTTTTTTTAATAACAAACGTTATTAGCCGTTATTAAATTATAGTAAAACCTCGGCGAAAGTTCGAAGTATACCTTAGTTAGTTCTTCGTCAATTTTTTTCATTACATTCGATTCGAAAATCTCGAGGAAACCAAGGTTTTTGAGGTTGGTTTGGTTTATGAGGTTCGTTTTTTAACTTAGTTCTATTCGTTCGTTCAGTCTTCCGTCCGCTTCATTTGAATGACTACTCTTGTAACTCATTACACGCGGAAAATTAAAAGTCTTTTATACTACTAAGTGTATATATAGAGGTGAAATTTTATATAACGAAATATAAAACTACATCCAATATTTTTTTTCTCTTTTTTTCTTTATATCAGTTTAGTGTAGTTTATCGACGATATATAATAACACACAAGGTTGTTAGTAGTTATGGCGGATATAGAAAATCAAACTTCGGTTGTAACCGCAACGTCTGCGTCTAATTCACCGCAGGTTTCGTCGTCTCCAATAAATAAAAAGGAAAAAAAAGCTAAAAATCCTAGGACCAAACCATCTCATCCACCGACTTCGGAAATGGTAAACAATGCGATCAAAGGTTTAAAGGAACGCGGAGGCTCATCTTTACAAGCAATTAAAAAATACATTGCTGCCAATTACAAAGTTGATGCAGAAAAAGTAGCGCCATTCATCAAAAAATATTTGAAAGCATCTGTAGTATCGGGATCTTTGGTACAAACTAAAGGTAAAGGAGCTTCGGGATCATTCAAGTTAGCTTCGGCAACTTCAACTGGTGGTACTTCGGCTAAAACGAATGCTATTGACAAAAAGAAAAAGAAAACAGCCGCTTCTACTACAGGCGTAACTAAATCCAAGAAAATTGTAACAGCAGCAAAACGAAATGCTATTATTGGAGGAGGAGTAGATAAATCGAAAAGTATTAAGAAATCTAATAAAGGCAAAAAAACGACAGGTACAGCAGCGGCGGCATCCTTAAAAACTTCGACGACAACAACAACACCGATTACTGATAAGAAAGGCGTTAAAGTTGCCAAAAAAACGGACAAAAAATCTTCGGCCAAAGGAGGAGTCGCCGCCGCCGCCGCCGCCGCCGCCTCCAATACAGCCAGTGCCGCATCATCCGAAATTAAAACGAAGAATCCTACTAAAGCAAAAAAATCCAATAAAGGCAGTCCCACGAAAAAGCCGAAAGCACCAAAACCGAAAACTGCGAAAGCAGCTGCTAGCAGTTCCTCTCCTAAAGCAAGAAAAGCCGCCGCCGCTCCTAAAAAGAAGAAATAAAAAGAATATTTTTTTTCTGACAGAAAGATAGTACAACAATCGAGAAGTATTATCGGACTGATGATGGGTACGACGACAATCGACAATAATAACAAATGGCCCTTATCAGGGCCACAATTTTTTCATTTATTTATGAAGAAAATGAAAAACAAATGTGTTTGTTTTGATGAAACAAGAATTTTTTGAATTTCGTTTCAATAATTGATATGTTATATTATATAAAATATTTTCATCGATCGATGTAATTGTAGGTTGTTACCTTCTAGATTTGTCTCGACCTACCTAGGATATAGTAGATATAATGTGTTTTATAAACATTCAATTATTATATGTCGATATTGTCTAAAATTTGTTAGTTAAAAATAATAATTTTTCTCTATTTCGTGTGTGTGTGTGTGTGTGTGTGTGTGTGTGTGTGTGTGTGTGTGTGTGTGTGTGCGTGCGTGCGTGCGTGCGTGCGTGCGTGCGTGCGTGCGTGCGTGCGTGCGTGCGTGCGTGCGTGTGTCTTCTTTATCCAATCAACAATCACATCTTCCTTTTATATTTCAATGTTTTCAAACGAACACCTATGTTTATATTAAGATATTATACTACTATCATAAATGTTAAATTATTTGTGGTTCTGAAAAGAACCGTTTTTACTTACTATATATATATATATATAAAACAAAAAATCTATTATCAAATAGATAAAATGTAATTCTATAAAAAAAAAAAAAAAATTTTTTTTGTATTTATGCTCGTTCTCCGCGAATTCTTCTAGCCAATTGGATATCCTTGGGCATAATGGTGACTCTTTTAGCATGAATGGCACACAGATTAGTATCTTCGAATAGACCTACCAAATAAGCCTCACTAGCTTCCTGGAGAGCCATAACCGCTGAACTTTGAAAACGTAAATCTGTTTTAAAATCTTGTGCTATTTCACGAACTAATCGTTGAAATGGCAATTTTCTAATAAGTAATTCGGTACTCTTTTGATAACGTCTTATCTCACGAAGAGCTACTGTACCTGGCCTATAACGATGAGGTTTTTTTACTCCTCCAGTAGCTGGTGCGCTTTTACGAGCGGCTTTCGTCGCTAATTGTTTACGAGGAGCTTTCCCTCCAGTCGATTTTCTAGCCGTTTGTTTAGTACGAGCCATCTTATTTTTTTTTTTTTTTGTAAGTATACAAGAAATTTCAATATACTAAACCGCTATAGCAGCTTGATACACACACAATGAATGAGATAAATTTATTTATGACCTTCTTTTATAGCTTTGCCCAACATTACGGAGTACTAATCTGGGATTGGTGCGTACTTTTTCTAATGGGCGGAGCCGATAGGTATTATAAAGAGATTAGGGAAAATTCTTAGGTCAGTATTTTGAAGTCTTTTCAAAGTTATCATCGGATTGTTTTAGTAGGTATATAGAAAAAACAAAACAAAAGAAAAATAATGACCGGTCGTGGAAAAGGTGGTAAAGGACTTGGAAAAGGGGGTGCAAAACGACACCGAAAAGTTTTACGTGATAATATCCAAGGAATTACCAAACCTGCTATTAGAAGATTAGCTAGACGTGGAGGAGTAAAACGTATATCGGGATTAATTTACGAAGAAACTCGTGGAGTTTTGAAAGTGTTTTTGGAAAATGTTATTAGAGATGCCGTAACATACACTGAACATGCTAAAAGAAAAACGGTAACGGCTATGGATGTTGTTTATGCTTTAAAACGTCAAGGTCGTACTTTATATGGTTTTGGTGGTTAATTTTCATTTTTCATATGTGAAGTAGAAGAATATGTCCTCTATTGCATTTCCATAGCATATGTATATATAAAAAAAAAACGGTTCTTTTCAGAACCACAACATAATTTGCTTGAATATGAAAATTTAAAAAAAAAAATAAATAAATAAGTAAGTAAAAAAAGAACTTACACATTAGTTTGTTCTCTTATATATAAGAACAACCTCGCATTTATTGATACGCACATACATACTACATACATGTATACATAATAGATAAGAAAATAAGCGAGTAGAGGAACTTTTATTTATTTTTATCTCATTATTTACAATTTTTGTTTCTAGTACGAACGTTTCTATTAACGATGTTAAAAATAGTCACATAACCACAATTTCAGTTATTATTACAGATGATAAGTTTTCTTATATATCAGGGCATTTTTTTCTTCTTTTTTTTTTATCTAACAGTACACGTTACACGAGAATCTCTTCTATCTCAACCAAAAAAAAAAATAGAGAAATCAACGAATCAATAAATCTATATATATATATATATATATATATATATATATATATATATATATATATATAAAATGATATATCTATATTATAATCTCTTTCTATATATATATATAAAAAAAAATAATTGTGGCCCTTAAAAGGGCCGGTTTATGCATATGTATGTATTTCGATAAAATAAAGAAAAATAATATAATGAATAAAGAATTAAGCTTTCTTTTCTGTCTTTTTCGGTAAAAGTACAGCTTGAATATTGGGAAGAACACCACCTTGTGCGATGGTTACTCCAGACAACAATTTATTCAATTCTTCATCGTTTCTGATAGCTAATTGTAAATGCCTTGGAATTATACGGGTCTTTTTGTTATCTCTAGCAGCATTTCCTGCTAATTCGAGTACTTCGGCTGCCAAATATTCCATAACAGCTGCCAAATATACTGGAGCTCCGGCACCGACTCGTTCTGCATAATTGCCTTTTCTCAACAAACGATGTATACGTCCTACAGGAAATTGTAATCCAGCTCGGTTTGAGCGAGACTTTGCCTTTCCCTTTACTTTACCACCTTTACCACGTCCAGACATATTTTTTTTATATTTTCTTTTTCCAAAAAAAAAAAAAATAGAACTCAGTCAATTGATAACTATGAAGCAACCGATGCGACGAAACTAACTGTTAAACAAAAAATTTAAAACTCGACCTATCTATTTATATTAACATGCCCTACCAATGAAATTATAGCAAACGCGCAAACGTAGAAGGGCGGAGCCTATTACAATTACGTACGTTGATATAAAAGAGAGGAAAATTGTGCGTGCTGTAAATTCTAATTTTATCCACTTTTCGATAAATACGGTACGTTATCCAAGTGTTTCTATTATTTTTTTTTTTTAAAGAGAAATAATGCCACCAAAAGCTAGCGGAAAGGCAGCGAAAAAAGCCGGAAAGGCTCAAAAGAATATTTCGAAAGCCGACAAAAAGAAAAAAAGAAGGAGGAAGGAAAGTTATGCTATTTACATTTACAAAGTACTTAAGCAAGTTCATCCTGACACCGGTATATCGAGTAAAGCTATGAGTATAATGAATAGTTTTGTTAATGATATATTCGAACGTATCGCCGCCGAAGCATCCAGATTGGCTCATTATAATAAACGTTCAACAATTACAAGTAGAGAAATTCAAACTGCAGTGAGATTATTGCTTCCCGGAGAATTAGCAAAACACGCAGTCAGTGAAGGAACTAAAGCCGTTACCAAATATACCAGTTCTAAATAATAAATATAACACATCTACTATATTGACCGAAAATTTTTTATTTTATTTACTTAAATAATATCATCGACCAAAAAAAAAAAACGGTTCTTTTCAGAACCACAATACTATTTTTGTTATTTATATATGATAACAACGAACGAACGAACGACTTTAATTCAATTGAATTCTATTAAATATGAATAAAGATGATATTCCACTTAACTGAAAATATATATATATATATATATATATATATATATATATATATATATATATATATATATATATATATATATTATATAAAAAAACTTTCTAACGTCGCTTTTGTTTTAAAAAGTCTCATATACTAATTCATTGTCGGCTAAAGGAAAAAAAAACTCGACCGTCGGTAAAATAAAGCATACAAAGCGGTTGGTGTCGGTTATCGTTGGTTAAAGTAGTTTTTGTGGCTTCTTTGAAGTTTTGTTAAAAGTAAAAACACTCTTTTTTGTTCTTTCCAAATTGGTTTGAAATTTTAAATAAAATATGTTCATTTCCTAAAATAATATATTATACAATGTAAAAAAAATTGTCGGATAAAATATTAAATAATATTGTAATAGACAGACATATTTTGCGAATAGAGCAAAGTTCGTTTAAAGAAAATTTAATCAGTCAATCAATCTATTGTAATAATTATAATTTGCTACTACCATCATTCAATATCTAAAATGAAATATACGCGGATTCCAATATTGAAATTTGATATTTTTTTCTTATATTTAGTATGTCGGAAGATTTTTATTGAAAAATACTCATAATAATATATATTAGTTACGAACATATAGTAGAAACGTGTAGCGCAAGTCAGGGTAGACATGTCACCATTCAAATGATAATTGCGGTATTATTTCAATTGGTTTTCATATTTTTAAATATTGGTCATTATTGTGAATAGACACGTTTCTATTTACGTTCATTGTATTTTAAGAAGGACTTTTATTTAATTTCGAAATTATATCTAAAGTGCTAAGCATCGTCGGAAATAAATTTTTAACCATTTTTAAGTGGTACTTTTTTTTAATAACAAACGTTATTAGCCGTTATTAAATTATAGTAAAACCTCGGCGAAAGTTCGAAGTATACCTTAGTTAGTTCTTCGTCAATTTTTTTCATTACATTCGATTCGAAAATCTCGAGGAAACCAAGGTTTTTGAGGTTGGTTTGGTTTATGAGGTTCGTTTTTTAACTTAGTTCTATTCGTTCGTTCAGTCTTCCGTCCGCTTCATTTGAATGACTACTCTTGTAACTCATTACACGCGGAAAATTAAAAGTCTTTTATACTACTAAGTGTATATATAGAGGTGAAATTTTATATAACGAAATATAAAACTACATCCAATATTTTTTTTCTCTTTTTTTCTTTATATCAGTTTAGTGTAGTTTATCGACGATATATAATAACACACAAGGTTGTTAGTAGTTATGGCGGATATAGAAAATCAAACTTCGGTTGTAACCGCAACGTCTGCGTCTAATTCACCGCAGGTTTCGTCGTCTCCAATAAATAAAAAGGAAAAAAAAGCTAAAAATCCTAGGACCAAACCATCTCATCCACCGACTTCGGAAATGGTAAACAATGCGATCAAAGGTTTAAAGGAACGCGGAGGCTCATCTTTACAAGCAATTAAAAAATACATTGCTGCCAATTACAAAGTTGATGCAGAAAAAGTAGCGCCATTCATCAAAAAATATTTGAAAGCATCTGTAGTATCGGGATCTTTGGTACAAACTAAAGGTAAAGGAGCTTCGGGATCATTCAAGTTAGCTTCGGCAACTTCAACTGGTGGTACTTCGGCTAAAACGAATGCTATTGACAAAAAGAAAAAGAAAACAGCCGCTTCTACTACAGGCGTAACTAAATCCAAGAAAATTGTAACAGCAGCAAAACGAAATGCTATTATTGGAGGAGGAGTAGATAAATCGAAAAGTATTAAGAAATCTAATAAAGGCAAAAAAACGACAGGTACAGCAGCGGCGGCATCCTTAAAAACTTCGACGACAACAACAACACCGATTACTGATAAGAAAGGCGTTAAAGTTGCCAAAAAAACGGACAAAAAATCTTCGGCCAAAGGAGGAGTCGCCGCCGCCGCCGCCGCCGCCGCCTCCAATACAGCCAGTGCCGCATCATCCGAAATTAAAACGAAGAATCCTACTAAAGCAAAAAAATCCAATAAAGGCAGTCCCACGAAAAAGCCGAAAGCACCAAAACCGAAAACTGCGAAAGCAGCTGCTAGCAGTTCCTCTCCTAAAGCAAGAAAAGCCGCCGCCGCTCCTAAAAAGAAGAAATAAAAAGAATATTTTTTTTCTGACAGAAAGATAGTACAACAATCGAGAAGTATTATCGGACTGATGATGGGTACGACGACAATCGACAATAATAACAAATGGCCCTTATCAGGGCCACAATTTTTTCATTTATTTATGAAGAAAATGAAAAACAAATGTGTTTGTTTTGATGAAACAAGAATTTTTTGAATTTCGTTTCAATAATTGATATGTTATATTATATAAAATATTTTCATCGATCGATGTAATTGTAGGTTGTTACCTTCTAGATTTGTCTCGACCTACCTAGGATATAGTAGATATAATGTGTTTTATAAACATTCAATTATTATATGTCGATATTGTCTAAAATTTGTTAGTTAAAAATAATAATTTTTCTCTATTTCGTGTGTGTGTGTGTGTGTGTGTGTGTGTGTGTGTGTGTGTGTGTGTGTGTGCGTGCGTGCGTGCGTGCGTGCGTGCGTGCGTGCGTGCGTGCGTGCGTGCGTGCGTGTGTCTTCTTTATCCAATCAACAATCACATCTTCCTTTTATATTTCAATGTTTTCAAACGAACACCTATGTTTATATTAAGATATTATACTACTATCATAAATGTTAAATTATTTGTGGTTCTGAAAAGAACCGTTTTTACTTACTATATATATATATATATAAAACAAAAAATCTATTATCAAATAGATAAAATGTAATTCTATAAAAAAAAAAAAAAAATTTTTTTTGTATTTATGCTCGTTCTCCGCGAATTCTTCTAGCCAATTGGATATCCTTGGGCATAATGGTGACTCTTTTAGCATGAATGGCACACAGATTAGTATCTTCGAATAGACCTACCAAATAAGCCTCACTAGCTTCCTGGAGAGCCATAACCGCTGAACTTTGAAAACGTAAATCTGTTTTAAAATCTTGTGCTATTTCACGAACTAATCGTTGAAATGGCAAT